>NC_092215.1:42706533-42736884 GCF_043381705.1 Parasteatoda tepidariorum
CCTTGTAATTCGGGTTCGATAAAACATCGATTAATGACACTTTTTGGTCGATCCAGAAAACTGGGAAATTCAGACATCCGGGATAGCGATGGTCCCGAGCATCCCAGATAATTGGTTCTCTACTGTATAAATATTTCTTGTAATTAATCTCACTATCAATTTCACTGTTTTCTTTGCTGGTTTGTAGTTGTATTGTTGACGTGAAGTGTTTACATAGTTATCGATCGAACTAATCATAATGGTATTATCGATATCAACTGCAATATCGGCAGTATGTCGGTATTGCAGATAATGTAAACAAATTCGTAAATTAAAATACATATTAATAAAAATGTAAAAAAAAAAATATGCAAGAAAATTTTAACATATATTTTGAAAAGAGGGGAGGAGTGGGGGAAGGAGGGGAGGGCCCAAAAACGGCTCTGTGCCTAGGGCCTACGAAAGGTGTAATCCGGCTCTGCTTCCGGAAAAGGGACGTCCGGATATGGGACGTTACACTGTATTACTTCCCTGTGAGCAATATATTATTAGGATTAGTTTGTCAGTTAAAATATGCTTAAAATTCTCTTTTCTTCTACCTAATTTCGGCAGATTGTAAAAGTTCAATTTTTTTAGCTCTATAAGATTAATGTTAATTGTTACTCTTTTAAATTCAATGATTTTTATCTTTATATTACAGTTTTACTTTTGTATCTATTATGTTATGTTTCTTAATATCACTCCTAATTTTAAATGCTAAAATAGAATTTCTGTTCAGCCTGTTTTAATTTCACTTCAAGAAATGGGTTTCTTTAAAACTTTAGTTAATTAGCATTTATAATATTGATTATAACTTGAAAAAGTTTTTTATGAAAAATTGGGTAATACCAAGACTTGCTACCTTACTATACTTTTTGGGAAAATTTCTTTTCAGGGTAGCTAATTTTATAACTTAAGAACAGAAGATACTTTAGTAATAGCTTAGTAGTTTTTATAAATTTGATTTAAGTTGTTTTCCACACCATTACTCGCAAATGATTAAAAAATTCATATGAAACATCTTTGTTCCAGCTCTCTCGTGGGGAGGTTTTTAAAATGTTGGCAAAGTTACCAAAAATTCTGAAAGCTTAAGGTTTTGTTGTCAATTACTATAAAAATATTTTGAAAAAATGCTGTAGTTCACAGTCCTGTAATACTACTAATAAATAAGAAAACTTCTGTTTGTAGTTTTCGGAAGGAAATGATTGAATTTGCATCTAGCGGTAAAATTGACTAACTTGAAAAAAAAAAAAAAAAAAACAGACTGGAAGGACCTTTGATTTAATTTTCTTGGTTTTAAAAAGTTTTTAATTTTTGTTTATGAGGAAACACTTAACAAGTGAATGTTTTTTGAAATTTATTATTTCATATATTCACTTATTAAGTGTTTTCATGTATTCATTACAAAACCATATTGAAAAGTTAAAATTTTACAGCTAACAACAATCAACACATGAGTCCAAATTGTAACAGAAAATAGGTCCTACAACTCAAAAGTTTAAATCTTTACACATAATGTTGTAGGATATTCCTTCTTCACTAAATATATATAGTATATTTGATAATCTTACATTACTCAATTTCCATGCTCTTTTAAATTAAAAATATGGTATATTTAAAATATAGTGTGTCATGGCAGAGAAACTGAAAATGGCACTCGTGATTTGATTTAAAAAATTTGTATTGGAAATTTTATAGTGTATGACCTTAAAATGAACTCTTTTTAATTGTGTTTAATATTTCGTAATTTCAATAATTATCAGTTAGAATGTTGAAAATGAATGTATAACAAGCAGTGGAGTAAATAGGATCCGTTTTTTTGAGTTTTGTAATTAATTATAGTTAAAATATCTTAATAATCTGAGATTCGAAAATAAGTGTTTTTTCTTTTAAATAATTATAAATAATATTTTTAGAATGTTAATTTCATAACACTGTAAAATTATTAGTTAATATTTAAAAATGACTTAACTGTTATAAATATATGAGTGTTATTGTCTTTAGTATTATAGTGTTTATTTTATAACAAACTTTTCAGTCTTTAAATGATTGAATTTTCTGTTATTTTCTTTGTATTTTTTTCTTAGTGATTTTGATGCAACATGCTTTTCCTAAAATGTTCACATTATATTTTACTAAACATTAATTGCCTTTTTACACTTTCCAGTAAATTCTGAACTTAAACTTATTCATATGTACTCATTGATATTTTACTATTTTGTTTACATATGTACATGTTTAATTTTAGCTATATGATAGAATAAGCACCCAGTCATACAATCTTGTCAGGTGCCCTGTTCCTGATGCCTTACCTGCAGCAAGGGAGGTAAGTCTGCTCCTTTTAAGTCATTTTCTTATTAATTTTTGTTGTTTTTTCTTTTTTTTGTAGATAAATTTTTTCCCTTCTAATTTTGAGTTATGGGGTTTACAGATGAAAATTATGATTTTATGGGCAAACAATTTAATTTTCGTAATTATAATTAATTTTAAACTATTTCTTCATTTAATTGATTAAAATACTTTTTAAACTTATTTAAAACTATATTCATACTATTTGTATTAAGTATATTATTCTGTTGGTTCATTTAAAGCTTGCTTCTCCTTCAAAAATCCAACTTTTTAGAGGATGTGTTAAGTGTTATTAATGGATTTTACCTTTAGCAACTTCTCTGTTCATAATAAATAAAAAATTCACACACCTTTTTTTCATAATGAAATGTATTTTATATAAGTTTTCAGTTTTATTGGCAAGTGAGAGTTCAAATTTTTTTCTTTTTAAGTTTTTCATATTAGAAATATGATGTTTTATTCGTTGTTTCCGATTTTTTTCATATTTTGAAATTCAGATACAAATCTGTTGTACTTGTAATAAATAAAATCATTATAATTAATATCTCATGTTTAATATAAAAGATTTAATTGCAGGTTCTAGAGTTCCTACATGCTAGTTCTCTTATAGGATGTGCAGAGGATGCAGAGTTAAGAGAGATTCTGTGTGATCCTTACATGCGAGTAAGTGTTTCAGATGTTTTTTCTTTAGTAAAATTTTACAAAATGATCTGCAACATGCAATGATCCACAACAATATTTTACCTTTTGGATACAACTCTCAGCATTTTAAATCTAGTTATTATGGTACACCTGCTGTACCAGATCTTGACAAAAAGTTAACAATGAAATATTAAATGGATGATTTATTAAGTTCATTTTAACTATTCAAACTATTAATTAACTTTTGAGATTATAGACAGCTTAATGCCTGCTATTTTGTTGAACAGTTCAGAAACAATTTTGGAAGAAAATATCAAAAATTATGAGAATTCTGTAGAAGGAGTGCAGCAATTACAAAATATTGACATATCAAGCTAATAATCAGTATCAAAGAGGGAAAACATTATAAAAATAG
Source organism: Parasteatoda tepidariorum (assembly GCF_043381705.1). Classification (NCBI taxonomy): domain Eukaryota; kingdom Metazoa; phylum Arthropoda; class Arachnida; order Araneae; family Theridiidae; genus Parasteatoda; species Parasteatoda tepidariorum. Next base: position 42,709,958 of record NC_092215.1, read on the forward strand.
CAATTATAAACAGAAAGTTTATTGCAATAATAGAAAGCACTCGCATATATCGCTTAATATAACAATAACTAACAAAACTTTGAATAGAATTTTTGTGTTTTATTGTGGCAGACATGGTCTCATTATGAAATTTTGCAGAGAATATTTGAATAATGTTCATCCAAATGAACAAACTAATAGATATAATAGAAACTATCAAAATAGAAGAAATTTCCCAAATAATAGAAGTTATCAAAGTTATAGAGCTCAACCTTATCTAAATCCTAATACTACTTGCAATAATAATAGACCTGAATCTTATCCGAACCCTAATACTACCCCTTATAACCTTAATTTAAACTAAGTTTTAGATCAAATAATGCTGATGCATTTGAGTTACCAACACCTATTCAGTCATCAGCAAATAATGTATCATTAATTAATGAAAAGAAAAATAATTCTACCTAAACTACTAATTCTAAAGAAATGCAAAATGTATGTTATACTTAAACTGATAAATGTCATGAAATTATTGCCAATGTGCATAGCAAAACCTCTAAATTACCTCTCATTAATGTGCAATTTAAAGATTATTCTGCACCTTTTCTGATTGATTCAAGCTCTTTTCTTTCAATAATTTCTAATTATACATTTAATGAACTTAATAATAAATACGAACCTGTTTTGTATTTGCTCTCAATTAGTACCATAAATTCTAAGGTCTTGTTTTTGAGTTTTATTCAAATCTCTTTCATAATAAATTATTTAAACATACACTTTTTGTAAAACATTTTTTTGTTGGTTTTTAAAGAAATGTTGGGATATGATTTCATGCCAATGCATAATATTCAATTATTTCCAAATTGTAATTCTATAATGATTTAAGGCGATAGGGTAGTAATAATAAGGCAAAAGCATTGTAATAGTAATATTAACTTTGATTATGAAAAAGATCCAGTGTCAAGTATTAGTGAGGAGATTTATAATAAGCAACATTCAGATACTGAACAAATTCATAAACAAAATGGATGGGTTATATTAAATCGTAAGATTTCATTAAATTCTGAGGAATATACACTGAAGAGCCATTACATTATGACCACCCTGCTAATAACATGTAGGACCACCTTTAGCCCTCAAAACTGCTAGCACTTGCCGTGGCATTGCTTCCACAAGGTGCTGATAGGTACCAAGCACTCACCAACAGGTCCTGCAATTCCCTCACATTGCAAGGGGGTAGCGTGGCAGCACGAATTTGGTTTTCCAATTAGGACCACAAATGCTCTATTGGATTAAGGTCAGGCGAATTTGGGGGCCAAGACATGACTTGAAAGTCACTGGAATGTTCCTCGACGATTCGACCCTTATGACATGGTGCATTATCCTGTTGGTAAACACCATCCCCCGCAGGAAAAACTTGCCATGAATGGGTGAACCTGGTTTGCAACTATGTTCAAATAGCTTACAGATGTCAGGGATTGTTCTATGAGGATTATGGGTCCTAATGTGCCCCATGAAAACATTGTTATAGATGGAGGGTGGTCATAATATAATGGCTCTTCGGTGTATTTATGCAAGGATAATAGTTAAAAATCCTTCAGATACTAATGTAATTTTTAAACCGGTTCTAGACCATAAAAATATTGTAACTTACGCTTCAATTTATAATTTGGGACAGGTTAAAAACTTTTGTAGATTTCAAAATAAAAATAATAAATGCTATACTTGTAATATTTTTCTTAACAGCAAGTCTGAGGAAACTGTACATTTGAATAAGGGACAAGATATTTGCCAAATGTATCCTGTTGATACAGTATGAGATTATGGCTATTCAAAATTAAATTCTAGTGTTAAAAATGAAAAATAAGATAAATTAAAAGACAGGAATTTTAAAGTTTAATTGAATCTACAAAATATGTTATAAATTTAAGAAAAAGTGAGTTACAGGAAGATGATTTCTAACTAGGTTATCTCGATGAACCAAAACAATGACAATTAAAACGATTATTATTAGAAAATTATAAAGTCTTTTCAAAATTTTTAAAGCACTTGGTCATACAAATAAAATAATGCCTGAAATTTCTTTTATTCATGATTATCCTATTCCTACTTTGTCATTTTCTGTGCCTTAAGCTTTACTACAAGAAATGCTTATGAAATTACATGAAATGGTGAAGTAGGATTAATTTCATGGAGTGCAATCCAGTGGTTATGCTCAATGCTTTTGGTAAAAAAAAATATACAAATGATCCCAAACAGAAGCAAAAATTTAGATTGGCTTTAGACTTAAGATTAAGTAATAGCATTGTAAACATTTGGCACACCTTGTTTCGTAAGATTCAAACTTACATAATTACTGCTTCTTCTGCTGTTAAGATCTTCCTAACATGTTCTCACAGCAAAACCTTCCAGAAAAATAGCAAGATAAAATAGCATTTTCAACCAATGAGAGCACATTTAAAAATAGATTAGTTTTCAGTTTAAAAGCAGCTTCTGCAATTTCTCAGACTCTTATGGATTCAATAATTGAGAAAACTCAGCTGGAAGGAATATTTGTGTACCAAGATGATAAAGTAATTCTTTTGAAGAAACTGTAGGAAAATTAAAAATTCTTATTTCTATTTTAATTAAATATAACACTTTCACCAAGTAAGTGTCAATTTCATCTTCAAGAAATCGATAATTTAGGATTTAAAAAATCAACAAAAAGGTTTATACATTCATTCAAACATAATTGAAATTAAATTTTTTCCTACCCTTAAAACTAAGAGACTATTTAAGAAATTCACTGGCGTTAGTGGATGTTGTGGAAGTTTAATTCCATGTTATGCTAAATAAATTCAACCTTCTTTAAACACAACAGTTACCTGCACATGATTTACCAATCCAGCTATATTTCATTACCCGTTCCTCTTGTTTGGCAGATCACCTCTTGGTTGTTAACGCTTTTCTCGTAAATGATTCATTTGGAGTCTCATTGATAGGAATTTCATAAAAGCAACCTGCATGCTTCCCCTTCCTTCTCACGATTTCAATAATTTGTTTAAGAATACTCAATTGTATATCAATAACTTTTCAAACAAAGTAATTTACAGATTGTATCTTTCTAAAGCTTTAAACATTAAGTTACACACACATCTGTTAGTAAACATTTTAGTTATCCTTTTTATAAGTAAAAGTATAATGACAAGTTTTGACTACTAAATATTTTTTCTTGTTTATTTTAAATCTAACTTATGATCAGTATTTTATTGTTATTGAAGGTATAAATAAAACAATTACTTTTTTTATTGGAAATTATTGCTGAAAATATGGAAAACGAAAAAAATTTAGCAGTTATGAAAATATTAATCTGCCATTTTGAACTAGAACGATTCAAGCAGAAAGGGGAAATTCATGTCATTCTGGAACAAAGCTTAAAATGATCTAAATTTAAGAAGCAAAAAATAAATAAACATTATTTTGAAGGGAATAATGTTTTAGTATTAGAATATCTAATCAATAAAATATGAAATATTAGAAAAAAAAATATTATTGCTTAAAATATAGAAGACGAAAAAAAAATTGTCATATGAAAATAATAATCCGCCATTTTTAACTAGAATGATTCAAGCAAGAAAGGGAAATTCCCGTCATTCATTAAAGTGGGTAGGTGGAGGAGAAAAATTCATTTCCTCCTTATTTGTGAAAGAAAATAAGTGTAAAGAGGAGATCATTTAAGTTGAGGGTGGGGAAGTAACAAATTATTGTTTTCTCTCCAATCATTGGCTATCAATCAAGCATAAAGGCGGGGCACGCTGATCGGGTTCTTTTTATTTTTTCTTCTATGACTGAAAGAATCTGCTTAAGAGAGAATGTTACCCCCTTTTCCCCCCGCCTCCTAAATATTACATGGTATGGGAAAGAACAAATGTTTTGTTTCTCAAGGACGTATATCCGTTTAGACCTATTCAAATTTTCCATTTAGACTCCCCCTCCACCTTAACGCTTGCTTCCTTTACCCTTTTCCACAGTATTTCTACTTTCAATAAAAAGGTTCCAGGAAATGCCTCTTTTACTTGCCACCTGCATGGGAAAGGAGGGGGGGGAGGGGACTCAGTTGCAGTCTTTTGAAAAGAAATCTCCCTCTTTTTCCTACATTCCAAGGGAGGAGCGTCACTAACGGTCACTCAATGGTCTTGGTAGATCTTCACTTCCCCTTTCTGGTGATTTATGGGTTCAATGCGGAAAAGAGAAAATGTGTCAAAAGATTTTTTTATTTTTTTTTTAAGGAAAGGGGACGATGGAGAGATGTTTGTTTATTTTGATTGTTAAAAAGTGTCCGGGAAATCGACCCTTCCGGGAAAGGGGCGTCCGGATATGGGACGTTACACTGTATATTGTATAAGAATATTTATCCTTATTGTTTGTTGCATTTTTTATCTCAAATAATATAGAAATTAATAAATTAGAATGCATGCTATAATTAAAGGATTTATCGTGAGATAGTAGTGAGTTACATTTTGGATGTTTATTTATTTTTTTCTAATATATATATATGTACAGTCAGACCTCGATATAAGGTCATCCGCATATAAGGTCACCCTGCATATAAGGCCACTTTTCCAAAGTCCTGGCTCACTGAATAGGAATTCTTTGTTACAAAATATCGGATATGTGGTCAAATTTTAAGAATCGTTATCGCTTATAAGGTCATTTTTATCTGAGGCGAGGGAAGCTCTTTTCTATCAAAAGCCTATTTAACTTCCTTACGAGGCAATTACCCCTCTCGAGTTCTAGGAAAATGTTGCAGCCAACGAACAAGCTACAATTTCTGAAATTTTTTCACAAGTTGTGGACAGTGAGGACAATGACAGTGATCCTGAGACTGTAGCTGTAACCCACGTCGAAGCCTCCAATGCAATAAATGTGATACGAAATTTTTTTACAAATCATGAGGGAGTTGAGTAACATTTTGAGAAGTTACAAAATCTAGAAAACATTGTTCAAAAAATGAAACCAAAAACGAGACAGACCTGCATAAATGATTATTTTAAATAAGATAAGATGTAATGTATGTATGTGCACTTTGAGGAAATTTGTAAACAGCTCTATTGTAAATAAAAAATTTTTTTTTATAAATCTAAATTTCTTTAATTCTTTACTAATTCTGTTAAAATTTATTGACTTAAACATTTAATTTATGGCTGATCGTTTTTGTTTGTATTAACATTTTAAAAAAGTCTTAATGTGTACTATTTACATGCTCAGTCACGAACTGACAATGAATCGGTTAAAAGGTCACCCCGCTTATAAGGTCACTTTTGCGATGTCCCTTATGGTGACCTTATATCGAGGTCTGACTGTATTTATGTTTCTTGCAAATGTTAAAAGGTGTTAGTAGTTTTACCGTGGTTTTTAAGAATTTTTTTTTACAAAGTAAGAATCAAAAATAATTGTAGTAAAAAATTTATAGATTTTGTTTGATATTCTTCTGTTGTAACATATTGAACTCACAGTGATGGTTAAATCGAGAAACTATCCACTAAGAATTTACTATGGTAAATCCTTGTTTAACACTGAGTACTTAAATTTTTTTAAAAAATAACATTTCAAATAAGAACACTTTTTGTAATTTTTAAAATAAGAATAACAAGGTATGTTTTTGACATGAGACAATGATAATCAAAACAAAATTAATAAAGCTATAATAATTAAAACTAGCTATTTTAGAAAACAAATATAAAAGTTAGCCAAAAATACTAGTTGTACAATATATATATATAAAATGATGCAGTCGGACCGAGCAGGAAAACAGACAGAGGATTTTAATGAAAGCAATATAATATTTATTTTATCATTCTTTGTTGAGTGGCGAGCGAAAAGTGAAGTTTACTCCATCGGCGATCAGTCTTTCTGGTAGGGAAAATCTTGCAAAAAATCCGAAAATGTCTCTACTTAGGGAAAAGAGGGAAATCTTAGAAATTACTATTGGTTTATGAAATAGGTCGGGTGATTTCCACGAAGATTAAAGGGAAAAATGTCTTCACAATTAATTATGCATACTTGAGCCAAAAATAGATTTAGGAACAGGATAGGGCTTTTTAATAGTTTGGTAAGTGTTTCGATTTGAATAATTAATTAGGATTAAGTTTTATAGTGAGGAACTAACAGAAAAAGATTAATAGAAGCTTTTTATGATACATCCCCCCTCACCTAAAAATTCTAACTAATATTTAAAAATTTTAAAAATTATCCCTTTGCAAAACATTCGCTATGATGACACAATTAAAATGAAAAAAAATAATAATATTTGTGATATCAACAAGATATAAAGTAACATGAATTATAAAAAATACATATTTGTACACCATGTAAAATTTTTTTTTCATAAAGTGTTCGAGGAAGAAAAATAAAAATTGAAGTAGCGCTACCATCAAATTGAAGTGTTAGATCTTCATTTTCAATAGTTTTTGTGATTTACGTTTTTTCAGTTCTTCTTGATAATCACAATAAATAAAGTTATTCCTCATACTAACACAATTAAAGTAAACTTTTCACTTAGGATAAGAAAATCTCTAAAAAATTTTTTTAAAAATGTAAATATTCAAAAGCATGAACGATAAATAATATGAAAATGCAAGTGATATGAGATATAAAAATACAAATTGACACTTTTTGTCAAAAAAATTTCAGTCTGAAAATTGTTTTCAGGATTGAATACTATACTTTGAAAATAAAATACAAAAAAATTGACACAATGGCTGAAATTTATGACTTCAGTATTTTTATTTTCAATGAGAAAAAAATGACGCTGGTAAGTCTGATGATACTCTTACCTTTTTGGGTTCAATTCTTATTGTCTCCATATCATATTTATTTTTAGCAAAAATATCTGAAAAATCTTCTAAAATTTCCTGAAGTTGGAAATTTTTTTCATTATCTAATTCCGTCAACCGTCCGTCTAATTCATGCCTAATTCCGTCTAATTCATGCCTAATTCCGTCAGCATGATCTTGACAATGTTGCACACCATTATCACAATTAGTCTCAAGAATATTTGGTATTTCAAGATAATCTTCAGTTTTGCTATTTAAATCTTTACTTTTAATCTATTTTTTGTTTTATTTTTCTTTAAATTCACTTAGTTTACGTTTTTTTTTAATTCTTATTTCTTTTTATGTCCAAAATTTTCTTTAACATTTTCATTTTGTTTTCCTTATATCTAAAATTTTTTATTCTTTCTTTTTTTTAATAAAATTTCCGTTTCTTTCTACTTTCTCTATATTTATTTTTCTTTATTGGTATTTTTATTGCAATTAACCAGGATTTGAGGAATGAAAATGTGTAGTGACAAATTCCTTTTATAATCAGAAAAGGTGATCAGTCTTTTCAGATTTTACATTACAGTCCGTTTAACACAATTAATTACTAATTGAAATCCAAAGCAAAGCTTTCACATTCAGTATGGTATTAGGTATACCAGGTTTTGAAATTTAACTGACTTAGCTATTTTCCTTATTTTAATCTGAAGTGCAAGTTTGGTTAATTTGCAAATTACCCTTTGTTTGTTTTCATTTATATCTTTTTTTTTCTTTATGGGCACATAATTTTTCGAAAATTATTTGTTGGGTTTATTTTTAAACTACTACCTGTGTTAGTATTTAACAAGACAGTTTTCTTAGTCACCATCGGGTAGTTGTCACTTTTATTATTTTTATTTTGAATGTATTTTGAGTGTATCCAGATACTTTTCATTGTCAATTTGTGGTTTGGTCACTTTATGTTGGATTTGACTCTTTCTCTTACAAACTTGGTCTGTTAATGGAAATGCCTGAACCTTCTCTGGGTCTAACTTCATTTAAATTCAAATTTTGAAAAATTTTGTATTGATTTTCAAAATTATTTGTTGTACTATTTTTGGTTACCATATTTAATTTATAATTTCTGCCACACAGTAAGGGCATTCAAATAACCGAAAGAAATGTCAATAATTAAAAATTACATTTAGAAATAAATTAAATCTCATAGTTGCTAATTTATCTTTATCTTATGAAAAATATTAAAACAAAATTTAATTTTTACAAAAATATTCAATTGATCATATATTATAACACATAATATAATTAAAATGAAACTAAATATCCTATAGCATTTTTTATGCTAGTCGAATTAAATCAATTTATTAAAGTAAAATTCCATGAAGAGAAAGTAAATTTCAATAACAGTAAATAAGTCTTTGAAAATGCAAAAACAAACAATGAAAATAAGATCAATGAATAAAAATTAACCATTTCAAATGAAATTTCAAGAATGAAAAAAAAAAATTCAAAAATTATAATCAAAATCTATTATTATTTTTGCTATTTAAGCACCAAATAGTTTGATAATCAAAAAATATTTTTAAATTATCAAAAAAAAAGCACAGATCAAAGTAAATATTCATTATATAAATACCATTAAAGAAATTAATACTGTGGATGAACATAAACACGGGAAAACACCGTTTTTTTACGGTTAATAAATCATTCTAAATTTTTGATGAAAGGCGCGTATTCACTATCACAAAACTGCACACGAGAACAGAATCCTAGCCACCATTTAAGATCACTTTCTTGGTTTTTCATTCTTTCACAAATCATCTCCCGTTGAAGGAAACCACCGCTAGCGAAAACAAGTCAATCACAGACTGGACCTCCATCATCCCTCAATGAGACTGACAGGCAGTAAGCAAGTAGGGACTCAGAGAATCCGATTCCGAAACCACTACACAGCACTTTTCTCATTCAGGTAGGCGGAAATCAAATCAGGCAGCGTTAAAATTCGGTTGAGATATCTGTTTCAAGTGCAATGTCAGTTCAGCATTCAGACATCAATGTCAATTCAGCATCAATTTCATGATTCAGCAAATCGTATTTTTATTTTCATTTTTGAATTCTATTTTGAAGAAGCATTTTAGCATTTATAATTATCCTGCACCCGTTTCATCAGTTCTTATAATCCTCCTCGGCTTGTAAAATGATGCAGTCGAACAGAGCAGGGAAACAGACACAGGATTTTAATGAAAGCAAAATAATATTTATTTGATCATTCTTTGTTGAGTGGCAAGTAAAGTAATAAAGAGTATTCTTGTGTTGCTCTGTTACTCCTTTCAAATCATGTGTTAATTTTTTTTTATTAAAACTTAGTGTCTATTGCCATTATTATGGTCTAAAAAAATCATTAAGTCACATTAACATTTTAACCCTTTGCCTGCGGCGGGCACAACATATGTGCCACTCAAAAACTTGCCCTTTCAACGGCGCTGGCTCACCAATTGTGCCGACTATTTCCTTCCCCTGAACTTGTTTGACCACCCAATAACCAGTTATGTCATCACATTCTTTTAAAGGACCCTTTTGTTAGAACAGGAGCTATGAGTATATCAGAGTCTTCTTTGACTTGGCTGAAAGATATTTAGTTTTTTTTTCTATTATTTGGCGAATTTTGAGTGCTTGTAAACTTTTCGTTGTCATTATGATAGCTGTGCTATTATTTCATTTGAGATTTATTTCATAAAATTTAATATTTTATTTTTGATTATTTTTAAATTTTTTTTTAATTTTGTTTTATCATATTTCTTCATATTATTATTCCCCATTTGTGTTTAGAACTTCACCAAAATTTCAATTATATTTTATTTAAAATTTTTTTTCCACACTAAATATTTTATACAAAATTTCATGCAAAAATATTTTATTTTAAAGCTGAAAAATTTTTGAAAAAAAAAGGAAAAAAAAAAAAAACTAATTAAGTTTTTGTAGTTAAAATGAGCTTCTTTTAAGATCCAATTAATTTAAAAATAAAAACGTATTTAGCTTCTCTTGGCAAAAAAAAGAAGAAGAAAACACAAATTTCTTCTAGACAAAATGGTGCTTTTTCTGATCTAAAGGGAAAAAAAGTTATTTTTGAAGAAATTACTATTAAAAAAAACGGGGTTCAAATATTCCTTCAAACGTTTAAAAGTGGTGTCAATATTGCAATAAAAAAATAATTTTCTTCTAATAGCATTCACTTTAAAACAAAAATACTATACCCTTGATGTCAAAATTAATTATATTGATTGGAAAATATTTAGAGTATTGGTAAATAAAAATTAATCAAACACATTTAATTTTCATACTTTTGCTACCGCTTTTTAAATTTTAAGGGACCGTGTGAACCCTGTGTGTGTTTTGACTTTAATTTTCATTCAGGATTAAAAAAAGGATCATTTTAAATTTACTGATTTTTCTAAATTTTTTAATATTGGAAACATTTATTTTCTTATTGAGATATCTTTATTGAGAAGACTATAGCTTATGTTTTATAAATATTTTTTAGAATAAAAAATTTTGTAGCAAAAATTATCAAGTCAGTGTAAGTATTCAGCACTTTTTTTCCTATTAACTGATATATTTTGTTTTGTAATATATATATATATATATATATATATATACAGGGTCTTTATAATTAAAGTTGAATGGCTATAATAATAAAACTTGAAATGGCTATAACAAGTTGAATGGCTATAATATAAACTTTGAAATGGCTATAAAAATAAAACTACCCGACCAAATGTCATCAAACTTGGTAAATGTCTATAAGAAGTTATGGGATTTTAGTTCCCGCAAAAAAAAAAAAGTTCAAAAATTCACCACTAGCGGTGGATGGCGCTGTATGCAATAAGGTTAAACGAAATAACAGGTGCAACAGATAACAAACCTGTGACTTGAAATTTTGCCATCATTTTCCGTAAACCTTGCTGTGTCATTGGACCTTGGCGTTTTCCTCTTACAGTACGGAACTTTTGTAAAGCCCTCCGTTCATTGCTGTCGCATTCATAGTAACATTTCACGAGTAAAGCATGGTCTTGCATGGTAACAGACATTGTCGACTCAGAACACTGACAGCTCAGACAAGGCGCCTCACTTTTATAACTGCAAAGTCACATGACGTGTAAAACAAATTTGCATATTTCACATTTGTTTAACACTATTGCATACAGCGCCATTCTCCGCTAGTGGTGAATTTTTGAACGATTTTTTTTTTTTGCGGGAACTAAAATCCCATGACCTCTTATAGACATTTACCAAGTTTGATGACATTTGGTCGGGTAGTTATATTTTTATAGCCATTTCAAAGTGGAACTTTAATTATAAAGACCCTGTATATATATATATATATATATATATATCACAATACCCTGCAATAATGGAAGAGACACTTCCAGTTTTTGACATTTTTTAAAATTTCTTACGAAATACGTAAAGGATTAGTTTGTAACTTTAGAGGAGTTTATTTCATGCGATTTTGATACTTAGCAATAAGATTTAAAACTTTCAGACCAACAATAAATTACAAAAGAAAACAAGTATTTTTGCAGCCCTATACCAGAAAATCAAGCATAAAGCTTGTAACTTGTATTGATTACTTTAGTCATTATTTTTAATAACTACATAAAGTTTCGTAAACCTAGAGTAAATATTTATGGAGATATAGACATTATTATAAAAAAAATTAATTTAATTGTTTTACGTTTATTTGCTATAATTTCATAAATATTCAATGGAATTAAAAACAATTTTTGGAGAAATGTACGATTTATTACAAAATTTTTTTAAAATTTTTTTAAAAAAATCGTTAAAAACTGCACAACTGAGTATTTAAGCTCGTTCTTTTATGCTGTGTATGCGCAAAAAAATTGAAAAAAGTTTTTTATAATTTTACAGGGAATCGTATTTGGCATCTAGTGATAAAAGCTTTTTATAGTACTTTTTTAAAAATGCTCAAAACAATAAGGGGTTATCCACAAATTTCATCTTGTACTATGTATTAAACAAGATTTATTAAAAATGAGACCAGCATTGTGGGGGTTCACCCCCCATGAAAGTATGTTTTCTTTTGCATGTTTTTTTCTTTATATCATCAAAGTTTATTTTCCGAACGATTATTGTAAGAGATTATGATTTCATATTAAATTTTACCTTATGATACAAAATAAAATTAGTGAAAAACCCCTGATCGTTTGGAGTTTTAATATTATACAGAGGTGATTGTGCTCCTGAAAAATCCGGATTTCCGGATTTTTTGTTATCTACGATCCAAAAGTTTCCGGAAATCCAAGGTCTTGAAGTTTCAAGAAATCATCAATCACATTTATGTATAAATATTCTAGTATATTTTGTTTAAAAATAATAGAACTAGAATTTATTTTTAGCTAAAAATAATAGAACTAGAATTTATTCTTAGCATTTCTTTTATTTGAATTTTTTTTTCTGTTAGTGTAATAAATGCGATTAGAGATAAAAGTGGGCTTATAAGTAATTATTCATTCAAATTATACTACATATAATTTATTTAGAATTTCATGTTTGAAAATATCAACACTGATTTAAATTTATAAAGATATATTATATATATATTTTGAAATGCGTCATTAATGATTTTACTCAAGAAATTTTCCGGATTGTTGAGTTGGGGTCACAATCACCCCTGATATTTAAAAAATTAATATTAATATTTCCAAAGATCTTCGAAGTGCAAATCTAAACTTTGGAGAGATAAATTAATTGTAATACTTTTCTTACAAGTGGATTATTTCAAAAACATGAAATATAATAAAAACCACGACAAAAGCATTTCAATAAACAATATTTTTCAAAAACTCATCGTCATGCACACCAACTATTCCTCTTGACAGGTCAAATTTGATCTCTCTAGCTTTACTTTTAATGGGGTTCAAACCATCTCGCGTAGTTTATTTTTCCAAAAGATAAACTGTTGATAATGGTCAGCATTAAAATATTTTTATTCTATAGGTCAAAATTAAGAATTTTTTCTACTAGCTGGTGGCCAGTTGTAACATTTTTTACAGTGTAGCATTGTGTATTCTTTTAAAAAAAAAGATGTGGCTAATTTTTCAAAAATTTTAAAATATTAAATAAAAGATTGATATTAATATTGTTAAGCATATCTCAAAATATGATGTACATTACAAGGTTCATTTTTAAAACTAAGAACAATTTTAAATAACAAGCATTAATTAAAGTAATTTTTTCAAAATATATTATAAAATATTCGTAATAATTCCATATTTTTGTTAAAAAAATTTTATTTACGAATGAAGTGCATTTTCAACTAAAAAGATGGGGATCAGATTGTGGCTGGCAGCTAATTTTTTAATTGTCATTTGTTATACTTAGTTGCCTTGGAGGGCATTCGCGATCATTAATTTTTCCCTATAACTCCCTGTGCATTTTTTTATATATATTTTCGTGATTTCACGTTTCTACATTAAAGTTAATTACAGCAACAGAGCCATGGTGACTCAGAGGATAGAGTGTTCATCTTCCAAAAAGGTGAATCTGGTTCAAATCCCAGTGATGACTAGTCGATACGAATTCCACATCCGGCTTGCACCGACCACAGTGCTGACATAAAATATCCTCAGTGGTAGATGAATCGTGGGTTAGAGTCCCTTTTGCCGTCAGAACAATAGAAGGTTTTCGTGCTTTTCCTCACCATGTAACGCAAATATGGGTTAGTTCCACCAAAAAGTCCTCCACAAAGGCAAATTTCTCCTATTACTTGATCCAGGAGCTCCCTTATATTCTTGATTTGGTTGAAAATTACCAGGCTACGTAGTTGAACATTAGTAATCATAAACTTGAAAATTAGGTCGGTTCAGCAACGGTTATGTATACAAAAAAAAAACAGTAATGATTAAATAATTAAATTAACTCCATGCAGCAAAACTAATCGAGAATAGAAAACTACAACTTATGCAGCGATTTCTTTTATATCGGGAGAAATATTTAAAAACAAAAATGTAATTTTTATTTTAATTATTTTTTAATTTATTTAATTAATTTCAATTTTATTTAATTAATGAAATTATTTTATAATTGGAAGGAACAGAGATGATTGTGCTCCGAAAAAAATCTGGATTTCCAAATTTGCTGCTAACCGCGATCCGGAAGTTTTCGGAAATCCAAGGTCCAGCAGTTTTCAAGAAATCATCGATCAGATTTGTGTATAAAAATTCCAGTATATTTTATTTAAAAATATTAGAACTAGAATTTGTATTTGGCATCTCTTTCATTTGTAAATATTTTTTCTGGTATAGTAATAAATGGGATTAAACATAAAAGCAGTGCCGTAACTTGATCTCTCGGGGCCCTGGGGCAAAAATTTTTGGCGAAGGCCCTTTCATAAACTTTCAGTACTCCATCTCTAACTGTCATTTTAGCTATTTATGTATTATGTTAGCGAATATGTTTATGAAAACAAGTTATTTGTTCGCATACAAATTGTATAACAAAACATTGTAAGTTTTCTACATGGCAAAATACAAAATTTCAGCGAAATCGATTAATCCTGAGAAATTAAATTTTAAAAGAGTCGTACTTATAAAACTCAATTTCTCAAGAACTAATCAACCAATTTCGCTCAAATTTTGTATTTGCCATGTGGAATTAGATACTTAAAAAAAAAAAAAAAACTATGCCTTACGATTCAAAAGTTTTCAGGCTATTATTGTCCCGTAGTGGACTGATCGTTAAGACACGGTTCCCAGCTGATCACCGAAGTCAAGCATCACTGGCTGCTGTCAGTGTGCGGGTGTGAGACTATTATTAAATAAAAAATAATAAATATTTACTAAAATTTATTTTTTGCATGGAATTATCTTTAGATAAATGAATTTTATAATCGTGTGCACAAATTTTTCAATTTCCTTAACATTCTGGGGTCCAAACTTTGGATAGCTCACCCGACCCAACTATTGGGATCATATTTCCCAGATTACAGCTACCTCCTATATTACGGGGGTTAGAAAATCGAATCTGTTGAACAAAAGTTATGTTTATTCAGGGAAAGTATGTTTTTGTGTCTGATTGCGTAACTTAAAATAAAATATCGTGTACTAATTATTTGGCATATTTGAAGTCACACCCTCGAATTATTAAGATGGAGTCCTAGCACGTGAAGATCCGACCATTAAATCAAAAGTTATTCAGGGTGGTACTTTTTTGGTTCACTGTGCGTAAATGTTACCAATTTACGACATCTCACCGAGGAAATCTGACTAGGGGGGAAAAAGCTATTCATGTTGTCTACTCTTGTCCCCCATGTCCACAGTAGCCTCCTCTAAATATAATGCTAATAATAAAATACCAATTTTATAAACCTGTTGAATCCGGTTACCATACCGTTAGGAAGGCCCTTTCAAGACAAAACCATTATAAAAATTAAAATTATTTTTTAGTTTCAAATCTAAAAGTTTTTGATCCTGTTATGGAAACTGAAGGAAATTATAAACTTTTTTTTCTATCGGCACATATATCCACATTTTAAAAGTCCTAATTGAAAAAATATACAGAAATTTTTTCTCTATACTCATCGATTAACAAAAACAAAGTTGTCTTACTCCAATATGGACAGGTCCCTAGAAAATATAGCTAAATTTTGAAAAGAATTCGCTCTTGAATATATTATATTCTATTCCTATGTATTCATGACGCCATGTAATCATAATATGATTTGAAAACTGTGATTGATATGAAAAAAACTATTTCTCTTTGTCATAATTTTACCACATATTATGTGGCAAAATTATGACAAAGAGTAAAAGTTTTTTTTTTTTTTTTTTTTTTTTTTTTTTTTTTTTTTTTTTTNATGAAAGAAAAATGAAAAAAAGTCAAAGCATATTTGCTAATTAAAAAAAAAATTCTTTTTAATGGTTTGTCATGGCAATGAATTTTAATTGCTACGGATTTCTAAGCTGATGCTCATAACTTTTTTATTAAATTAAATGCGTTTTTTTATTAAATTAAATATGATTTTTTTAATATAAAATAAAGATTGCATTTCCTTTTTTAATGAAAACAAAGTTGTTAAAAACCCTAAAAATTCCAAGTTCCAATTTAAAAAATTTAGAGGTCTTAATAATTTGAAAAATATAAAATAAAAACAAAATCCATGCACCCAATAAACAGTAAAATTATCAATTAAAGTACTATACAAATTAAATTTTATATAAGAACATAAAGAAAAGCATAACAATTTTAATGTTACATAAAAATTGAACATGAAATAAAAATTGAACATAAAAATTTTTATGTTACCATTCTTATAAAAGAATTCTAACAGTATATAAATATAAAATTTAAATGTATTAAATGAGTTAATGCAAACATTTACTTACCTCCTTATAAATAAATTTACATTTGGTTTTCATGTTTTCCAAAGAAATTTTTTATTGAGAATGGGAATTATTGATATCACGATTTATGTTTGAAAAAATGAAGTTGCAAATAATTTTAATAACTCTTAAGTAAAGTTAAATTTTAATTTCAAAAATTGAACAAAACAAAAGGTAACAGAAAATTTATATCTGAATTAAAAATAGTAAATTTAAATGACGCAATTAAATGAGTTAAAAACTGGAATTTAACTGCAACGTGTTACGTTTGTCTCAGAAAAAACCTCTTGACAAAATGACCTAAATAAATGTTAACAAGAGTCATTCCCTTGGATCCCTTAAAAGCTTATATCTGTTTTCCTAGAACATCAAGATAAGATTTCTTAGAAGCTAGTTTAAGACAACTTAAGGGACATATAGATGGTACTGTAAATATATGACATTTTATAAAAGCACGAAAGAGCCCAGGGTCATAAAAATGATTAAGGCAATTTAAAGAAAGAAAAGGTCATTTTCCCATGGTGTAAAAGGAGATGGCTATTTTTTGAGGAGTCAGATAACAGTGGGTCAACTCTGTGGGGGGTATGAAGGTTTTTAACACCTTCATACCACCCACAGTTAAAAGATGCTTTCAAAACAGTGGGACTTACTTTAGTTTTCTTGTTATGTTTTTTTATGATGTGCTCCTCTTCTCTTTTCGTGTTTTTGTTTTAAATTTTTTGAATAAATTAAAAGTTGTAATATGTAGAAAAAAATTGAAACAAAGCAGAAGTATTTTTCTTAGGGGGGGGGGTGGAGATTTCTATTTCAATTTGAAAAATAGCTATTAAATTAGAAAAAAAAGTAGTTTCTTTTTATGAAATTCTCAATTCTGTTTTACTTTATTGTAGCGAATGTCAAATTTTCAGAAGGGGAGGCTAAAGTTATCGATTTGGAAAATAGCTTTAAAGTCGAAAATAAGAGTTAAATATAAATTTTACTCGACTTTATTCCTGCGAATGTCTGAAATTCAGAAGGGGTGAAGTATATTCTTCACCCCATAAAATTTTCTTTTTGGAAAATAGCTTCAAAGTTTTTTTTTTTTAAAAAAAAAAAAAAAAAAAAAAAAACAATTTTACTGGACTTTATTATTTTAAATGTCTAAATTTCAGAATATACAAATTTTTTTTTAGCCCCCCTTACTTTATATCAGAAGAAAATAAAGTTTTCTATCCCCTTACTATAATTTAAGAGGAAAATGAAGTTTTTTATTTGGAAAATATCGTCGAAGTTATGAAACAAAACAATTTTTTTCTTCTAAAATTTCCAACTTGATTTTATTCTATTAATGTCTAAATTTCAGAAGATGAGAAGCAAATTTTTCTCCCCCTCACTTTTATTTCAGAAGAAAATATAGCTTTCTATTTGGAAAATAAATTCAAGGATGACATTTTTTTTAGTTACCAATTTTTACTATTTTTGAGCACTTTGAAATTTCAGAAGGGGCGAAACACTATGTTCGCCTCCTCATTACTATTTCGGAAGAAAATTGAGTAAAAATTGGAAATAAAATACTTTTTCTACTTTTACTTTACTTTTCCAAAAGTCAAAAAACATATTAATCGCCCATAACAAAATAACTTGATGTATATCTTTAAAGCTGAGAAAGAATAATTTTTTTCCCCTCTAAAATTACCTATTTTACTAGACTTCGTCTTGGCGAATAACTAAATATCAGAAGAGGCAAGGCACATAAATGTTATAAGAATATAAAGTTTTCTATTTCAAAAATAGCTTCAAAATTGAAAAAAAATATTTTTTTTTAAATTACTGATTTTACTTGACTTTATTTTTGTGAGTGTCTAAATTTCAGGAGGGGCAAACAATGCGTTTAGAGGGGCCCTCTGCCTCCCCCTGGTTGGCACGCCACTGGGTCTGACGCAATCAACTACTACATGCAGCTGTGGCCTTTCCCCTTCTCTGCAAAACGTGTTTGTTCTTTTAAGAAAGGGAAATAATTTGCGAAAAGGTGTTTTACCGTTTTTTACCCTTTCTTTTATGTTATAGTAGGTACGCAATTACAAAAAAGAAAATTTTCATCAACTCTATCTTAACACAATTTCTTTCCTACATATATCTATAATAAGAGTGCTTTATTTCGAAAAAAAAAAACAAAACATGATGTGGTCTCTTCATATGGGGCCCCCTTGACCATCGGGGCTCCGGGGAAGTGCCCCGGTTTCCCCGGCGTAGTTACGGCCCTGCATAAAAGTAATCTTATACATAATTATCCATTTAAATTATGCTGCATATAATTTATTTGGAATTTCATGTTTTGAAAATATCAATAATTTAAGTATATAAAGATATTAATTTTTGAAATTTGTCATTAATGATTTTACTCAAAAAATTTTCCGGATTTTTGAGTTGGGCTCACAATTACCCCTGAAGGAAAGAAGACAGTGCCCAATGGATGGTATTTTCTACTCTGGGGTGTACTGCCAACTCTTTACTACCTATACTTCCGGGTTACTTTTTCCGGTGTATTTTGAAGTCATTTGACTCACAACGTGATCATTATGTTTTGAAACTTAGTATTTCTTGTATGGATGGTTGACTGAATGTAAACAATAACAAGCTTCCTATAACTGGAAGAAATTTTTAAAACTTCCAGTATATCCCTCCGCTTATGTTATGCTTACGAGGCGTTGTGTGAACAGGCTTAATATTCTAGTAAAATTTTATTATTGTGATTTGTATTTAAATTTATGCGTTATTTTATTATCGTAAGTGTTTTCTGTAATTTTTAAATTCTAACAGTTCGTTAGCTGAAAACAAATTTAACAAAATTTATATCACAGCATAAAAAGAGTGTATAGCCATGTTTTGAGTGTTATCCCTTATTTGGCAATATTTGTGTAAAATGGCGCTGTTGGTTACTTTTTTGGTATGCTCATAGAAAGCTTGCAGAGTCTTGCGAATTTATTTGTTGTTTGTTTCATTGGAAGTTGGTTAAAAGAACACATTATGTTGAAAGCACTGCAAGTATAATAATATTGGACGGTGCGTTTTTTCAAGTTTAGGGGTAAAAATCAGTCGGAAGTAGTAACCCTGAAGTCTTACGATGGATTTTAACCCCTAGCACCATCTGCACATAGCTTTACACGGTCAACCATCCATTTTTACGTTTTGGTATGACAGATCATCAAATGACGATTCTTTTAATCATTCTTTTTTTAAACAATAATAAATCTGGTGACTAATACATGTATACAAGAAATACTACTCAAGAGTCTCGAAACACAATGATCACGCTGAGAGCCAAATGGCTTCAAAATACACCAGAAACATACTCCCCATGGGCAGTAAAGAGCTTGCAACGTGTAGAAAACTGTATACTCGATAACTGGGAGTAGAGCAGGTCGAGAGCTCGAGATTGTTGTTTACATACACAGTCCCTGGCCAAATTATTAGACGCATCATAAGATTCTATGTGAAATCTTAATTATCATATGATACTACACCGTTTTATTGTTTTTTCGCGACTGAAACTGGTTTGCACTTGTTTACAATCATGTATCAATTGGTTAACATTGTCATGCAATACCTTAAAAATAAATGCAAATAGGTAGTACATAAAGAATCTCCTGAATAAAAATCCATTACATGTATGTTTAAACATAAAGATATTGCATATAAACTCATGCAAAACATATATGTAATTATTAAAAAACTACAGTGCGTCGAATAATTTGGTCTAATTATTATAATATACCAATATAATATCTGATATTATAAATATTCTATATTTATATAATATATTGTGTAATTTATCCAGTTGTCGAATTTATATTGTATATCGTTTAATTTAACCAATTGATACACGAACGTAAACTAGTGCAAACCGCTTTCAGTCGCGTAAAAACAGTAAAATAGTATAGTATCACCTGATAATTAAGATTTTGCTTAGAATCTTATAGTGTGTCTAATAATTTGGCCAGGGACTGTATCTCATAGATACAGTTATATACAAAGCAAAACAATGTGAATAAACCACAAATAAAGGTATTGAAATGGTTACCAGCCATTACTTAATGAAAAAAAAATTTTTTTTTTCAAAAATCGAGTTACATGAAAGAGTATAGCATTTTTAAGATATGATATGTAGCACTCAGAAAATAATGAGAAACAAACTTTATTTTCAGTAGTGAGAACTTATAAAAGTAGACCAATCTGTTACTTGTAGTCCAATCTAGCAACACTGCCAGAATAGTTTTGGCCCGTGACTGCCTTCCTTGTATTAGTATTAACCGGGTCCGAAATGTCTGAACCTTGCAAAATGGCAATCAAGAGTTCGAATTTGCAATTTTAACTTCATAACTTGGATTATTTAAAAATTAAAATAAAGTGGAAAAAAAAAGAAAAGAAATTGTTTGCCTGTAAATTATTTCTCTCTCCCTCTCTCATTTAACGGTATTTTTTTCTTTCTCTTCTGTTACACTTTTTTTTTTTAAATTTTTTTATTTTATTTAATATTCTGTTCGCTGTGATATTTAATCTCACAGATTTGCAGGGTTAATCTAGGTTGCCAGGACAGTTCCTAAAATCAATTATGAATTTAGTTTCGTTTCTTGCTTCTAGATTTCTTTGAAAACGCATATATTTTGAGAGTGTGTAATAATTTAATTAAATATTTTATTTGGTGGTTGTTTATACTTGTAGAAATTTTTTTAGCTGTTATTTTAACAACTAATCCATCGTATTAATTAATTATAATTAATAAATCAATAATTTTTTTGTTATTAATAAATTGATCATGATTTTCAATTTATAATGTTTATTGCTTCTAGAGTTCTTTGAAAACGCATTTGTTTTGAGAATATATTTATCTAGCTATTTTTAGAATATTCCTATTGCTAGTTATTGAATTTTGCATTGTTATTTTTTTAAAAACATATATTAAAGGTATAAATAGATGCAACCCCCTTTATTAAAAAATAATTTGAAGCAGTTTTGTTTCT
This sequence comes from Parasteatoda tepidariorum, assembly GCF_043381705.1. Taxonomy (NCBI): domain Eukaryota; kingdom Metazoa; phylum Arthropoda; class Arachnida; order Araneae; family Theridiidae; genus Parasteatoda; species Parasteatoda tepidariorum. The sequence continues at coordinate 42,731,138 of NC_092215.1, forward strand.
TTTCAACATCGAATTGATTAATTAAATTATATGTTTATTTTATTTTTCAATAAATAAGTTCTAGGACATACATTTTGGCCTTTTTCTAAATCACTTCAATAAAAAGTAATAGATGGCGCCACGAGTGCAAACTTTATCATTGTTTACATATGTTTTGGAATGTTTTTAACTTTTTTTTTACAGTTTGGTTTGATTGTGCTATTATTAAGAGATATTATCAATTAGTCTCGAGTAATATTTATTCTTTTTCCCGACTTTATGGTTCTTTAATTGTAAATGAAGGTCATTATTTGAAGTAATTGGATGCTTAAGATATTTTAAGTTCGTACAATTTTGTCGGCGTTACAGAGTGTCAAGTAAATCTGCATCATGTGTCAAAAAATATATTTGTCACTCTGAGATCAACAATCTTTTGTTTTGTTGAGATAAACATTTAGGTGCTTGGTTAATCACCCTGTACGATGTCTAAAACAAATGTTGTTGGGCATGTAAGTTAATTTTTGTTTTTCCTTTTCCGAGTTTGTTGTTAATAATTACTACAATTGTTAGTAATTTAAATTTTTTTCAGAATTCTGTGAGTAATAGAGGCAGTGCTATATTTTTAAAAACATGCGATAAATTAAATTTCTTGGGGTGCTTATTGTTATTTTGCGAATGGATCACAAAGTTATGTTTGCAGTTAAAATTTATAAACAAAAAAATTTTTTTTAAGCATATTTGAAGCATAATATTTATTTTTAAGCCGAATTATTTTAAATTTGAGATGCTTTTTATTTATTTTCGTGTTTATTAAAAATTGATTTTGAAATTTGAATTGTATATGAAGCTTTGAGTTCATTCACATAGGTGGAACGTTTGAATATTTTGTGCATACTTTTGCAACAATATTTCAATTCAACCTTCTAAATTAAAATAAACAAATAAACCCTATATGACTCTTTAGTAGTTATATATATATATATATATATATATTTTAATATCTTGAGTATGTCTTAACTATCTGGATGTTCTAAAGGGGACAATTTTTAAAATATTGAATAAAAATTTATTGAATATTTTGTTAAGTGCCAAATAAGTTTGCGGTATATTTTTTTAACTTTCAGAATGAATACTTTTAAATATTATGGACTTGTATTTTTTAAATCTTTTTTGTTAATTGGATATTCTTTTAAAATTAAATTTTTTGAAACTTTGAATTCCCAGCTCCTAAAGCACAAAGTAACAAACAAGAAAAACATATTATTAACTGGTAAGTTGTTACCTTCTGTCCATGGACAACTCACATGTGTCACTCTGCTGAGGTTATTAGTCAAACTCTTGTTTTGTTATGTTAAGATCTTTTGTTCATATTTTTTCTGGTAGTTGCACCAACAGGCAGAGCTGTCGTCTTTTATACCATACATATTAATTTATATTCATTCTATTTTCAAGTTAATTCTAATAGGTTTTATTTTTATTGTTAGGGCTGTTTGCATCCACCTTAACCCCTTATCGATCGGTTAATTTTCAAGAAAACGGTCATAAAAGTGTCTATTTTGCCGAATACACGTATTTGATTAGTGCTAGTATCTAATTTAAAATAAACTAACTATTTACAATTACCTTAAAAATATCCTGGTACTGCTATATGGTGTGTAAAATGAGAAATAAAATGTTTTCCGGGCAAAAGAAATGAATTAGTTTTATTCTTATTGGTGCATTCATTACTACTGAACACTCCAGCCCGTCAATATCACGGGAGCGAGAAATAGCGAGCGAAAACTCACCCCGTCATTTTCACGGGAGCGAGAAGGAAGCAAAAAATTTGCGGTGTTTTCCACTTTAACAGAAACTTGCCATCCCTGATTTATTTATTCTCATATTTAAATGTATTTTTGTGAGTGAGAAGTATTTTTTAAGTATTTTTTTGAAAACAAATTTATGAAATTACAAAATATTGAATTAAAAATTCACTTTAAAATAAAGGATTGTATGTGTATTTAATCTAATATATTTAGAAAAAGATTTCATTGAAAATAAAATTCCATATATTAAACTGTTTATGAGCTACTTATTTACATTTCTAATATTCATCCCTTAATTCAAATTTGGAAATGACCTGGAAGCTATATTTTCAAAATTTTCAATGTTCTGGGTTAATTCCTCAAATTCTCCTGATTTTTTTCCTGTCTCTATCACTAGTGCTTAATACAATATTACAACACTATCTAAGAAATTGATTAATATGTAGGAGATGACCGTGTTTGTATAGATTATATTAAATTTTATAATTTCTAACCTGATATTTTGTTAAAAATTGAAATAAAATTAAAGTAGTGTTAATTTATTTTATCCATTTTTGTTATAGTCTGAAATGGACAAAATATGATTATACTGAGATGCTAAAAATATCCACATTGTGTAAAAAATTACTGCATTACTAATGGGAGGAAATACCATTTCAGACTTAAGGTGAAGTTTTGACATTATGTTTGCATAACTGAAACATCCATAAGTGAAATGTATGGTTATAATTCTCGAAGCATCAAACCGAATGCTGATATGCCAAATTTGTTTTTGTTTGTATTCATTGACTAAATTAGTCTGTTAAGTGTTATATTATTTCTGCCATAATAAAACTGACACCAAAGGGATAAATGCTAATCAATGTTGTTTATAAGCATCTGTCACAAAATTTGCACTTCAAATTTTCATATGAAATCTTTGTAATTTTCCTTTTTTTCATTTTCTTGTTGAAAATCTTTTTTAAAGTGATTAAGAAAGTTAAGAGAAGCACTAAAATTTAAGCGGACCAAGAGTTGAGTCTGCTTTGTCATTTTGATTCTTTGAAATTTTTTGTCAAAAGAAAAACTTCCATTCTGCTTAAATTTAAAATCAAATATCTATATATCAAGTAAAGCAGTTTTTCCTGTTCAAAAAAAAAAAAAAATTATTTTTATATTTTCTATAGATTTATGATGATGTAGCATTATTTCTGTGATTTGTCACATCCTTTTTTTTTTTAATATGGTAATTAAAACACAGATTGACAGATTTGAATTAGCATATAATTCTAATCTTGATTATTTTAAAACTTTGAGGTATTTTTTTTCTTTGACTTACCAAGTTTACTACAGAACTTACTTTGTGTTCAATTTCTATTTTTTATCAATCATTTACGTTTGTCATAGTGTCCTTAAAGAATTATATTTTTCTCTTCAGTCTCTTTTGCAAGCACATGATGTACTTGCCCAAGAAGTGTATGGTGAAGATGCAATTCATGTCACACCTCCCCCTGTTACACCATATGCCAATGGCGTGCAAGGCATTGAAACCGAAATTGGTCCTGAAGCCAAAACAGTAACTCGAGTTCGTCTAGTACAATTTCAGAAAAATACAGATGAACCAATGGTAAGTAGTAAGTCTTACACATTTAAAATTAAAGAAAAAAAATTGCTTTTCTTCGTAATAAATGTGTAGATCATGATATATTAAGTACAAAATTCAGTAGGCTGAATGAAATTAATAGTTATGCAATTATGGTACTGCATAACTGTTAACTTTACAACCCTATACTTAAGAATAATCAATAACTGTATCTTTAAAATAATCTTTCCATGAAAAATACTGTTTCAAAGCTATGTTCTCATTTTTCTCATTTCCTTGAAATTTGACCCTCAAATAATGTATGTTTTTAGAAGAATTATTAGAGTTGGAGAATATATTTTTTAGTTTTTGAAATTATGATTCATAAGAAGTATTAAGTAATTTAAAACTATAATTAAATTTACCTTTTCCTCTAAAGCAAATAACATCAATAGTGTTAATTATTTAGGCATATCTTTCAACAAGATGTATGCCTTTTTGTGTAAAATGTGTTTGCTGATACATATAAATGTGTTTTAAACATAATTTTGGTTCTAATCCTTACCAATCAAATATTATCTTTAGACCACAGTTAAAATGAATATAATAAATTTAGACTAATATTAACATGCATTTATCTAGTATAACAAGCAATTCAGTACAAGAATTGTGGCCAACATTGCAGTGAATGGGTAATATTAAAACTTTATTTAGACTAGTCAAAAATTGATACTCAATTCCCCCCCCCCCCCGTTATATTTATAGCATATAATAATTTTATAAATGTTTATTTTTATAAGTAGATAAGTATTACAATAACTAGATATTGTCAAAAGCACAAAGCAAAAAATTGACTATCACTTTAAATAGAAAAACGAGACAATCAGAAAACTAATTCTGAATTAATTGTCTTTATTAGATTTGTCTCTCCCTCTTTATATAATTTAAGTGAATTTGGTTCCAAATCTGGCGCAATCCATTTTCAGAAGTTTTGTTGTGTAGACCAAAAACATCTTTCAACCAGGCAATAAAACTAAGTTTAGAGCTCCTCTCCTTATTTCATAATAGGGTAAAATCCTAGTATACGTTCCGTGCTTTTCATAATCGCGTTCCACCTGACTTATACAGGCATGAAAGTTTTCAGCTTTTACTCTGAATTCAGCTTTTTTTCAAAGCTTTTTAAGCTCCATACATTTATTAATTTCATAATGTTTGCGTTTATGTAGAATTCAGCTTTTTTTGCTAACTGGTACTTTCATCCCTGCTTATAAAAAATGTTGCACTTTGCCAAACTGTTACTATGTATTTATGATTGTCGCCAAGAATTTGTTTCAGCAAAAACATAAAAGGTCGTAATCTGAAAATGGGAAAAACTTGCAGGGCAGTGGCATATAACCTTAAAAAAAATCAGTGTGGTATAAACCAGGTTAATATATATCTGACAGCTGCACAGAAAGAGCAAAACCAAAATACTAATATGTAAACACAAAACTATTACTTTAAGAACACTAAAAAGACATATAAAAAAAGATAAAATATTCTATGTGATTTATATTAACGTGTTTTAAAAATCAAATATCGCATTTGAATTTCCACAATCTTGAAATCAAAAATTGTTCATTTTCACTCAATTTAAAAAATCAAACATCATGGTTCTTATTCATGTGATTTTAAGGGCAAACATGGTTTATATTTACACATATAAAAAAAATTAAATTTCGTAACATGCATATATTCACTCGATTTCAAGCCAATGATGAGCAAAAATAATAAGTTTTGTCTCTGGTTTACTCAATTCAAAACATACTTGTAACATAAATTTGGTGTTTATATAGATAAAATTTTTTATAATTTTCCCGAAGCTGCATTCTTTTTAATACTCAAGAATAATCCAAATCTGTGTTACAAATCTAGATCTATATTAACAATATTGTTAAAAAATGTTGGTGTTTTTCTTTCTTAAAATATATGATTTATAATTTTTATTTTTATTTAATTAAGCTTTAATATGTGAGCCTCAAAATTTCATAAATTAAGACAGTAAATAAGTTTATAAATTTTTCATTTATGAAAATTAGAATTTATAATTTTTTATATGCAAAATGCGACTGCAATCAATAAATATGCCTCTACGTGCACTTTTTTACTACAGTCGAACTCGTTTATAACGAGCACAAAGAGATCGTAACATGTACTCGTTAAATCCGAGTGCTCGTAATAAACGGGTCCTTAAGGCAGGCGTGCAACCAGAAGAGGGGGGGGAGGTCAAATTATTGAGTTTACATAAAATTTAATTAATACTTACTTACTTTAATTAATTTAATTAAATACTTTTCTTAATTTAATGATAACTATCCCCCCCCCCAGCAGCAAAAAATTTCTAGTTGCACTACAGTCTTAAA
>NC_092215.1:42737946-42779989 GCF_043381705.1 Parasteatoda tepidariorum
TAATTTTCAATTCATGATCACAAAAAAAAAGTTAACATTTTCCAAGTATTTATATGTTATACCTTCAAGAATAGGCTTGTTTTTAAATATTTACTTGGCTTATAAATTCATAAAGAGCATTGAAAAATAACCAAAATTAAGTGTTCCTTTACTGGGTGTTCATTCACTGGTAAGAGCTGTTCCTTCACTTGGTCTTCTTACTACTTGTTATTTGAACCTCCAAAACTTTAAAACAATATTATGTAAGTTCTCTACAATTTTTTTACATAATTTGCAATTAGTAGCAAATATGTTGACACTGTCATTTAACTAAAATTAGGAATTTTGAAATTAATATGATTTTTTAAAAGGCAAGCGAAGCTTAAGTGTTCCTTCACTGGTTAGTTTACCCTAATAACTATTTCCATATTATTTATTTTAGTTTTATACGGAATTTTAAAATCTGTATAACTATTATGTAATTCATTTTGAATTTGGAATTTTGTTATCCTTATCTTCCTTAATAAATTCGTTCACTTATATCTAGTTAATTATGCAAAAATATATTGTCTGTTTTTTGAATTTTTTAGCTATGTATTTTTTAGTAATTTTAGATATTTTATTTTTATTAAATTTTCTTTTTATAAATATTTGATGTTTTATGATGATGTTTGGTAAACTTTTATATTTGCAATTAAATAACAGAAATTAATTTTTCGCTTTAAAGTTACAGTATTAGAAAACTCCCAGCAGAATACTGTCAAGTAATCAACATGTGGGAAAGAAAACCTTTTCTTTAATGTTAATATTTGAAAACTTAAAGTTTTTTTTTTTTTTTTTTTTTAATACCTTATAAATAGAAATGCACTTTAAAATGCTCATGAATTTTCATGTTCTCCAAATCAGATGTTTAAAAATTTTCATAGTTGTTTACCACTTGATTTTTTAAAAAGTTTTATATGATATATGATAATTCTGGATTTTGAATCTTGATCAATTACTTATTTTAATCATACATTTAATTTGTAGTTGTTTTCTAGTGTTCAGAACCAATATAAATTTATTTACTTAGAACTTAAAAAATGTATCTTTATTTAATTTCTTTTTTATTTTATTCATGATATTTTTAATAGAAGGAAAAAACATTGTTCTACTTTTGAAGCAGTATTTGAATTAAGAAATAGTCTTATCTTGCCTATCTAGTACTTATCTAATTTTAAGTTGTTGTATTGTACAGTTGTGTCATGAGATGTTTTTTTTTTTAGTTGGCTTTTTATAATAATTATTCTAAGCATATTACGTGGCAGAAAAATAGCATCTTAATTATTTCTCAGAGGAGACTATTTAAGCTACTAATTTTTATAAGTAAGGTTACTATACTTCTATTTTCAAGGAAAATTTTAGTGGAAACCTTAATTTTTACAAAATAAATAAATAAAAATAAAGTACAAATTTGTTAAATTTTTTTAAGTGCTAAAAAACATACTTTTTTTTTTAATTTTATAAAAATTGATTTTTATAAAATTTAAAAAAATTGATTAATTTTTTTAAACTCTAAGCCTAATTCATTTATTTATGTCTGTTTCATTCCTTCTGCTTAATATTGCATTTGAAATATGATAAAAGAATTCAAATAATTTATTCTTTTCTAAATTTTGTTTTATGGAGCTAATTTTTTGGTCCATATTTTTTTAAAAAAAAATTATAATTAATGAAATTAATTGGTTATTGTTTAGCAAAAAAGTATTTTGTTTTCTCAAGATCTTCAAGCACCACATGTTGATTTTTGTATTTTTTGTTAAAGTTAATTGAAGTATATCATGAAAGACAACTGTTCTTTATTGTAAATTAGTTAAAATGCACTTTCAGTTTTTAAGAAAGTTTTTTTTGTTGCATTAGTTATTATATCATTTTAAGCTTTTAATATGCACTAGTTTTATTATTTTTTTTAATGATTTTTGAATATTTTCTGTCAGATTTAGAGTATATTACGCTGAAGATTTCATTTTATTTGGTATAGGGCATCACTTTGAAGCTAGATGATAAAGGCAGGTGCATTGTTGCACGCATAATGCATGGTGGAATGATTCATAGACAAGGTAATTTTGTCCTTAACATTTTTCAGAATATCGGAGTTAAACCTTCATTTTTATGATTTTGTTAAAAAATTTTCATTAATTGTTATGGTATATAATTTTATGCTGAAAAATAAGTTTAAGTAATGAATTCAATTGGATGATGGCGTACTTTCTTCGTTGCACATGCACTATAACTTGACCTAACTGAGTGTAGGACAAATCACATTAGAAATTGAATGTCTAACTTTGTACAGTGAAGTCCCATACCTAGTCTGTTTCCTAAAGTCTATTTTTTATTACAGAAAATTAAATAAACAAGTGTCTTTTCCTTTTTAAAAAAAAATAAATAAACGAACAAGTTGTCTTATAAGTTAAATGAAAAGTTTTCTCTTGTGATCTGCTGCAAATCTTATTTTGAGGAATATTTTCTTGCTTTGTTTTATTATAGCTAAACACTCATACTACTTTAATGGACAGATGTTGAAAAGGAGTAGTTAAAGTAAAAAAAAAAAAGGAATTTTGATGAGAGGAATAAATTATTAATATTAATAAAACTGAATATAAATAGTGCTTAAAATAAACATCAGGCTTTGTTTTGGTTGGTATTAGTTAGGTTTCTTTTAAAATCTTCTTAATTCTGTTCTTTATATAATATATATATTTTTTATCAATATAAAATTGAGGGTAACAATAAGTTGCAAATTATCTCAGATTAACTAAATCAAAATCTGATTTTATTGTATTTTGTAAAAATTCTGCATTATGGTTAATTTTTTTCAGAATTATTGTAAGTTGTATTTTTGAATTATTGTAAAATATTTAGTACAATCTGCAACAATTATCATGAAATTTATATTTCGTTAAGTCTACTGGATTTTGTCCTATTCATGTTGACAGCCATGAAAAGTTGTTGCAATTCATATAGTACTACATGATTTATTCAGTGGTTTGTCATTTTTTTAAAATAAATTGATAACTAAATAAAATAAATAAAAATAAAAAAGAAAGCGAAACATTGTTGTTCATATCATAAAATTAATAAATAAGCAAAACTGAGCTGATTAAACTGAATAAAAAACTGAAATTAAAAAGAATGAGAAACAATGTTGTTCATATCATAAAAATAATAAATAAGCAAAGCTGACTGATTTGGATTCATCCATATTTGAAACATATCAAATATATTAAAAAAGATTGTGTGCAAATTTGTTAAAAATCTTTTTAACATACTGGAGGGTGCACAAAATAATGGAAACACTTATACTAATACATTTTTTCATATTTCTCAAGAAATACTTAAAAAATTATTTTATAACTTCCAAATTGTTTAGATTATGTGATTTCTCATACTTATAAATGAGATGTTAAGTTTTTAGAGGTTTGAGGGATCGACAATAAATTTCAAACGTAAAATAGTGTTTTTGAACACCCTGTGCCAAAAAATGTAGCAATACATTTGTTACTTTGGCTATTATAATGGTAAATTTTGGCAAATAATAGCAATCATTTTGGCTATTATTTGCACAAAATTTCGTAACCTAGCTTAAATATTTATGGAGATATAGACATTTTTATAAGAAATTGATTCTTTTGTCTTACATTTTTTTGCTGTAAGTTTATAAATATAAAAAAAAATTAAACACAATTTTTAGAGCGATTTAAAATTAGTTACAAAATTATTGCTTTAAAATTTGAGAAAAATTCATTTTAAACTGGGAAAGATATAAGTATATAAAGTAGTTCTTCTATACTGTGTATGCGCAAGAAAAATTAAAAAAAAAAAAATTCTTCATTTCATAGAGGCAACTAATAAAAGTAAGTTTGATTTGAAGAATATTTTAAAAATTTAAAAAGTTTCCGGCAATTTTCTAAGTAGTTTTTATACTTTTTATAAGAAACTCAAAATGATAAAGGATTTTCTAGAAATGTTATTTTGCATCGTAAGACAGATTAAATAACATGATAATGCTTTACAATAAACGTTCATACAACGAAATAAGATTGTATAAGAAGAAAAACGGGAAGATACTTTTATGGGATGTTTCCCAACTATGTCAGTGTCATTTTTAATAAATTTTATGTATTAGTACAAAATGAAATTTGTGGAAAACCCCTGATCATTTTGATTTTCTTTTAAAACATACAAAACCTACTTTGAAAATTGCTTGAAGCTTTTTAAATTTTTTAGATATTTAAATCATTTATAAAACTTATGAGAACAAATTTTGATAAGTAATTATTAAATCACATCAGTACTATTTGTGAAGTGGAATTTTTATATTTCAATAAAATATGCTTTAAAGATTGTACACATGATTGGTATTAAATTAATTCTATTTGGATATTTATTGAGTGAAGCTTTTTGCTAAGTTGCTGTGTTCTGCTCTGTTTAAATTGAAAAATTTAATTTACATTTCTAGCTACTCTTCATGTTGGAGATGAAATTCGAGAAATCAACAATGTTAGTGTTGCTAATCAAACTGTAGATGCTTTACAAAAAATGCTGGTTTGTAAGATTTTTTTTATCGATTGAGCTTTATTTACTTTTTCTATTGTGTGAAATAATGTTTTCTGTTTTCAATAGAGAGATGCACGAGGAAATGTAACATTCAAAATTATTCCAAGTTATAGAACTGGACCTCCTACTTGTGAGGTTCGTATTTCAATTTTTTCAGAAACTTATAATCACAATGGTTTGTGTTGTGAATGGAATCCAAAAAGCCTTTGTTCGAATCAGAAAATCTCAAATCACTATGTCAATAATTTATAAGATAAAAAAAAGATTGATGAGTTATTTGCAAAATTTTTGCTTACATGGATTTCATTCACTTAATTAGTTGTACTTATTTAGTTTGGTGTGGTAGGGCTCTTCATTTGTTACTTATTTAGACATAAATTTTTTGAATTTTGTTTATGTAACATGAACTAAATATAATTGACCCTTTTGTAATACAGTAGAGCCTTGATTGATCTCTTCTAATGGAACTATTCATTACGAACGGTAGATAGGGGAAAATGATGAATGTGGATCTTCGTAAAATCTAAAATAATGTCTTGAAAATATGTGAAAGGTAAGAAAGAAGTAATGAACTAAAAGAGTCAATAAATTTACAATAAGTTTTTAAAATTATATTTAAAAAAAATTACGATGCAAATGGAAGATGAATTAACATATTTATTTAAAATATTTGGAAATTTTGCTTTGCACAGTCTTTTTTTCAATGCACAAATAACTTTTTTTCAATATTTGTAGTAGATTGCTATTCATTTTCTGTAAGTTTGTACAAATACAGAAAGTTTTTCATTGTTTCAAATGCTTTGAAGTCATCTACAAATATTGGCACTGGTTTTGGTTCTGTCTTACTATCTTCATTAATATCACTAACTTCTGCAACAGTTTTTGGAACCCACAACACCACATTTTTCAATATTTTCATCAACTGCTGTATTTAAACCAAACAAGATGTTGAGACTTTTTCATGAGTGTAATAAGTCTTCATTTTCTTCTTCATCATTAGCATAAGGAGTCCTATTTACTTATTGAAATAAAATACTTTCAACATTTTTTTAAAGTGTCAGTAGAATTTTCAAACAATAGATGCAGGGGTGATTATATTCTTGTCTTGTTCCCTTATTCTGTGTTTTTTATTTCAACCTTCTGAATCTAAAAACTAGGAGCTGTGCTTGTGATTTTTACCCGTTTTTCGAGACCATTGGCCTGTGAACTTCCACGAATCAGAAACTTATAATCTGATAAAAAACAATTTCACTGAGTTCCGCACTCTAGAATTCAAATTTGAAATTTTCATTAAATCCCATTAAAGAAACATTTATGTATAGGTGAAGCTTTATTAATTGGCAGAAATCCACCAATTTAATTCTTTTGGTTTGGCGAATTGTTATCATTTTGAATATTTGAAACTGTCAGAAGCCACTAATATCACAGTTCATATTCACACAATTTTGATATCAAACAGCGATCTTTGTTTTTACCCAATTTGAAAATGATAAATTCAAAGCTTCCACAACTCAGGGGAAAAGTCAGAAAAGGAAAAATCGAATTGTCTGGTAATTTTATTTTAACTCTAAAATTCAGGGAATAGTGTCTGGAAAAAATGCAATTTTTTTTACCAAAAACCTTAAATGGAAACAAAACATTCTTTGAATTTTCAGTAACAGTAATCAGTTATTGAGATTCAAGTTAAATAATTCTAACATCTATTACAATTTTTTTATAAAATTCCACTTTTTAGAGAAACTTTTACATGTTTCCATTCTCATTCTATTATATGGTTTTGCGCACAATATCTAATATTTGATCTAACAAATAAAAAAAAAATCAGTTTTCTGAAGAATTATTTCATGATATAGATAAAGAGTAGAATAGATTTTCATTGAAATTTACCTGATATACTTAGAAAAGTCATGGAATTTTTTTTTTCTGAAATTGACTGGGAACCTTCACATTGTGATTTGTATTCAGGTGATTCCTATTCTCACAATTCAAAAATGCAAAGTTGTGATTCTTGTTAAGAATTAAGTTCTCTCTTAAAGTAATTACTATGAAATTTTGATATTCTTTATTGCTATTTAGTTTAAATATAAATCTTTTTCAAAAAATTATATTAAACGTGTATGGTAGATAAATTGATATTTTAATATCGAGTTTTTGCACATAAAAATTTTGGGCTTTTTTCACTTTGTGTCTCAATTACCCCTGATAGATGTGGGAATGTGCTAGTTTTAACAATGATCTAAACGGGTATTATGAATATTATAAGAAATCATTAATGATGGGACAGTTAAAACAAGATTATACTTACAGGTAAACTAAAGATGTGAGAATGGTGGATTGAGGTTTGACTCAATCTAGATACTGGTATAATGTAATTGTACCATGTTTGCATTTCTTTGTTCCTAATTCAATAACAGAAATCAATGTATAGTTTTAAGTATTATGGAGAAATTTAAATGAAGATCAAATTATTTATTATGGCTTGTCATGTTTTCTAGTTTTGGTAATTTGAGGTCAAAAGCAACTTTTACCTCTGCAGAAGTATCTGCGAAGCCCAATGGCTGAGTGATGCCACGCTCTCATGCCAAAAGTGGGGTGTTCTGTCCTTGGACCAGACAAGGTGGACTCAGCCTTTTATCCCTTCAGTGGGTTGGTAAAATGAGTGCCAAGCATGCTTGGGGACTAGTCACTCAGAGTTCCATGTTCGACCAAAGCATCTCTTGCATCCCAGAGCTTAAGGTCAAGAAAACTGAGATGGGTATGGTATGCTCTGGCACCATTGAGTTTAGAAGTTTATGTTTTTTGATCTGCTTTAAATGTTTTGTAGGGTGCCTAGATAATTTTAAAAGCGGAAGCGATATTAAGAGGGATCATATCTATTTTACTATTTGGTCGTTGTGTATGAAATATGTAAAAAAAAGAAATTGGATTGATGTTGATAGCTTACAGATATAAGGAGCTATTTCAATCATTCCATATTTTCACACACCCTTATTTTCTCTACATTTTTGTCATGCAAGTGGCAGGTTGTTCAGGCGAGCAGGATAAAACAATGGCGAATGAGAGTCGAGGAATTTCTGGAAGGTCAGCTTTGCGGCATTTTCAAAATTAAACTATTTGCTGACCAATATCAAAATATCTATATATTTTTGAAGAAATTCAGCAGAAATTTATGATTTTAGATATTTGTACGAGCTCAATTTGACTATGATCCAAAAGCAGATGATCTTATTCCATGTCCACAAGCTGGCATCAAATTTAAAACAGGTGATATCTTGCAAGTCATCAGCAAAGATGATCATAATTGGTGGCAAGCAAGAAAAGAAGGATCAGATACAACAGCTGGATTGATTCCATCTCCAGAATTACAGGAGTGGCGTATTGCTAGCTTGGCTGTTGAACGGTCTCGAAATGATCAAGGTAAAATTTTTACTTTGTTTAAGGCAGAAATGCTAATTAGTTTCTTTTGAGTTGAAATTATCTATTGCAATATTGTTTTAGCACAGAGCTTTGAAGTTTTGCTTAGGATAAATTTTAGAGCTTCCTAGTATAGCATTTTCATAATTAAGCACAGTGCGCAAAAAAGATATAGCCTAGAATAACTTCTGTTCTAGAATAAGAATTAAGTGTCAATCCTAATGGTTCAAATGGGTGACCTCAATCAAATATGCTAATTAATTAATGCAGATGATATTTCAAGTTATCGAAAATTAGGGTATTCAGTTACATTCAAAAGTTTTGATGTTTCATGTAAAATATCTAAAATAGAATATAGAGCTGGTTATAAAGGCTTAAATATAGGAATTATCTATGAATTTGGTTTCTTTTTTAAAAGAATTGAGAAAAAAAAACCCGGCAAAACAGTAACTCAATAGTTAAAATAGTATTTATTGACCATAATTTTTTAATGTTTTTTTGTTGTACGAATTGTTAATGTTTTTTTGCATAATTTTTTAATGTTTTTTTGTTTTATTGTCTATTTAGAATTCGACAATATTTTGATATATTTAACTTCTTTTGTTTTCACTACTATTCTGTGACTTTTTGCTGTTTGATTATAGTTTAAAAATAAAACCCTTTTCAAGAGAATTAGTAGTCTTTCATAAATAATTCGTGGAAAAAAATATGTGCTTGCATATTGAAATAATTGATAAATCCTCAAAACAACTTATTAACATTACATTTTAAAAAAGTATACTCACCTATCCTAAACTATTTAGAAACAGAAAAAAAGATATATAAGTTTAGATTTAGCTCAAAACTAGAATTTTAAACCATAATTTAAAAACAATATCACTAATTAGTATCATTTTACAATTTCTTTAAAGGTATAAAAATATACATCTCATTCTTCTTTAAAATTAATCAGAAGATAACATTGCACTAGAATGTTTTGGTGTTAAACCAAGACTATGCTGGCTTCACTGCTTTGAAGGTCTTGTCATTTCATCTTTCATTACAATTAATTATCTTTCATATAATTTTTGGGAATTATAAAATGTAAAAAATGTCAATTGCAAATAAAAAAAGAGGTGTTTTATCATAATAAAACATACAGGTGGCGTCACTTCTGGACGATGTTAAAAATCATCTTTGGAACTTCTTTATCTGGAATTGACTCACCCAAGGGTAATTCCAGACTTTTTGTAAAAGGTCCTGTAAATCTACTGAAAATGTAAAGAACGTAATAAATTTTTTGTACTATACCTATGAAAATCTATGTGGCATATTCCTGTGATTTGTCAAGACTTTTGTGATAGTTCTTAGTCGTAGTTTTGAAATTATGAATTGAAGCAGTCATTGATTTAATTTCATTTTTCAAAAGAAAAATGTTTAAAAATGTCAATTTTTAAGAAAATATTTTTTGTGAAGAATCTGTTTTCAGAATAAAATATTTTGTGAAAAACCCGTTTTTGTGATAAAATATTTTCTGAATGGTCCTTTTTTGTGATAAAAAAATTGTGAATGATTTTTTAATTGATTCCAATTTTTTCTATAACAACCCCTGATGCCACCCAACTTTTGCAGATTATCTGAGCTTTTCTACAGATGAAATTATTTTTGATCCTGTTGTAAAACATATTTCATTTCAGCATTTGTCTCTTCAGTTCTAACAATTGCCTTTTCCCCAGTAAAAGTTCTGGGACACTTAAAATTCTGTTAACGCAGTTCTTTCTGAACAAACAGTGAATATTTCTGATAATATTATGCAATGCAACGATCACAGAAAGCAGTAATTTTAACATACAAATGAATAGAAAAAATGATAACCGAGTAATTTTGATAACAATAAGCGATTGTTAACAATAACTGCGATCACATTAAGGGGAGACTATGCTATTATACGTTTAGAATATCTTTAAATATACTGAAATTTTATTTTTGATGCTGGCAATTGTACTTAAGTAAATCTGATTGAATTTTGATGATTCATAAATAATGTTTTATTTCTTTATCACTTTAGTAAATTGCTCATTTTTTGGACGTAAGAAGAAGCACTACAGAGATAAATATTTAGCCAAACATAATGCTGTATTTGATCAACTGGATTTGGTCACTTATGAGGAAGTAGTTAGACTTCCGGGTTACAGAAGGAAAACTTTAGTCTTATTAGGTAATTGTATATTAAATACTTAATAAGTAGTAAACTTATTCTTATACTATATTTCTTATTTATAAAATGACAAAAATCTATTTTGTTTTTGAACTTTTTGTGTTCCCCTGTAACAACAGCAATACTTCATCGTTATAATGTGTAGATAAAGTTATAATTTCTTTGTTTAGAATGATTAAATTCAAATTAAACAAAGAGTTTGGTTAAAACAATCGTAATATGCGATCTCATTTAGTAGAATAAAATAGAAAATAGGGTTTTTTGAAAATAAAATAGAATTTTTTGGTAGTTATTAAAATGGAATTTCACTTGGTTTTTAAAATCTCATTGTTGATAATGCTTTAAAAAATATAATATTTATTTGTTCAGCAAACTTCGAATCACGCATTTCTCTCAATTATTTTCAATTCACCCACGATCCCACGTGGATTTACGATTGCTTTTTTGTCAGTTATCGCTACCTATTTTCATAATTTTTTAATGCTGCATTTTCACACTCTGGAAATTTTAAATTGCTCATTTGTAGCATTACTTTTGTACTTTTAGATGCACTCGATTTGTGAAGATTTTATTGTCCACGTGTTTTATTTTCTTCAAGGGGAAAATTTCGATTTAATTTTTAATATAATATTATTACGATCTGGGAATTCATAAATAATCACTTAATGACCCGCTTTAGTTGTGATGATTTCATCTCAAATCCGCTATTTTTTCTAATTGTTAAATTTTGCCAACTCTGAAATTAATCACGTGTTTTTTTGGCAGTAATAATCCTTTTACGCAATGCCTGAGAAAAAATACACAATTTTTTTTTCACACTGTAGTGAAATGCTGATTTTCGTTTCTGTGATATCCAATTTTTTTTCATATTGTAGTGGAAATTGAATTAAAATCTTACTAACATCGTAAAGAAGCAGAAAAGCAGAGGATCCTTATCCCTGCATACTATTTTTTAACAAGTCGCAAATGTAAAGAATTTTTTTTTATTTGAAATGGGAAAAGAGTTTTGTTAATTTTATCTGTTAAAAAGTGTCTGGAAAAGAGACCGACATTTCCAGTAAACGGATGTTCAGATATGAGACTTTGTACTCTATATCTTTTTTTCAAAATCCTATATTTTTAATACCATGTTATTCCGACATGAAAATTTCTAATTAAAACTTGAGGCAAAACTTTTGAATGCATTGTACTCATCTACGTTATTTTCTGATTGCTTTTTTGGCTATTTCCACTTGTATTTTCTTCTTGTGGTAGTCTTTATGGGAAGTTATTTCCAATATAACAATTTCAAATATAAGGAGTCACTTTTAACATGCTCCATTCATAACAATTCTATCCTAAATCCATGTTATTTATGGATCTTTTCTTTTTATTCACTTATTTTAATACAATGCTATGATTAGAGAATTTTGTGTTTAAGTTATTACTTTTTTAGGCACTTGATTTGGGAGGATCACAGCGTAAATCCACTTTAATTTTTTATCGCTTTTTTTGGCAGTTATTACAGTTGCATTTTGATTTTCCAGATATCTCGACATCGCTTTTAAAAATCCTGATGTTCTTAATAAGTTATTATTGCGACACGTAAAATTCAGTTGTCATGATTTTCAAATTTTAATACTTCAATACTCCAACGTAATTTCATGCCGTTGGAGGATAGTTTTTTTGGCAGTTATTTATATTTTTTTTGGTGCCTTTCACATAGTTTTTCAAATTTCGATATTTTTATTGTGTTGTCATTACAACAATCGAATATGACTTATCACTTTTTGACACTTTTGATTCAGGATGATTCTAGCATAATTTCACATTATTAGATGATATTTTTTTGGCAATTATTTATTCTTGCAACCCTTTCACATGTTTTTTTAAAATTCTGATTATTTTAATACATTATTACGACACATGTGTTTTGAATTTGAGTATAATTTTTTTACTTGTTCGATTCGTGAGGACTTTGTTGTAAATTCATGTCGTTTTACGATAATTTATTTTTGTTGTAAATTCATGTCGTTTTACGATAATTTATTTTGGCCATTTCCACTTGTTTTTTTCCATTCTGATATTTTTTACTCTATTGTTAATCCATGTTATGGATAATTTTTTTGACAACTGTTTTTCATTTTGCGACTATTTCCACAAGATTTTTCCCATTCTAATATAATTAATACAATGTTGTGACTAGCCAATTTTGTGTTTTAGTAATAATTTTTTATGTACTTGATTTGCTATGATTCCATAGTTGATCCAAATGAATTTTTTATTGAAATGAATTTTCGGCAGACTTAAAATTTTTTCATTTATTTCGACATCATTTCGAAAGTCTCAATAATTTTAAAATGTTGTTATTACGACATGACATTTTCAAAATTCGAGAATTATTCTCAGTTTAAAAACTGATTTATAGAATGTGTAAAATTAACTGAGGAATTAGTTTTAAGTATTTTGGGGGAATATATTATCATTTTCAGTTAATAAACGCCCTTCCTTATTGTAAGGTCTCAAGGGAACCTTGCAATAATACATTAGAAATTATATATGTGTGTATATGATTATTTTTACTTTTAACATATTCTTCACTATTTCTCATCCTATTTTATGGTTGACTGTGTTTTAAAATTTATTTTTTAATCTTCAAATTGCTTTTTAATAGATAGTTTTAATTGCTTTAAATTACAACTAAACTACTACAATTTCAAATACCGTATTTTTCGGCAAAAGCGCCGCATATCGATAAAAATGAAATTAAAAAAACAAAATTATAGTAGCGCTCAATGGCGCTAAACCGTGCATATCAGCATCCTTATAGAAAATACTTTTAAATTACCATTTAGAACATCTGTATAATAAGAAATTACATTTTTTTATACATTTCATAAAGTAAATTTTAATTTCTAAATTATAATAAAAAATTTCTTTTTCAGCAAAAAAAAAACAACAAAAAATGTTCTCTTTCAGCGAAAAAACCGCCCTACAAAACGATATTAAATAAAGTTGTTCTTACCAGTTGGCACCGCGCCCAAAAAAAGAAGAAGATTTATATGCTCAGTAGCTGAATTAACGCTGAACTGATTACAGAAATCCGTAAAACAATGTAATAAGAAAAGTAAAATAAAAATTCACTGAAAAAAAAGATTTGAAAATTTATTACCGTTAACAACTTGAGGAAACACTAATAATAACGAAACAGCTAATAATAGCGAAATAACTAATAATAACAAGAATAAGAAATTACTAAGCAAAATTCTGAAGAAGGAATGAGCGAAGGGGAAATAAGTTTCACTTTCACTATACTTGGAGATGGAATTTTAGTGGGTAGAATGCCCTCCCTCTCCTTCAATGGAAATAACACAATGTGACTCAACTTAGAGAGAAGAAAATGTTTAAAAGAGGGGTGTACTCCACCTCCTCCATGTGTCATTTCTACTGGAGCTGTTTAGGAGGAATCGATCAGTTATTTTAAAAGGGGTTGGGGAAAAGAAAAGGGTATGGGACCCCTAATCCAGCATCCCGAAATTCGGCACTTAATCTGATCTATTTTTTTTTTAAAGAAATTTATATTGATAAGACAAAAAAAAAAAAAAAAAAAAAAAAAAAAAAAAAAAAAAAAAAAAAAAAAAAAANGAAGTAACTTACTTTATTTTATCTTTTAAAAATAAAAAAGAAGCTTGAAAAAAAAATCAGTGTCAAAGGAAACATCTGTTTCTAAAGCAGTTTAAAATAAAGTGAGAAGTAAAAACACCTGCATTACCAATGAACAAAATAAAAAAATGCAAGTTGGAAAAAACTGATCAATCAATCTTGACAGCTGTGCTTGTGCTTTACTGGTTTGTCCCCACATTTCCCTCCTCTGTTTGACCATAAATTGGCCGCACCCAGTTGACATTGAAACTACCATGTGAATTACAAAATGAATTCTATCCCTTTTGCGGTATTTTATTCGACTCATAAATTTTTTATTTTGCCGCTTTTTTATTAGTTATTAACTGTTAATTTGTTTTGTTAATAGTTAGCTTGTTTTTTTCTTGTAATTAGTTGTTTGCTTGTTTTTTTATTGTTATTAGTTTTTGGCTTGTTTTTTGTTGTTATTCATTGTTAGTTTCTTAGCATTAATTGTTACTTTTTTCTTTTTTAGTTCCTTGTTAGCTTTTTTTATATTTTCTTTGCGAGGCAAACGTCTTTTGTTAAAACAAAATGTTATCTAAAAGAAAAAACGAGAACTATGATCTCTCTTCGGAGAAGAAATTATTATTTCTTCTTCAGAGGATTCGGATTATTTCTTCTTGATTATATTATATAGATTATTATTTTAATTAATAAAATTTCATAAGATGGGCCAGTTTTAAATTCACCCCATAATAATCTACGATCAAAACTTGACTAAATGTATTGGTTTTTCTGAAATTAGCAGTGTAATTAAATTATAGTAATATTTGGGCGCCATATTGGAATTTCCGAAAGAGATCTGAAGTTCGGCATTATGTCAGTCCCGTGAGTGTCGAATTTAGGGTCCAATTACTTCCTGTTCTGTTCGCTCCAATTATAATTGCCATGGCGCTAAGTAGATTTCTAGCTTGCGATTTTTCTTTAAGCTGGGGGTGGATACAAGATGCATAAGTTTTTAATTTTCTCCTTATGCGATGTTTTTTTAAAATTATTTCGTTAATTTATTTTCTTACAAACTGCTGCTGAAAGTTTGCTAAGAATTGGCGATGTTCTATATCAGATCGCAATACGGGTGAATATTTCGTCGACTTCGTTATAAATTTTTTTAATAGTCTTTCTCTCAGAAAATTATTTCATCTTAAATAACTTTCCTTGACAAATTTTTTTGCCACTAAAAATATTGCATCAAAAGCACCGCTGAATCGGAAGCAAAGGGAAAAATCAACTTTTTTTTCGATAGTGCCGCGGTGCTTTCACTGAAAAATACGGTATATGTTGAATAATATGTCATTTTTTGAAACAAATCTTAAATTTTGCTCCTACAATCTCCTGTGACTGCTACGAATCTCAAAATTTCATGCTTCATAAATTGCTCCAAATTGAAGTGTCCCACTTCCCATTCTCCTGGTTTTATAAACTCCGTTATAACACCAGGGTCAAATAGGCTTAATGTAGACTCATTTCACACTATTCTAATAATCAAGGTCCCGCAGTGGACTGATGGTTAAGACACGGTTCCCAGCAGATCACTGCAGTCAAGCATCACTGGCTACGGTCAGTGTGCGGGTGGGTGACCACTTGGATCAGTCTGCGTAGGGACCGAGGGTGTGCTACCCTAAAGTGCTCGACTTCGCGCGCAGGTCGTCGGGCTACCGAAACAGGGTTGCCATCTCCTCCGCAGAGGATCAAAATTGTGATGGCATGTCTTCGGATCATCCTCCGGGATGTTTCCCAGACCGTCGCCAGTAGCCCATTGTGCAGCTCTAGTGCGACGTAAATTAACAACAACAATCTAATAATCAAGTGTGAGTTTAAACTGAGAAAAAAATGGCAGTTGAGTTTTTCTGCAAAGATGTATGAGTAACATATGAGAATATACGAGTTATAAAATTTTTTATAATTGAAGTATAATTTATCTATAGTGAGATAAATTTCCTTTTAACTTAAAAATGATAAATGTCCCTCATTTTTCTCAATTTTCTGGCCATCGTACTCGCCACATGTTTATTTATTTATTTATTTTTGGGCATATTTATCGATTTCCTCCTTCTTGCTTTCTGTCCACTCTCATCCTTTTTAAAAGCTGTGCAAATATTTGTGAAATACAATGACCTTTTACATAATAGGTGCTCTTATTTGGGGGATATAGTGCCCTTTTCAGTTTTTAGCACCCTGCTCCTTTTAGTGTATGGAAAGAATTTTAGACAAGATTTCTAAAAGTATTTAAAAAAGGATAAATATTGTAGTTAAAAATATAATTTTAAAGTTATACCTGCCTGAACTGTTTTAGCAACTTAAAAAAAAATATTTAGGTGTCATTGACGCTGGACTGTTACATTTAAAGTTTTAACCCTGTTTACCCTGCTTTAATCAGTGAAATTTCAGTAATTATGAATATGAATGTATTAGTCTTCTATGAATAATCCATCTGGAAATGCCTAATGAAGAAATTCAAATAAGATTTGTTCAGTTATCCCTGATTAACTTTCAAAACAGTGATAAGATTTTTATGTTCCAGGAAGGAATCTTTATAGCACGAAAAGCTTATGTAAGATATTCAAATTTAGTGTTTGTAGACAGTAATATAAGTTACTAATTCAGACACTTAAGCATGCTTTCTCTGAATAAACACACTTTTTTAAATGAATTTGAATTTTTGTTCTCCTACAAGATATAGGGGTTAGTGTAATCTGTTAGACATGATTTCATTAGTTTATCTGGAAAAGCGGTCCAAGGTGTAAGCACCTTGATTTTATTTTTTGTGCATTTCACTATATCTTGAATTATTCAAGCAACTCTAAACCTTCCGGCTCATAATTATAAAACTTTCCTATAAAAATATAGTTTTATTCCAAAAAAATAGTTTTTAAAATGATTTGTTTGCTTTTTTTTTGTACCGAAATTTAGGATAAATAGACTATCTCTTATCTGTATTTAAAAGTTATATTAGCATAACATATCTGTGGTGCAGCCTAAACTGTGATTTTATTTTACCACAAGCTTCGCACGAGAATTCCATGATAGGCATGGATTTATTAAAATATAAGTGTTTGCATAAAATATTTGGGAGTAGTGACCACAATCAGATTGTTTGTTCTAAAAATGGTAAATTTTTCTTATTTTTAACCATTATTTATTAAAATATGATATAATACATCAAATTCTTCAGACAAGATGTCATCCACAAATATCCAGTATTTTTTGATCCAGTCAACTAAGCGTTCAGAAAAATCTTCATGAGTTTAGGTTTTACTAACTCTTGATATTATTATAAGCTGCATTAATATTTAAATAGTTGTTGTAACCCTTATCATTTTAATAATTATCTATTTTTTATGTAGGTGCTCATGGGGTAGGAAGGCGTCACATTAAAAACACTCTCATAAGTAATCACCCTGAGCAGTATGCATATCCAATTCCTCGTAAGTTAAGGCAAAATCTTTTTTGACTTATTTTTGATGAGACATTTCTTATTTGGTTTTAAAATGCCTTCTGTGTGACTTAAAGTTTTAATATTCATAACTTTATGCACAATAACCACCTTTTAAAGAATTTTGAATCAGTGGATTTTTAAATTGCTTCTTGAAAATTGCTTTTTGAAATTTTTGGTCACCCAGAAAATTTTGTCCTGATTTCAAAAGATTTTAAATTGCTTTTTTGAATACCATTTCAAAAAAAATTTTCTTCAATTTTATAAATAATTTCTTAAAAACTAAATAAGAAAGAAATTATGATAGTTGAAAATAAATTGCCTGAATTATTCATTCATGACGAAGTAGATATGCAAGATGTGTGTACAAATAAGAATATCTTCATAAAATAAAATAAAAAGAATTTTCTAATTTAAGGAATCCCAGCGAAACTGACTCCTATTTATGAGGAAGTAGTTACTGCAGACAATAATCACCAGGTGGATAGCTAATTTGCTATCCCCCAGGTATGTTTGTTCCTCTTTACTGGGTACAAGCATGAGAGTGCATGCAACCTCAGGATGTCCTTAGGGAGGGGTTTTGTCCCCTATCTATGGTGTATGGTTATGGACTCTTTGTTAGTTCGGTTAACTGATCTTGGCATTCCCTGTGTCGGGTATGCTGATCACGGAGTTATTGTTGGCAAAGGCAAGCATGGCAAAACAGTCTGTGATATCATGAATAATGCACTTCTAGAAGTAGCTGGATGGTACTCTGACTCTGGCTTATCTGTCAGCCTGTCCAAGATAAGTTTTGTAGCCTTCACAAGAAAAAAGCATCTTGATCTAAGTAATATATACCTAGACTATAAATTGGAACTCACGGAGAAAGTCAATTTTTTCGAGGTTTATTTTGACTCCAAACTTAATTGGGGTTATCACCTAGAATACTGTATCAGCAGGGCCAGGAAGATTTTCTAGTCTTGCAGAAATGCTATTGGTAGAACCTGGGGATTATCCCCCAAAATAGTCCTATTATCGCATGTGACACAATCGTCTGGTGGTCGAGGACTAGATTGAGCTCCGCCAGACTACAAAGAATGGTAGCCTTGTCAGGCTGTCTTAGGACCACTCCCACAGCTGCTCTTGTGAGCTTACTTGGGCTTCTTCCATTGAACTTACGTATTGAAGTTGAAGCTCAGACAGGCATGAAGCGTCTTATGTACCTTGGCTTATGAAAAGAGAATTCCAAACACTTGTTATGGGGTTATCTTATTTCACAAGTGATGGATATACCCTCTTTTATTATGCCTAGTGATTATTTGTCACTAAGATATGTTTTTCAAAAGCCTTTCAAAATCCATTTTCCTACTAGAGATTAATGGTTTAATTCTCTTCGGTGGCTTAAAGGCAAATGTCTAATATGGTACACTGATGGTTCAAGGCTTGGTCTCAAATGAGGAGCAGGAAATTATTGCTCCAATGATGGTACCAAACTTCACTTTCCCTTGGGAAGTTATGCCACTGTTTTTCAGGTTGAGGTCTATACCATTATCTTGTGCTGTAAGATATGCTTAGACAGGGGATATCAAAATATGACTATCCACATCTGTTATGGCTGTCTGCCTGCTCTCCTATCACTGTCAAAGTACAAATTCACCTCTTTGCTAGTGTGGGAATGTCTTTCGATCCTTTGTGACCTATCTACTCATAACAGGGTATATCTGCTTCGGGTACCTGGACGTATGGGTATTCTTGGAAATGAGCTAGCTGATGAAGCATCACGAGCTGGCTCTAGTGCAATTTTTTGGGGCCCTGGACTTGCATTGGGAATTTCTTCCACCTCTTTTAGGGCGTCTATATTTAAGCTGTATGGCAAAATTGCCCATAAGCAATGGCGCATCGCTGACGGTCAGAAACAAGCTAAGGAGCTGAATCGTGACTGTCCTAGTGTATGTCAAAAAGAGCTTTTAAAGCTTTATAGAAACAGTTTGAGGAAGATCATTGGTCTTCTTACTAGACACTGCATCCTCAGGAGACACCTATATATAATGGGAATTGAATCTAATTCTCTTTGTCTAGGTTGTCATCTTGAAGTAGAGGCATCACGACCTATACTTTGTGATTGTGAGGTCTATTCTGTTCAAAGATTTGAGCATTTGGGACAGCATTGCATTTAAACCTAAGAACTGCAGGATGTTCCTGTAAGGTGTTTGCTGAATTTTATTTCAGCTATAGGGCTTTCTTGCCAATCATGATTCAGGGTTTGGGTACAATAGACCTCTGGTTGATGTGCCCTGCTCTTTGGAGCTACTCAGTCTAATATTGTTTCAGTATGTAATAACCAGGAAGAATAAAAAGAAACCAAGGCATCTAAAGATGTAACAGAAAATCAAATGAAAGAGAAATATAATGACATTATTTGAAGCAAATACATGTTTTGCAACTTTTAAAATGTCAGTGCTGTTGTTATTTCGATTATATTGTCAAAATATATTCATACTTTAATTACAATAATGAATTTCTGGTGCTGCAAAAATTTTAGTGTCTACATTTTAGTTTGTATTATCAAGGTTTATGTGGAGAGTGCTGAATGTGCATATAGAGCTGAAAGTGTACATGTATTTAGTTGGATTGATCTGCATTAACCTTTAACCAACAAATGGCTTACTGACTTCCGAGAAGGAAAAGCTCAGATTATTATCTGTGTTTTTATTGTCTTTGTTTCTATATATGTGTTCCATATTAAATGTGTTTGTGTTCACGTGTTGTTGGGCATGTTTTATTCCTCTTGGCCTGCTATGAAACATCGGATCGATGTTGACTCATCTACCTATGAAGATAATTTTGAACTGGTTGCATGCAACTGTTTTAACTGCATATCATATTTGTGTCATCACTTAACTATTAATTAACAAACTTTCAAATATGCTTACAAATGTAATTTGTTTCATATGACAATGGTTATTTTTTTATACTGCATGGTGGTATACGTGCATCCTTTCCATTTTGAATTAGTAACCTAAATTTCTTTACAGATACTACACGTTTGCCTCGACCTACAGAAGAAAATGGACGAAATTACTATTTTGTAACACAAGACGAAATGATGTCTGATATCCATGCCAACGAGTATTTAGAATATGGTACACATGAAGAAGCTATGTACGGAACAAAGCTGGAAACTATACGCAAGATTCACAAAGATGGCAAAATTGCTATTTTAGATGTGGAGCCTCAGGTGCATAGACAATTTTATAAATTTAATGAATTTCGATTTTACAGTGTGAGTTGTTTCATATTATTCAATGAAAAAATAGAGAAGAATTTTTTTTGTATCATCAGTTGTAAGTTGTAACGTTTTGTTTTAAAAAAAAGCAGTATGTTAAAATTATCAAAGTACATCAATATATTTTTTAGACTCTTGTAAATTAGCTTCCATAAATATGCTACTAAAATTTGAAAATTTCTTTTTATACTGATTTAAGTTTGTGTAAAATTGGTTTTTAATACAAATTTTTTTTCTTTTGTGAAATAAATATGTTAACTATTGCCATTTAAGGGATTATCTGTTACTGTACATTAGCTGTGTCAATTTGAGTTAAATATAAATAGAAGTTTTTGCCAAGCTCTTTCTTTTTTTAAAATGTTAAAATAAGCAATATTTAGACAATCTGAAACACATCAAATATCAGGTGATTTTAATTTAGTATTTTGGGAAAAAGAAAAACTTTCGCACATAATACAATATCATTGATTCTAACTTTTTGTGAATTTTTTTCCCAGTGGTAGCAACTTGTGTGTATTAATATTTAATTCTTGTTTTAATAAATTTAATTTGAAAGAATTTTTACAACTACAGTACATAAATAAGTCCAAAAAATGACATGGTAAACATAGACTGATGACCAAAAGTTTAGCACTAGACTTATGTGTAAAATTATGTTTAAATTTGGATACCAGTGCATATGGATCATGAACATCCTGAACGATATTAGCAACTTTTTAAAAAGTTTTTACTTTTTGTCTACCACCACTGGAAAATAATCTTCCGCTCAGAAGTGTAGAGGCTGGCATCAACTCATTAAAAAATTTATCTTAATGGTAGCATAATTTTTTTAAGGCTCATTATATTTTTGATTTCTTGTAAAAAAAATATGCATTTTTTTTGTTTCAGATCTGAATTGGTTTTTTCTGAGGGATACTTTACGAACTTATTATACATAAAATTTATTTTTATTTATGTGTATAGAAGCTTAATAATTCATTAAAAAAAATAATTCACTATAACAAAATATCACAGCTTTAATTTAAAAAGCTATAGTCAGATTATATTATTTATGTATGAATTTAGAAATTCAAAAATGTAATTTTGAAGTTGGTTTTAAAATTTAGAATTTGTAAGGTATTATGGACATAATTATTGTTTGAAAAACTGCATTCAATTAGTACTCTTTAAAGTATAAATAAATGTATTAAGCTTTCACTTTGTTCTTTATTCACATTCATAAAAAATCCAAAAGATAAAAGAAAAGAATCCTAGTAAGATTTTAAAAACGTTATTACAAAAGTTCTAGAATTAATTAGATTTCAATTATGTATCTTTACTGATTGAATTTACATTAATATTAAATTCTCTCTAATGCTTTTTAAATAGTTATACACCTTCTATAGTGCACTCTTTTTGGCTTCCTTTATAACACTGAGTTGTGCTAGTGCTATCATACTGTTATTATTTATAATGCTATCACACATGTCCATTTTTCATTTGGGCAACCCTTTAAAATCCAATTGAATCTTTAGTTTTAGTTAGTCTTGGATGATTTTCATGTTTTCCTTTTGTTACACAAGGATGATTTAAGATGAATAATATTAAGCTTATTAAAAGCCTCTCTTGTTTTCAATCATTGTAACTATAGACAAATTATTTTATAAATAGAAAGGAGGTCATCTCTACAGTGCGTGCTTGTTGCAAGTCATTATGTTGGAAATTAAAATGAAACAATTTCATTACACTCCACTGCTAAAATTATGATTTTAGACAATACACTGTATTCTATCTAAATATTCTGCTTATTCTGAAATAATATATAAAAATATTTTAGTGTTATTCTTATGAAAATGTTTCTGCACACTAAAGTTTTGGTTCACATTTCGTCAAGATGCTCCACTGCAGCTTTTAAAACTGTTTACAAAATGAAAAGAAAGTGCAAATGTTACTCTGACGAATTGCGATAGGCTCAGCTTGTTTTGCCTATTTCATTTTTAGAAGATGTACTATCAGCTATTTATAAATTAGTGTTTTTTTTTCAAATTAAAGGGGTGGTGGTGGTAATTATTCCTTTTTTACAAATTAAGATAGTAAAATCCTTACCTTTTTGTTTGGTCTTTACTTTCACCTTGCAATCTTTTATTCCCAATTTATTTAAATCCAAATTGAAGAATAATCTGCACAAGTAAGACGGATTTTTTTATTTTAAAACTTAAGATAGATCAATAATCTTCTGCCATTGTGGTGTATGGCACAGCATTTCGTTTTAGCTAAAACGTGTTTTGTAAAGGAATTTCTTTTCCATCAGGCTGATTTTTATAAAAAATAATTATTTTAGTTTAAAAAAATCTATTTGTGTTAAAAAAATCTATGAGTAGTTAAATTCTGGGTAGTCAGACTTTTATTGTAGATACCTATCTTATACAACTTCCTGACTAACAACTGCCAACAATACTAATTAAAACTGGTTACATTAAATTAGTGGTAAAATTATAAAGTATTTATTCATCATAATGTTTAATGATGAATAGAAAAATGGAAATTAAGAATGATTATTGTCGAATTTTTATGTAAAGAAATATTTTTCTGCCTATGCTAATTTTGCAGTGTTGGTTGTACTACAACTATTAATGTTAAGCTTTTCTTTAAATTTGTTTTTATAATTCATTACATTTTTTAGGCCTTGAAAATTCTAAGGACTGCTGAGTATGCACCCTTCGTTGTGTTCATAGCTGCACCCACTTTAACAAATATTAGAGATGTAAGTACAATTAGATTGAATTTTTTTAGAAACCAATTCTTATATTTTGAACCTGTAATGAGTTTTATTTATTTGGTACGTTTGGGCAATAAACTCATCCCTCTAATTAAGTATTTTTCATGTTATTCAGAATTCATTTAAATTTTCTGGAATTTAAAATTCAGTTTGCATGTTATATCTTTTGTCAGTTTGTTTTTATTTTCTGCGAAAAACATTTTCTTTAGAGAAAATATATTTCAGTGATATTTATAAGCATCTGATTTGGTTTAAATTGAAAAAAATAAATATCCTGTTTAATAAAAAATTATCAAAAGAGGAATCATACATATATGATCACATGAATACATATATGATATGACATATATATGTACATATATTATACCGCATGCAGCTCTGAAATTTTACTTTCGTGTCATGTCATTGTGACATTGTGTTACTTAATCTCAATTTTCTGTTGGGATTATGACCTAAAAATTAGGCCGAACCCTGACCCCTCTCCTGTGATGCCTCACTGTCTGTCGACCTTCATGCCTGTGACCTTCGGCAGCCTTTGATGTGAGCACATGGAGGATGATCAGTTATAGTCACAGTTTGTGTATAATTGTGATTTGATTTTTGGCAGTTCATCTGTTCACTTCAAGTCCCTTTTCAGCCACGAATCTGCGGCATTTTAGGTACTTTTACTTCAACCTTTTATATAAATATCGCCCATTTTTTTGAGCGGGGGCATTCGAATTAATTTCCATATCAATACTCTACGATCCCTTAACAGGGTTTTTTCATTTTTTACACCCTCCTCTCTTTGAGAGACGGAGTTTTGTTTAATTGTATCATAGCGTTCTTTCTTCCACCCACCCGTGGGTGCCTTTTGCTGTCTGGTGATAGTATTGCAATTTTTAAGTGCTTTTCCACTATAGGAGTAGTCACGTGCCATAATTAATTTGTTTTTTTATTTTTTGCACAACCTCGTAACGAAAAAATTAATTAACTAAATCTTTTTTTTAATTTTCCCAACCCTAAATTGTAACAGTCATCTTCCTCGCGTCCACTTCGTGAGATTATTCCACTAAGCTTACGAGGACTACACGACCCTTATATCTCCCAATTTTTAACTCTCCTGTGCGATCAATCATTCAATTTTTGTGATTTACTATCGCAGTCTGTAAATTATTTTTTCAACCATCCATGGACTATTTCATCAGATCATCTTGGTTGTTCATTTGTGTCATACAGTAAATTTAATGTTTCACCTAGTATTTTACAATAGCTATTCACTTCTCATCATCATCAGTATATACAATATAAACAGTTTTTGCAGATGGATCTTTCCCGAGACATGTTGGTTGTGGGATTATTGTGGCTGATCTTACTTACAGCTACGGCATTCCTATAATTCGATCTGTTTTTACTGTGGAAGCAGTTGCTGTCCTATTAGCTTTAGGACTTATTTTTTCGCGTTTGGTGCAAAAGTTTAATGTTGGGATGATTTTACCATCTTTGCGAACCTTAATCCTATGAACAGATGTAACATTTTGATTTTGAATTCTTTCTAGTATCATTTATTCTGTATCATTGAAACCAGTGAGTGACTTTAGCCAACAGATAACATTTGTGACTAGCTAGTTCAGGTATTTTGCTATGCAATTGAAATAACGTAAGTGCTTCATAATTGGTTCCGAGAAAAGTGGCTTGACAACTTTTCTCCTTCTATTGCTAATACTATGAACGTTAAAATGGAAAACCAAAAAACTGATAAAAATGAAAAACCAAAAAACTGATAAAATTAAAATTATTTTTGAGATTTTTTTTTTGCAATATGTTAAGATGATAAGATGTTAAATATATAAAAATCTCAACTTTGAATTTTATATCCCTTGCGTTGATTTTTTAACTGCTTGATAGTATACAGGTGAATATGCACATCCCACTTACCTGAAACTTGGACCAAAGCAGTGTGTGTCATTTTTCCAAGGACACAGGTTATGCAGGCGATCTCTTCTCATCAGGGTTCATATAAACTGTCAATTGGTAAACTATTTGACTTGTTGACAGTAATTATGGCAATTTTTATTATGGTTCTACTCAATATTATATTTGTATAAAATTTAATACTTTTAAATTATAGAATTCATTTACAACTTTTCATTTCTTTTATCAAAATATATCTAAGCATTAGTAAAATGTAATATTTCTTTAATCCTATCTCATGAAAAAGTTAGTTATAAATCAAATTCTAAAAATAAAAACTTAAATGTTCACAAAGTAAAAAAAAATCAATTAACATAAATGCAAACTGAATACTTTAACTGAAGAAATTTTATTGAGTTTAAAATTATTTAAATTAAAAAAAACCTATTAATACAGTTAATAAAATTTAACATTTAGTTGGAAATATATTTGAACTGTAGAACATTTATGTTTAGCAAATTATAGAGGTTTTATTTATTTCTTGTTGTTAAAAGCCATTTTCAAACAGTAAACAGTTAAAATACATTAACAGTGTAAACAGTTAAAATACATTATTCCACTTTTTAAATTTTATGTGATGTATTAAAATATTGGGATTTAAATACAATGTAGAAATGTATGATGCTAATTGTCAAAATTTTTTTTTATCCTGAAACCATTTGGATTTACAATGAAATCAGCTCAAATAAAGGTTGCCTTATAATAATTATTTAAATGCCATATTAAAAGCTCTCTTGTGTTATTATAATATTATATAAAAAATATCAGGATTTTTAAAGCCATATGAAAAACAGCAATAACTGCCAAAAAACCAATAAAAATATAACTTGTATTTGTAATGAAATCATCCCAAATAAGGCACATTAAAAAGTGATTATTCAACTTCAAAAGTGCCAAAAAAAAAGATTCAAAATAACTTTCTTTTTTGATAAAATCATCACAAATAAAGTACATTAAAAAGGGAATATTTGATAATCGGTTTTAAACTTGTGAGCATTATCGAAAATAAGGGGATTATGAAAACCATGCGGAAATACATAGCAATAACTGCCCATGAAACTATTAAAAAAATTGCATGGATTTCTGATAAATTATTGACATATAAGAATATAGTATAGAAAAAATTGTGTTTTTTTTAAAGCAATATGGAAGTCCCACAGGAAAGAGATCAATAACCACTATGTGCAAATTGAGCATAATAGAAAGTGGTAATTGAAGTACACAATTCAAAATTTCTATTTTCAATAATAATATTAATTTTCATTATGTTCAGGTGTTACAGCTAATTTAAGCAAAAACAAAGCCTGTTGACCATAGAAAATAAAAAAGTTTTTTCTATGCATAAGATTTTAAAACAGATTTTTATGTAAAAAGTTTGTATGTATAAAGTTATTACTGATTTTGTTAAAAGGAAGAAAGAGATTTGTTAAAATGTGTCTAGAAAATAGTTTCTGAAAAACCAATATCTAAGCATAGGACTTTGTATTGTAGTTGATCTTCAGTTGAAAGTTTGAAATTTCTTATTTTCATTCTGACTGTAAAAATATTTAAGGCTTTTTCTTCAGATTCGTGCTTCTCTAACTTGTATTTTTCATCATTGGTACTCTTTATTCAGCTAACTTTCATATACTCTTAACTCTATTCGAAAAGAGAAGGGTTTGGACATCCTTTTCTTGTCAAATGAATCTAAAATAATTGGGAGAAACTGATTTTGTAGAAGGTTGGGAAAGGTTGAATGTGTGCTAAAATTAATAGCATGCTTTTTTTAAGCTTTAAATTTAATTTCTGTAGTTATATTTAAATTTATGTGTTATCATTTCGTAGACTGATGGCAGCTTAGAGCGATTGGCTAAAGAAAGTGACCTTCTTCAACAAGCCTATGGACATTATTTTGACTTGACGATAGTAAATAATGACATTGAAGAAACTATTCATACACTAGAAAAAGCAATAGACAACATTAGTACAGTTTTACAATGGGTACCAGTAAGTTGGATATATTAATGAGTGTTTATCTATGCAATTTTAATTTGAACTTTTGACATGATTAGATTGCTCAGTTTCCATGGAGTTATTGAATCTCAATGACTTGTGACTCCAATGAGGTTCAGAAGATGAATGTGTAAACAATAGAACAAAACTTTTTAATACAGAGTTGTAAAAGGTTCTTTCCTTTAATATGATAAAAAACTATGTTACTTGAAGAAAAGTTAGCAAAACTTGTCTAATGGAAAGATTGAAAGGAATAAAAAGCTTTAGTTTGTTATGAAATATAAAGAGTTACTAATATGTAATGCAGATTATACTTCAATTTCAGAACATTTTCATTATTAAAAAGCATGTGATAGATTTATTCATTAGTTTTGCATGAAGCTTTTAACTGCTTTAAATTTATTTGTGCTTTATTATGTTATGATATTGATGTAAAGACCAGAGTTCTTCCTAGGCATTTTGAAAAGGGTAACTTGTTCTGCCTGCCTTTTTATCTTAAAAAACCTTAACTATTACAAAATCTCACTTAAAATCATTTAATGTGCACACTGTGTAAGACATATTGGCACAGAGTACTTAACACAAAATTTTCTGCAATTCCATATTTCTCAGATGTTATAATTATGTTTTTGACAGAATGCTTACAGCAAAATGC
This sequence comes from Parasteatoda tepidariorum, assembly GCF_043381705.1. Lineage (NCBI taxonomy): Eukaryota > Metazoa > Arthropoda > Arachnida > Araneae > Theridiidae > Parasteatoda > Parasteatoda tepidariorum. The sequence continues at coordinate 42,765,855 of NC_092215.1, forward strand.
ATCAATATTATGTATATTGAAAAAAAATATGTTTTTTTGTCCAAAATCCTTCAGGATTTTAAAATTAGCTGCCTTATAATGTGTTGAAGGAAAACAAAACTACTATGCAATTTTGACTAACTATGTTTTGACTAACTATGCAATTTTGAAACATCGAAAGCGTGTTACTGTAAATCATTTTAAAATTCCATTGTTGCCTAGGTTTTTAAAGTAAGGTGAAACCAGTTTTCGTATTGTTGAGAAGTCATTCATTTGAAAATGTACTGCTAGCTTTAATCATATATACAATCAAATGACTTTAGTATCATTAAATGCGTATTTAACTTAGAGCACTTACCGTGTCTTTATAATTGTTAAGAGTAGAATAATACAATCAAACAAATCTTTTTTTGTTAATCACTTTTATACTCTTTAGCTTATTTTATTTAATGTATCTTTAAACTCCTTTTAAGACTGTTATGTGAAGATAAAATATAAGATGACAAAAATGCTAAATAATTATGATGAAAAAAAGTTCGGGTGAACAAACTTAAAAAAAAAAAGCCCACTGATAAAGATTTAAAAGCCCAGTCACGCAATGAAAAATTAATTAAAATAATGCTTACTAAACTTTCTTTCACACTAATTAAAATATGTAAAATGATTAATAACTTCAGTAAGAAACTAATTAACTACTAGACTGCTGTGCAATTGAAAAAAACAACATAAGTGTTACAAGAAAGATTTCAAGAAAAGTGATTAACAGCTATTTTTCCAGCTATTTCAATGATATCGATTCAAAATATTTCAAATTTGTTATTCACCTACCTTAATGTTACATTAATTATATTGCGAAAAAAATTGAATAATCTGTTATACAAAAATAGTTTTAAACGAATAAGGAGTTATCATGATTTTACTTCAGCGCAGTTTATTACAAATTTAAAATCAACGTAACTCACATGTGTTTCACTTGGTTATTGCAACGCGGTGATTATTTTTTTGTGTTTTTCATTTATTTATGTTCAAGATTTTTTAAATATGTTTCTTGTATTTATTTTCATTATTTGCATTGCTTTTTTTTATTTATATTTTTAAAATTTTTATCTTTATGTTATCAGAGATAAATAAAAAAGAGATAAATGGAATTATGGTTAAAGAAATTTCAATTATATTTATAATATTGGCACCTGGAAAGTCATGAATTTCGGTATTGAACAAAATTTGTCATGAAATGTCATGATTTTAACTATTTTTTAAAAAAGAAATCATGAAAAGTCATGGATTTAGGTCGCCGAAAAATCTAATTTTTAATATGGAATTTACCCCCTCCCCCCGATTTCTAGGCGTTCCAAATATCTGAATTTGTAACAAAATCCCCACTCACAGTTATATTTGATTAAAATATAAAATGTTTTTATCCTGTTCTTTCAAAATTCTGGTGTTCTTTCAAAAAATGAAAGAAAAAACATGATTTCTAGAGCGAATTATCTTTTAAACTTCCATGCTTTCAGAATTTTGTAGACTTTTATTTTATCAATATAAAATTTTAGCTGAAGCAAGTCAGTCATTGGTTAATTTTTTTATTCTGAAATGAGAACAGAAAAATCAGGAGTATTTCTTTCCTTTCCGATGAACAAAATAAGTATCTTTAGAATATAATTCTGCAGAAAAAAATTATTTGCTTTTATATTTTTTTCAGCTATTTTATTGCTTCAACTCTTTCTTTACTCTGTTTTTAAATTTAAAATCTATAAATATGAAGGTGCAGAGTATAACAGTTTTAGTTATACCTATCATTTCAATGAATGTTATTATAATGCTTCTTTAACCCACTGACGGTTCTGCACGTAAAAAGTCGCATTTTAACCTGCAGTCTTCTCTGCTTAGCAAAACCGGTTTTCCCATGTTAACTGATAGGGGAACTGTGTATAGGGGAGAAACATTCTCCCAATTTTGCCCATTTCCTTAACCGCCAGTGGGTTAAATTTATTGTTATATTTTTGTCGGAAAAAATAGTAACTTCGTTAAGTCAAGGAAAGTCATGAATTAGAAAATCTAAAATATCGCAGATTCCCTGTATGTTTGAGTTGAAATTTCAATAAATTATGCCCAGGGCTACAGGTTTGTCGCAGCGCGAATTTCCGCGAAATTTTCATCTTTTTCCCTAAAATCCGCGAATTTCTCCATATGTCTTGACTTGCGGGAATAGTGCTTAAAATTTGATTTTTTTTTTTCATTTTTTATTTATTATTTTTATTAAACAGAATTTTTTATTTTCCTGAACCTTAAATTGAACATGTAAAATTGATGAGATATTTAGGGGAGTGAATCAATAGCAAAATAACATGAAAATAGTTCAGAGATAAGAGATAATCACAATCTTATCAACTAAGGTGGTCTTTCTACACTTCAGGAGGGTAATTACCTTCCTGAAGTCAGTAAGAGTACAAAAGAAATTGGAATCACAAAAAAAGGAAAATGTTATAAATGAAATCTTTGACAGAAAAATTGTTATACATGCTATTGTACTGGGCAATGAAATTTCTACTGCCTATCTACATATCCAGTTAATTTTTCTTAGGCAGCTTCTTGTGATTTCTTAAATATGGATCAGTTTCTTAGATGAAGGGGGGGACTAGTAGTTAGTAGGGACTTGTAACTAGTAGTTTGAATGTTTGAGTTTTCACAGCAATTACTTCTTACAAAGCAACGGTCAAGGAATTGAGCGATGGTGAAGGAAAATTGATTGAGTTTTGGAAATCAAAGACCAAACGCTACAAAATTGGCAATTCGAAGTTTGTCGGTGCCTAAAAACAGCGCTGATGCAGAAAGATCGTTTTCAAAACGTAAAAATGTATTAAGTGATGAAAGACGAAGGATAAATGAGAATAATCTGACAATGTACAATACTTTGTACCGAAATTCTGTTCATTTAAATAAAAATATTAAAATTGCTTGAAATTCAAAGAAATACTTTTGTTGTGTATTTTTAAGCTTTTTTTATTATTTGCGCAATTTCTGTCTTTTGCATCATTTATATAAAAAAAATTTTTATGTTTAGAATTTGTGTAATTTTCAAAATTTCCCGCGATTTTTCCGCGAATTTGGGATCTTTTTTCCCGCGACAAACTTGCAGCCCTAATTATGCCTAATTAATTACACCTACCAAACTGCAATGGGAGTTATTAATAATAACCACTTAGTGTGATTAATGTGCATAGCTTCAAGACATTTTCCAAAGAACTTTTTATTATTAATAATAGTTGGTTATTATTAATAAACATATTTGTAACATTTATATAAAAAAAAATCATACGTTTTTCGTCGGAGCACTGTCTAAAACGATGCTCTGTAATCTTGATGAAGTTTTCGCAAATTCTCATATAGTATAAAATTATTTAATTCGCGATGCATTTGAAATAAATTTTATTTCTATATAAAAATATATGCAACCTGCTAAAGAAATGAAGCGACGAATTAAAATAACAACGTAAGTATAAGGGTTGCCAGGCTATTCTTTCCCATCAGTCAGTTACTTGCAATGCAAAATTCAACTAAGTCCATTTTTCTACTCCTCGAAAAGATAGCTATGCTACGTTTTTTCAATTGTGATTTGGAGTTAGGCTTTATCTGTTTGCAAATTAAAGATTTAGTCAAAGTTACGCTGGAGCAGAATTTCAGAAAACTGGTAAAAAGCTGTTTTTTGAATAATAATTTTTTTGCAATATGTAGCCATTCAATGATGCCAAATATATAAAATTCTCAATTTCGAATTTTTTGTCTCTTACTTTGGTTTTTCAACTGTACAGCAGTATAATACTAATAACATTTACAAACTAGTTTGCTCTCTTTTAAACTTTTTTAGTGTTGTTGATTTTTATCCATTTCTTTACATGAGATAGGTTTTGTATTTAAATTATGTAGATTGCTCGATAAAACTTGAAAGAAAATGTATAATCAGGTTAAGCATCAAATCTAGTACTTTCCCCCACACAACTGGATCCTCTATCTGAACATTCATTACCATTAATTATCTGTTTATCCATAGTTCTTTCCTCCACCAACTTCTCATTAGGTAATCCAGCATTGTTATATGAGTTGCATGCACTGTTATATGAGTATATATCATTAGGTAATGCAGCATTATTGATGTTTTTTCTATTAACAAGATGTATTTGTATGCTTCAATATTTAGTTAATCATTTTGTTTTAAAATAATTTTGAACACTACACATGAATAATTCAAATATGTGTATATATTTATATATAAAAGACCCGATTATCTTAAACAGATATATCCAAGTCCTGGGGATATTAAAACTCTTTTGTTTACTTTTTACTAATTATACACTTTGTTAACCTTTTCACGTGAGCTCGAAAAAAAGACATGGAGATCTTCTGAGGGGTTCTTTTTGCCACTGGAGGAGGGAAAAATGAAAGGGAATTGCTGATCGTAAAAACAAAGTTGGTAATGCACATTAAACGATTTTATCCTCTTACTGTTTTTCTTAACTTTGCTTGCAAATTCTTAGACCATCAAAGTTAGGGCCACCAGGAGGTTTCCTGTGCCTTTGTAAAACTCGTAAAGCAAAAAAAATCACCTTGGGTTGTTACATTAGATTCAGCATTAAAAGAAAGAAAAAAGAGGGAAAAAAATATTCCACATACCTTCATTGCAAACAACTTGCCTGTTCCAAATTTTATAATTAAATTTAAGTAATTAAATTTTAATGCATGTTACTTTTAAATAATAAAATTTTTCTTTCCTGTTGTTTCAAGTTTTGCTATACTAAATTCAAATTAAAAATAAATTTTTAATGTTCATAAATATATTTACGATAAAGGCTAAAATAAATAAGGAAAAAAATTTTTTTTCCTTCTGTTATATTAGCAACTATTTTAACCAAAAAAAAAAAATACTTATTAAATCATAATTGAAAAAATAATATTTATTTTTTAATAATTATAATTATTACTACCTTTAATAACTATTTGATTTATTCCAGTAAAATTATTTTGAATTTTAGGAAATTTCTTAGAAAATTGAAATTTATTTTCTATCAAAATTCCTGTGAAAATGATGGGGAGAGGTTTCGCCCTCTATTTTTCGCTCACGTGATATTCCCTGACTGGAGTGTTCAGTAGTAATGCGCCAATAAGGAAGCATTTTATTTCGCATTTTACACACCAGATGACAGTAACAGTATATTTTTAAGGTAATTGTAGATAGTTAGTTTATTTTGAACTAAATGGTAACACTAATCAAATATGTGTATAAAAAATAGGCACTTTTATGACCGTTTTTTGAAAATTATCTGACCGTTAAGGGGTTAACCATCATTTTATTTTTAAAAAAATTTAAAATTTTCTAAAATGTAACTTCATCATTGTTTCGCAATATGTCAAAGCTATAATAGAAGGGGTTTAAATTATTGCTAATACGAAAAAAGATTAAATGTAAGCTCATTGTTCATTAAAGAAAACTAAAGCAAATTTAAATTTTTTTTCCTCTTTTCAATGTATTTTGTATTTTATGTTCTCCACTAAAAATGGAAATTAATGCACAAAATAAACAAAATCTTTTGAATAAAACTTTACGAAATTTTTTTTAGGTATACACTATCATAAAAGAAACAGTTAATAATGTTCATGCTAGAGAGTTATTCATGTAATAGAGTTAAAAATTTTAATATTCACTACCTTACCAACAAGACATTATTTATAAGACTTTATAGAAACAGTACCTTAGAGTTCAAGCTATACTATTGCATGAGAAAAACAAATTCACTAAAATAGCCGCATAAAATCATGGTTATATATAAAAGTAAAATAAATTAACTAAATAAAATAAAAAACATAATTTCAATTACAAAAGAATAAAAAATACACTAGTATTAAGAATGTATATTTTAGAAAAATGCGATAATTCAAATGTTTATATCACCTGAACTATAAATGATGTTATAGTTCTTGAGCAGCATATATATCAATGCATAACGTTTTTATGTAAAATCACATTTTTATAACAAAAACTGAGAAATCCAAAAAATAATATTGATTGATTTTGTTTATTTTAAATAGTTTACTTTGATATTCATTTCAAGTTAAAATAATTTACTTTGAGAAATTATTTTCTATTAAAATTTTTTGACATTATTTATGCACAAGTGAAAATGCCATGCATTAAACTAAAAATATAATATAGTATTTGAATCTTCAAAATTTTTTAAATATTTATCTATGTAAGAAAATTTATTAAAAATAAAACCGACTAAAAAAATGAAAACCGAAAGAACAAAATTTTGGATGCTCAAAAGTAGGTGGGAAATGTAAAGAAATATTTCCCCCCTTATCTTAAAGAAGGTGTGACCTTGAATAGTGCCTAAAGCAATAAAGCACACCTCACTGTAACTGTATTTTCTCTTTTAACTGTATAGAAGATTTCTTACCCCTTTTGTAGGTTGAAAGTGTCACTAGTTCCTCAGAGGACCTAAACTACCATTGTGATAACTGTTGTCACAGCCCATGAGAAAAGGTTAACTATGACAATACCACTTTGAAAAATGTTCAATAAGAAGTGCAATAATTAGCTATGATTTGCGTAGATAACATTTGATAGTTGACAATCGTTTCTCGCACCATTTAATGCAAAATGACTATTATGGCTTTTATGCATAATAGTTGAAGTGTGGCTCATTTAGGAAGAACAATATCATTTAAAACGAAGCAAGCTGGCAATGCCATTGCTTGATTAAGTAGATAATAATGTTAAATAAGATGAAAACAATAAATTTAAACACAAGGATGAATAAGTAAAAATTTTATTATAATTTACTTTCTTTGCTATTTTATTCATACCCGAGGCTTATTAAAACTACAACTTTTAACATTAGTATTTATATAAAGTAATTTATTGTTGAAAAATATTCTTTTTATGTTCTTACAACCTGCTATTTTTTTTATATAAATAAAATTAAAATTAATTTAAATTTCTTTATAAATCAATATGAAGACCATTTTTTGATATTTTAACAATTAAATGTAAAAAAAATCTAGTTACCAGTTTTCTTACTTTTAATTATTTTTAATATCCAGATTTCTTTATGGGACACTGTGTGCTCATAAGCTTAGAATTAAGAAAAAGAGAAAGAGTATTTTTTCTCATACTTGGACATAAAAAGTTTTAAATACCCTCAAGAAATAATGCTATCTTTTTTATTAACACACCTTATCTTTTTTTTTATTTCTGGGGAGATCTCTGGTAATGACTTTTATGATTGCTAGACAGAGTCTTTGTAATATTGAAATATTTAACTTGTAAAATATGCTGCTCAATATGTAAAAATTTTTATCAATTCTTCAAGTCAATAATAAGGATTATTATTTATCATATATATATATATATGCAATATGTAGCCATTNTATATATATGAAACATATCTGTTTCAGATTCACCATATTTTCTAAAAAAAAAAGAAAAAAGAAAAGAATAAACTTTTTTTATTCTTGCATTCAAGTAAGAGATTTTGAAACTTGTACTCTTACATTTTGTAGTGCTTCATGCCAATAATCAGAAATAGTGAAAAAAATGTAGTTAAAGTTAACACTGCCATTGAAATACTGCAATGTCTTCATAAATCAATGTAATGTCGTCATAAATCAATATGGTTTTCATATAATTTCACCAGTTTTATAAATGGGTATTTTTCCAAAAAAATTCATTTATATCCTAAAATTGAGCCCCTTGTTCGTTTTTGCAAAGGTTTAATTGCAAGTAATATATTTAATGACAATGATGAATAAATTATTTCAACCACTTAACTGTGAGGATTAAATGTTTTATTTCAAAAATGCTAAACACACGATTGTTTTATTCAAATCTCTGTCTATCAATGATAGAAAATTCTGAGAATAAAATGAAAAGAATCCTTTTACATTTCTCTACAATACCACCAATCATTGGGGGAGCTCATTGTGCTCCCTTGCCTTTTCATTCCTTGTGACATCTGGTTAGAATAGGTGTTAAGCCTGTTCAAAACCTTGATGAACAAGGTCTATGCTAAAGCAAATATATGGTGCTCAAATGAAATTTAAAATCTTATAAATTGCATTTACTGTAGTTCAGTTGAACAAGAGAAATTATTATGGTAAGAACAAGTTGTTATATGTAGTTGTGTTTGAGAAAAGAAATAAACTCTTTTATTGATGGTAATAAGTTTTTTTTAGTATAGTAAATAATTTTTTGTGTGCTTTTTGAATAATTTTTAGCAATAATTACAAAATTTTATGTAAGAATAATGATTACATATAGACAGGGCTAAAGAGAATACAAGGGCTAGTTCACTCCGCTCTTAGAGCTGAAGCTACGATTTCCCTCCTCATGACGTCACTGTGTCCACAGATCTCGGAGATCGCAAGCAAANTTTAGCCCTGACATATAGATTCTTGTTGACAAATAGAAATAACTGGTATTTATTAAGGTGATAAATCTAAGAATTAATTTCTTTCAGAGAACTTTTTTTTTTGTGCACCTGTTTTATTTTCTTATATTTCAGTGGCATCATAGTAATACAAAAATGAATACAATTTGTTTGCTTTCCTGTTATATCTACTTAAATTGCCATCTTTTTCAAACTTATTTACTAGAAATTCATACATTGATTATTTATGTGATTTGCCAGATTCGATATTCATATTTTAATTCATTGGATGGTTGTTTAAAGCTTTTACTTGTTTGAAAATTAAATTTATAATATTTCAGATTTTTTTATAACCTGCCTTTCGTTCATGATACATATGTTAGATAAAATTTGAAGCTCTCATTTTATAGAATATTTATTTTGATAGGAAGATTTTTTCAATTTATTATTTTATGACATTATAATTTTAATTATTATGCTCTTTGCTAATAATTCTATTTTTATTTTATTTACAATATTGTTGAAATAGAAACAATGTAAATAGAAAATTAAAATTGGTTCTACTCGCTTCTATATTTTCTTATTGCCTTTTATAGTTATTTAATTGATGCTTTTGCTAGAAAAAGTTTATTCATTATCAAATATTATTTTTTGATCATGGCTAATTATTTATACTATCTGTATTTTTACTATACTTTATATTTACTATATATATCTTTTTATTACCTTTAAGCCCTAGAGGTTTTGTTTTTTGAAAGGTGTTAGAGTTAAGAACTTTAATTTTTAATGCATAATAGAACTCCCATGGGTATCTTAATTGTGGTGATCAAATAATACTTGGGCAAAATAGTTTATTTTTGTAAATTTAAAGGTTTTTTTTGTCTCATGGCTAATTAAATGATCGAATCTTCATGTTCTAGGACTCAATGGTTGAAGAAGGTGACCTCAAATGTGGTAATTAATAAGTGCAGACAATATTTTAAGTTACAAAGTCAGACACGAAAGCATACTTTCTTTGAATAAACATACCTTTTTTGCAACAGATTCAGATTTCTGACTCCTAAAATATAAGATATAGCTGCAATCAGGGAAATATATCTCCCCATAGTTTAATCAGAAAAGCAATTCAAAGTTTGGACCCCTTAATGTTGATTTTACTTTTTGTGTGTTTTGCCATATCTCAAGAAGTTTTTAAGCAAATTGAAAATTTTTTGCATACAACTGTAAAACTTGTCTCTTCAAAGATAATTCCACAAAAAAAAATAAATTTTAGTAAGTATTTAATGTTTTTTATTATTTTTTTTAATAATCTGAAAATTTTTTAATTGAAAGATATAAATTTTTTTTTATATCGTTTAAAGTACAAAATTTTACATGACGAAATACAAAACTCGAGCGAAATCAGTTGAATAGCTTCTGAGAAATTGAATTTTAGAAAAATCATATCTAAAAAATTCTCTGGAACTATTTCACAGATTTAGCTAACATTTTGTATTTTTCCATGTAAGTCTTCATACTTTAAAATTATATTAAAAATTGTGTACATGGCTATACAAAAATTTCTCCACTTTTAATAAACAAAATACAAAATAATGAATATTTACTAAAATTTATTTTTGCATAGAATTATCTTTGGACGAACGAATTTTATAATTGTGTGCAAAAATGTTTGAATTCGCTTGAAAAGTTCTCGAGATATGGCGAAATATACAAAACTTAAAATTAACATTAAGGGGTTTGAAATTTGGATCACTCTTCTTACTGAACTATGTGAATCATATTTCCCCAATTACGTCTACTCCCTTTATTTTGGGGGTCAGAAATCTAAATCCATTGAAAAAACGGCATGTTTATTTAAAGAAAGTACGTTTTTGTGTTTGATCTCATAATTTAAAATATAGTCTCCACTTATTAGTTAGTATATTTCAGATCAAACCATTAAAATGTAGTCCTAGAGCGTAAAGATCCGATCATTAGATCTAAAGTTATTCATAGTGATAAGTTTTTTTTGGCACACTGAACACTTGCGTTGTCATCTATGATCAGCCATGAAGAAGGACATTGGTACAATAGCCTGCTCCAGATGGAATCTTTTTGAGCCAGAGCAGTTTCATCAACATACTGAATTTTAATCCTATCGAACATGTGGGAGATAATGTTAAGGGCGCTTGACGCCACTCCAACTGCTGTCAGTAGAATGCTTTAGCAAATCAATAGGAATGGGCTGCAATACTTACGTCAAGCTTTCTCAACTTTGTACTCAGTATGGGCAAGCAGTATAAATTTGTCATAACAGTCAGGAGTAATCATATCTCTTACTAAAGTTTGGATTTTCTTTGCCCGTCACATGTCACATAGGAGTTTCATCTCTTGTCCCACTGTGTTCAAGGTTAAGTTTTCAATAAAGCACCTTTTTACTTGGTGAACTAGTTTTTTATTATTAAGTTCAGTTTTTGCCAATGATTTTCTAGATTTGTTATTTTGTTTGTGTCTTAAAAGTAGAAAAAAAAATCTTACTATTTCTTTGAAAGTTTTATGCTATATTTCCACCCAAAATATACTATTACATATTTGAAACTATTTTTATGTTCATTTTTTCTTATATATATTCAGTTTTGCAAGAGGATAAACAATATTTATTTTCTTGAAAGGTTGAAAATTAAAAGAGAACAATTATAGCACCATTATTAAATTTTTTGAACAAAGGAGATATTAATATTCTACTCGGATCAAAAATAGTATTTTTTTACTAAAATGATCGCTTACAGAAAAGAAATATTCTTATTTTTTATACATATAATCTATAACTTTTTTTGTTTGTTTTTATAAATTTGTATTTAAAATCCAAAGGCAGAGAATTGAAAAATTTAATTTTTGAAGTGTGTCCTGAAATGCAAATTTATCTCTATATATTAAAATAGACAAATAGGTCTGTATATATTATTTTTATTTGAAAATTATGGTATTTGAATACAATCAATTTATCAAACATTTATTTAAAATTAAGAAAGATAAAAGGAAAATTGATATAGAAATAATTATATTTTGTCATTTATACTAAAGGTACATTTGTCTTTTAAATGTCATATTATTAAAGAAAATAAGATTAATCCTAAATTGTTACAAGTTTGTATAATACAGTGAAACCTCCAAGAAAGACCACCTCTGTTTATGACTACTTCTTTTCCATAGACTTTGTGTTGAATAAAACCTTTAGGAGAGACCATTAAAACCTCTCCCAGCGACCGGGATAACATCTTCACCAAATGCAGAAAAAGTCAAATAAGGAAACACGAAAAAATATATTTGTGTGAGGCTGTTGTTAAGAGAGCTGTTTTTGACGATACAACCTCATGTTGTAGTCAGGATGCACCAAAGATGATGCCATCAATGATTTACTTTTCAAATTGAAAGTTAAATTAGAAAAAAAAAGTTATTTTATAAAAAACATGCATCTCAAATAAACAAACCTCTTCTCATTTTAAAGCTAACTAATTTTTTAAATGTAAAATTAAATGCAGACTTTAACAAAAAACATAATTGTTTATTTAAAAGAGCTTTATCATTAATATTTGGTAATTTTGTTTTTACATATAATTATATCAGTTAGGATAATTTGTATAGGCACAGAATTTTATTCATTGATTTTATTCTTTTCATGATGCTAACAGAAGTGGTATTTTGCACCAAGAAAATGATACTGACTGAAATTTAAATTGTTTACGAAGAATCATGTACCTTCGATAATAATAGGAAGTCAATGGATGTAATCTCTTAAGAACGACCATTTTACTGTGGAATGGAGAGTGGTCGCTCTTCCAAGAGGTTTCTCTGTTCCTAATTATAATTTGTATTGCTATCAATTTCTCAAATAATTATTAAAATTTAAGAAATAAACAAGGAAAATAATGTATAAAAAATCAGTTATGTTTTATGACTTATAATGATCGTAAATTTTTTTTCTTCCTAAAATGTCATATTTTGATTATTTCTGTTTGGGGAAAAAAGGATAATATTACTCTTATATATAGCTGATATTTTTTGTTGAAAATTTATGTTGCAATATTTTGCATTTTGTAGGTTTTTTAATGGTATAATTTATATAGCATTTATAATTTTTATATAAATTTATGCATTTGTATATTTTTACTTTTAATACTTTTGTGCATATTTGTATGATATATATATATATACATATTATTTACACATAACTATTTATCTTAATTCCTAGTGTAAGTACATTTTTCCTCTAACTGTATGTTATCTTGCTTATTGATAAAAACTAGTATTCCATTACAATCAATAAGTACTGCAATTATTTTTTTATTATTTATTGAAATATGTATTGCAATAATTTTGGTTGTTTTTTATTACAATAACAGCTTGTTCTTTCCTATATCAAGGTAATAGTTGTACTGTAAAAAATGCTGCCTATGTAGTTCCAACTTTAGATAAAAAAAAAATAATTATGGAAAAGGCAATTTTATGGGAAGTAGAAGTATAGATTTGAAGCCATTTTTTGTGTAAAATGCTCAATTTTTTGTTGTTGATGACTGGCAAAAATATTTGTTTAACATATCTTAGATCAACCATTTCTATTGTTAAAAAAATCATGGATGTGAAAAATTTCATTTTAGATATCCATAGGATATCAGTTCATTTGAAGGCCTTTATAAGGAGAAGCTATTGTTTGTTCTCATGTGGTTCTTTGCATGTCATTGTTTATTGAATTATGATATATATCAAAATTTTGAAACAAAGGTGTACATTATTTTGCGATGTGTTGTCTCTTTTAAGTGATGCTTGTTATTGAATTCTATACAATAAAATTTTTAAAATATAAGAGTTTCATTATTGAAGCATGGACATGGACGCCGGCACACAGCTCTGCACCTATGCCCCCGGAGGGGGCATCTATCAGAAAGAAAAACTGTGACCAGGAAAACAGTTACAACGGCTACATACCACGCTTCCCCCGATGTCAGTCGCTAATCACAAGCCCACCCTAGCATCTGCAACGTCGCCAGAGCTCCCGTTAGGATCCTTACATTTATTATTTATTAATTACTATATAATTATTTAGAGAAACAGATATAAACAGACGTTATGTAACTATAATAGAATATTGATTAGTGGCATTTAAGACCCATGGGAGATGAGCGTCAAAAATAGTGAATATACAGAAGAAGCGTGGTTAAATATAACATATCATGAAAATACATCTGGATAAACAAATAGGGGAGAGGGGGGCACATGTGAACAAAATTTTTTATTTCTTCACTTTTCGAAAAATAGAAATTTTTCATAGTAAAAAAGTCCATATGTTTAAATAGTCTTTTCTTTGTTTTGTGGAATTTTTTGAGATTTTTCAATAAAATATTTCTTTACTTTATAATATTTTAGAAAAATGACTTCAATTGTTCACATGTGCCCCTATTGGGGGCACATGTGAACAGGCCTGGGGCACATATGAACAAGATTAAAAACACAAAGCAATCATCATATTTCAAAGAAAAAAAATCTTTAATATAACAGATATAGATACGCATTATACTGAGGGGGTTGTAGCTTACTATGTGAATTTAAATTGTACAACAGTACTGTCAATAAGAAAATAATTTTTCAGCTGTACAATAATTTTTCCGTAATTGGGTTTTTCGCAACTTCATGTTCCACGGGTGTTGTAATGGGCCTTTTTCTTTCTTCTCTAATACTCTTTCATGCTTTTTTTTC
>NC_092215.1:42780024-42785061 GCF_043381705.1 Parasteatoda tepidariorum
GTACATGGACATGGACGCCGGCACACAGCTCTGCACCTATGCCCCCGGAGGGGGCATCTATCAGAAAGAAAAACTGTGACCAGGAAAACAGTTACAACGGCGACATACCACGCTTCCCCCGATGTCAGTCGCTAATCACAAGCCCACCCTAGCATCTGCAACGTCGCCAGAGCTCCCGTTAGGATCCTTACATTTATTATTTATTAATTACTATATAATTATTTAGAGAAACAGATATAAACAGACGTTATGTAACTATAATAGAATATTGATTAGTGGCATTTAAGACCCATGGGAGATGAGCGTCAAAAATAGTGACTATACAGAAGAAGCGTGGTTAAATATAACATATCATGAAAATACATCTGGATAAACAAATACATTGCATGAGATAATGTAGAAAAAACACTAATATGATACAAAAAATATGGGGAGTGGGAAAATTACAGTACCGCTCAAAAGCATTTGCATGTTAAATAAAGAAGTACAGTTTATCTTTTAAATCAAAATAATGTTTTCTCATCAGTGAAATAAAAATGTTTTGATCTGACTGCAAGACTTTAATTGCAATCGTTTAAAAAAAAACGCCCATAATTTAAATGCTGGTAATACCTTTGTTCCAATGTCCACTCTCAGCCACTACAGAAAAAAAATCATATTTATAGTATATAACAATAGTTTTCATTTGAGGACATTGTGAATGTTGAAAATATGCAAGATTTTCGGATTTTTTAAAAGTTTAAATTGTAGCATCGTATCCCTTAAATTAAAAAATGTGCTGGCATAATTTTTGCAAGCTTGCATTATTTGCAGGCAAGTTTAGAAACTGAAACAAAGACTATCATCTCATCAACAGAAACTAAAGATAACAGAAATTGAAAACCTTTTGCGTACTATTCACTATTTGTTTTGTTTTATTATCAATATAAGTTAAATGTGATCAATATAAATTAATGTTTAACTGTCCTTATAAAAAATTTTTTGGCATCCTTTTGCTTTTATGTTTTACTTAAATTAGATATTATTTTGTAAAAAAAAGCAGTTAAGAACTTTTCTTGATTAATATTTACACACTCAAGAGCCAAAACATTATGACCACCCCTACATTTTGCAATGAACTCTCCTGGATGACGTGGAATACGCATGATCAGGTGAAAGTGATATTTAACTGTTGCTGGAGAGTTTGAAGAATCATATGTAAATGTAATATATTGTTCTTAATATTATTCTATCAGATCTGTACTTAATGTTGTACATATATCAATCTCATCATCTTTAAATTTTCTTTGACTCAGGGGACTTCCCCCGTACTCCATTCTCCCCTCCCTAGCCTAAAGCCAAAAGTCTTAGTCGCCCAAGGGCAAACATTATTAGATGAAGAAGTCAGATGCCCGCTTTGCGGGCAGGCACTTCGAACCACTCTATATCTAGTCTAGTGAAGAATCATTCTTTCACTTACTTCCGTGTGTGATGGGAAAGGCTGCTGATCTAAGCGACTTTAATAGAGGGCAGATTGTAATGGCTCATCGGCTCGGAACAAGTATTTTCGAAACTGCACGACTCATGGGTTGTTCGCGATCTATAGTTGTTAGTACTTATGCAAAGTGGATGAATGAAGGTGAAACCAGCAGTAGACGACATGGTGTTGGACGTCCGCACGCTATCAAAGAAAAAGGTCGTCGGAGATTGTCTCACTTGGTGAAGCAAAACTGGAGCCAGACAGTGGCTCAGCTGACAGCCCAATACAATGCAGGGTCAAGTAGAATAGTATCAGAGCACACTATTCAGCGGACATCCCACTTGTGTGCCTTTGCTGACCAAGCGTTATCGCCAACTACGCCTGCGCAGGGCCCGGGAGCATCGCGACTGGTCCATGGATCAGTGGGAGAGAGTTGCCTGGTCAGATGAATCACGGTTTGTCATTCATCACGCCGTCTTCCAGGCGAACAGTTGCTCCCTCAATGTACAGTAGGTCCTAGACAGGCCGGTGGTGGCGGTATTATGCTTTGGGGGACGTTCTCTTGCCCGTCTCTGGGTCCCGTGGTTGTGGTAGAGCAGACCACGAATGCTACAGGGTACCTGAACATTGCGGACCAGTTCCACCCCTTACATGGCCTCTGTTTTTCCAGTAGGAAATGGAATTTCCAACAAGACAACGCTCCGTGTCACAAAGCTCAAATTGTGTTGGAGTGGTTCCAGGAACATGATGCTGAATTCCAGTTAATATCCTGGCCACCTAACTCACCGGATCTCAATCCGATAGAACACATTTGGGATGTCATGGAACTGCAGCTCAGAGTTCAAAGACCACTAAGTCGCAATATCTCGGATTTGCGTGACCGTTGCTTAAACATCTGGTACAATCTGTCTCCGGCCATCTACCAAGGTCTTGTGGCATCCATGCCAAGGCGGGTTGCGGGCTGAAGGTGGGCCAACTCTTTATTAGGAGGTGGTCATAATGTTTTGGCTCTTGAGTGTATTCGCGATCGCAACACTCGAATACGCCATCTGGGGAGAGACCGGTTTCATACCTTCAGCCCTTCTCCCTTCCCTCTCCTCCTCTTTTCAGTTGTATAGGAATGCACTACGATAATTTCCCTTTTCTTAATATTTTTCCTTTTTATTTAATAAAAATATTTTTTGAAATTTCTATGATACTTTTCTTTAGAACTATGTTTAATGTAGTTTTCAGTTCCATATAGTTTTTCAAGTTAAAAAAAAGATTTTAATATATGTGAAAATCAAGAGAGAAACTAACGTTCTTGCTTCCTCTATGACTTTCCACACGCTAATGGGGAAAGCATGTGAAGTGTTGCCATAGGAAAAGAGTTCTGCTCTACGCCACCTGCAGCCCATTTCGATCGCCAATATTATTATGTGAATTAAAAATTGTGAGAAAAAATTCTTTCTTTTTGAACTTCAATTTTTCAAAAATTATAAAAAAACTTATGTCAAGATTTAACAGGAACATTTTTAATGTTTTTATTTTGATGTCAACATTTTTAATGTTTTCATTTTGAATGTCATGATATGGATCCTTCACCAGGCACTTGGCTTCGCCTTCATCACGTGGTATCCGACGAGACTATTGCGCTATTTTTGGGAGAAGGAAAAAATTTTGCTGCAAAGCAGTTTTAGGAAAAAATAATTTAAAATAGAAAACTCTAAAATAAAAATTTACAAGTATCATTTATTTTTTGGGAATAACATTAAATGACTAGCACAATACTCAAAAATTTTCAGTAGCGGCTCATAAATTTTTTTTTCTTCAATTCTATAATTTCACGTTTGCAAATAAATTTAATTGTTTTTTTATAATTTTACAAAAAAAAAATGTGAATAATTTTCCGTTAAAAAAATTATTATAAAAAATAGAATTTTACAAAAATACTCAATAATGAAACTTGGTTAAAATAACTTTGACTTTAGCTGTACCCATCATAAACTTCATTCATTTGTCACTAGTACCCTATTTAATAACTATATTTTCAACAAAAAGAAATGTAATGTACTTAAATCAGAATTAAAATTCATCCAAAATTATTAAATTTTAAGAAAATAGTAAAACACAGAAACTAAAACAATTAAAAATCTTCTTTAAAGATATGCTTAATAGTACTCACTTTGACAACTTAGAAATATTTTACAAAAACAAAAATATAAGTCTTTATTTACATTACTTTCTACTTACAGAAATTTTCAAAATAGATATTTTCATAATAATGAAGAAATCTGGTTTAAATTATTTCATTAATAAATAATATTATTTAATGAAAATTTCATTTTTTTTCAGTGCATTGATTATAAAAAAATAAATATCAATTAGAAACTTATCTGAATTTCTTGATTATATTATAGCTTATTTATTCTCTCTAAAAAAATATTCATCACATACTTTGCTTTTAAAAATGAACGTTGCAAACATACATGATTTATCTACGAGGTACAATGTAAAATTAAATTTCATTGTCAAAACTATCACTACAAGAATTGCTCTCAGTATCAATTGCTCTCAGTATCAGAATTGATGGAAAAAGAAATATTTTCCACAACTTCTTCGACAATTCCGTTAGTTTTCCAATAATTTTTTTCGTGTTTTCAATATGTGTGCAATGCTTTTTCCATCTCTCATTTCCAATATCTTGTATGCCTTCTGAAGCAAGATTTTGAAAATTTGTAAGCTCCTACCTGCAATCACATTTCTTTCTCTAAAATGACGTTTAATATCTGCCCAAATTAATTCTATGGGATTTAAGTCACGATGATAAAAGGGGAGTCTCAAAGCATCATGTTCTTTTAAGAGTTCGTCAATGCAATATTTTTTTCCGGCAGATGCGTTTGCTGTGATTAATTCAAACTATTCAACTTTTCGCATTTTTTTTATTGTGTATAATCTGCTTTTTCTCTAATCAGACCCTTAGGAAAATTTGCCATAGAGAAGCCTATGGCAATGTATGGCAACCTATGGCTACCATAGAAATTTGCATGGCAAGATACCTTACGCCTATGGTTACCATAGAGATTTGTATGGCACAACCCCATAAGCCTATGGCTACCATAGAAATTTGTATGGCAAGATACCATAGGCCAATGGTAACCATAGAGGCCTGTATGGCATTTATATGGCACGTCGCCATTCTCCTATGGCAACCATAAAAATTTGTATGGTAGTATACCATAGGCCAATGGTAACCATAAAGATTTGTATGGCAGTACATAGGCCAATGGTAACCATAAGGACTTGTATGGCGCGTCACCATTGGCCTATGGCAACCATAGAAATTTGTATGGCAGTATACCATAGGCCAATGGAAACCATAAAGATTTGTATGGCAGTATACCATAGGGAAAAGCTGATCTAGATCCCCACCAACGAAACAACAACTCCTATGGAGTCCTCAAAAACATCTTCTAAAAGAAATAAATATCCATTATTTCACCCCGAAGTTAATTAAATTCAACATGTAAACCCACAAGGCATTCCTG
This sequence comes from Parasteatoda tepidariorum, assembly GCF_043381705.1. Lineage (NCBI taxonomy): Eukaryota > Metazoa > Arthropoda > Arachnida > Araneae > Theridiidae > Parasteatoda > Parasteatoda tepidariorum. The sequence continues at coordinate 42,785,011 of NC_092215.1, forward strand.
GTGAGTCTTTTCCGGTCTCCGGGTGGCAAATTTTTCCATTTTTGAGTGTTT
>NC_092215.1:42787740-42822455 GCF_043381705.1 Parasteatoda tepidariorum
AAAAGTTGTAAACTTAAGGAAAGATTAAATTGTTAAAAGCATTTTTGGTAACAGCAGCAGATGATATGGCCAGGGACTGTCCCATTGATGATATTGAAGCAAAATAATTGTCAACCAGTAATCCAGCAAATCTAGTTAAGTGATGACCCTAAGCTATGTATAAATATGTAACAGAACATTGTACAAGTATATGTGGATACTTTAGAAATATTAGTTGTAAGATAGTAAAACGCAGAGACATGATAAAGAACAATTTTATAGCAAGCAAAAATTAAACAAAAAATAAAAATATAAAGCCCTAACATATGTAAGATAATGTAAAAATGCATTGCAAGAACCTAAGTGGAATTAAAATCAAAAACTAATGAGAAAGCAAATACTGACTTTGATATTGATATATGAGATACCAATAATAAAAGTACCAGACAGCTGGAAATTAAAAACTTAATAAATTCAGATAGATAATCGCATAGGCGTTTGCAATAAAATGTTTTTGACCAAGAATGAGATCGGAAAAATATTCAAATAAGTAGCCAAAGTTAGCGAAAGATTCCACTTGTAGTGGATGACGCGTTAATATGGTGGTCTGATATTCTAAGCCTAAATCAATGGAACATTGGATTTCAAACACTCAAAAATGGAAAAATCGGCCACCCGGAGGCCGGAAAAGACTCACCAGGAATGCCTTGTGGAAGTACATGTTGAATTTAATTAACTTCGGGGAGAAAAAATGGACATTTCTTTCTTTTAGAAGATGTTTTTGAGGACTCCATAGAAGATGTTGTTTCGTTGGTGGGGATCTAGATCAGCTTTTACCTATGGTATACTGCCATACAAATATTTATGGTTGCCATTGGCCTATGGTATACTGCCATACAAATTTCTATGGTTGCCATAGGAGAATGGTGACGTGCCATATAAATGCCATACAGGCCTCTATGGTTACCATTGGCCTATGGTATCTTGCCATACGAATTTCTATGGTAGCCATAGGCTTATGGGGTTTTGCCATACAAATTTCTATGGTAACCATATGCGTTTGGTATCTTGCCATACGAATTTCTATGGCAGCCATAGCCTTATGGAGTTGTGCCATAGAAATCTCCATGTTAACCATAGGCGTAAGGTATCTTGCCATGCAAATTTCTATGGTAGCCATAGGTTGCCATAGATTACCATAGGCTTCTCTATGGCAAATTTTCCTAAGGTGCAATATGGTGATATTTCCGCAGAGTCCCTCTTTTCCATGGAAAATTTATTCCTTCTTTCACCTCGGGAAGAAATCGGGATAAAGACGGAATTTCTTTGTCTACACAAAACTCATTCACTATGTTTCGAAGAACACGGAGATCAAAATTGTCTAAAATTGTGTTTCTACAATCAGGTCGCTTACGATGTTTTCCATGGTGAAGGTAACTGTCCATTTGAGATATCTTTTTTAATTAGTTTAATTGTTCTAAGCGAAATGCCAATAGCTGCGGCAGCATCTTTCTGTACTTGTGAAATGGGAATTGTTGTTAATTTACGTCGCACTGGAGCTGCACAATGGGCTATTGGCGACGGTCTGGGAAACATCCCGGAGGATGATCCGAAGACATGCCATCACAATTTTGATCCTCTGCGGAGGGGATGGCACCCCCGCTTCGGTAGCCCGACGACCTGCGCGCGAAGTCGAGCATTTTACGGTAGCACAGTTTAGCGAGGAGCAATACAGCACACCCTCGGTCCCTACGCAGACTGATCCAAGTGGTCACCCACCCGCACACTGACCGTAGCCAGTGATGCTTGACTTCGGTGATCTGCAGGGAACCGTGTCTTAACGATCAGTCCAGTGCGGGGCGTGAAATGGGAATTGAAAACGTTCTTCATCTTCGCAAAATTTGGTTACATTTTTTATGATATTTCTCTTTCTTATTTATTATATTTCTCTTTTCTAAATCAGTAGTTTTTAAATAAAAAATATATTTAATTTGCCATAGAAACATACGGTATAATAGCAGATGATAAAGTGAAGTAACTTACAGATAAAGAATTCACTGTTTTTTTTTTTTTTTTTTTTTTTTTTTTTTTTTTTTTTTTTTTGTTTTTANTTTTTTGCGCATTAAGCATGGTGCGCAGCGTTTTTAAAGAGTGCTTAAAGGTGCTTATTTTTGATTTTCGTTTTTTTAAAGACCTAAAAGGTGCTTTTTCCATTAGGTGTTTTTAAAAAGTCCTTAATTTTCCTTTTTTAAAATAAGATATTTTTTCTTTACCATGTTGATTTTCGCCACGAATTATGCAAAAAGACATTGTTCACATTGTTCTATTCAACCTTTTCACAATTAATTCACCCCAATCTATTTTGGCTGACCGTCAGTCCGTAGCGTGTGAAAACGTCATTTGTTTACATGTTTGATGAAATACTTGCGGGTCCTCATGTGCGTATACTCAGCTGGATTCAGTAGGATGGATTTTTGCCCTCTCATGTGCAACTCTGCTGCATTTTGCAAGAGATTCTCAATTTCAGGCTTCATTTTCTATTCCTAATATTATTCTTATTATATTCTTATCGTATTCTTATTGTATTATAAGTAATAACTATGAGTTGTTAATTATTACCAATCTAAATATTGATTTTAATTATTTTATGCCCCAATTTTAGGCAGATTTTTTAAATTAAGTAAAATTAAAGTGGTCGTCAATAATTATCTGTAATAATTACATGGAAAAAGTCAGATACATGTAAACACTGGTAAAAATTGTTTCAAAAAATTAAAAACAATAAATAAAATTTAATAACACTTTTCATCCCCCCAAAGTAATCCTCCATAATTATAATATCAATCAGTATTTAAATTCATTGTGAAGAACCATATTTCATAATAAATTTTATCAAATATTTGATGAATCACTAGAGTTATCAATCATACTTAAGTAACGCGCACACGCGAATAGAATTTACTTGAAATCACTTTTCCTGAGAATTTATATTCTTTCAAAGCATTTTATTTTGTTGAAAAGCATCTAAGGTCATTGATCTCGAACATAGGTGAAGACTTAGTTTTATTTTTCGGTGATTCCTTTTTCCAGCAAAACAAAAGCTCCATTCTTCAACAAAGTAACGGTGCTCTGTCACATTTAAAAAAAAAAAAATATCTTGCATTTTATCAATCTGCGTTTTTTTTTTAAATCATGAGGGATAAAAAGGAAAAGTTCAATAATTCATGCCTGGCACTTGATTTTTATGCTGCCGGCTTATCAGATCATCGCCGAGAGGTGGGAATAAGCTGATCTCAGGCACTAGGCTATACTTAAATTATATTTTATTTTAACATATTCATGAAGAGCTAGCATCTAAGGGACACACAAATCGAAGTGCTCTCGAATAAAAATTAGGGAAAATCTCGCTAATAGCCCCGTAATATGTTACGTCTTAGAGAAAAAGGGAACCTGAGTAATTACAATTGATCTAATAAATAGATCGAGGGAAAAATATGTTTCTTACAGTTCGATTTAAGGGAAGACTTAAAATATTAATTTATGCATACTTGAACTAAAATTATATTAAATGACAGGATGTGTATAATAAAGTGAGAAAGCGTTTAGTTTTGAATCTTAACACGTTGAATGCCATGGGGGTTACCGGTGACCGGCACTGAGTTTGTTCGTAGCTCCACGGGGGTGACCGGTGAAGCCAAGATTATTAGAAACACATAATTCAAGTAAATTTTTAATGCTTTTAATTTTTTTATATTATTATCGTTACTAAAATGGTTTGAAGAAATATTTCATAAAAATATGCAACGCATACTGAGAAAATCATTTTGGCCAGACAGGCAAGCCATGTAAAATTAACGTGGCATTCAACGTGTTAAATAAGGAAGACGATTTAGATAAATGAATAATATAAAAAAATTAGTTGAAGAATCACTGTTGTCATGGCATAGTATTAAAAATGTTGGAATTTGAAATGCTATGTGGAAAGGGTTAACGAAAAAAACAATAAAAAGAGAAAAATTTACTATAGAATCGGCGCTAGTAGAGCAATTCCAAAAATAATGCCTTAAAATTCGATGCACTCGTGTTGCAATATCTTGTTAAAAATATCGAAATTAGAAAAAACAATTTTAAGTGGTCGGAAAAAAAATCATTAATTGTAAAATTACTATGAAATCAGGCCCGCTAAAAAGTGATTTTCGAATAAATCGCTAACAAGTAATCCTTACTTAAATGCGAAATTCGAGTGTCATAGTGTGTGCTATCTAATTAAAATTATCAAAAAATGAGAAACCAGGTAAAAAAATAAAACGTTTGGAAAATGATGTGTGTTCACAATGTAGCTTAATTTAGCAATTCAAAAAATGATAAAAGAAATTCAAAATTCGTGTTTTGTAATAACATCATATTTAAGGTATCGTAATTTGAAAAATCATGTGATAATCAACAACAAACGACCAACAGGACTGTGCGCCTTGCAACTTTCTTCTAGAATTGACTCTGCATTGAGGATTTTATATATTATTTGATGGTTCGTTTTTATTGGTGGTGGTATATAAGTTTAATTTAAAATGGGAATTTTATTTATTTATAAATATCGGATTCCATTGTTTTTCCAAACTCTGTTAAATATGATATAAAATGCTAATTTATGTACTTAAATATGCTCAAAAATCTAATTTTACAAGCACTTTGCTTCTCTGAATATAAAGGCTAATTGCTCCGAAAACCAAATTTATTTGCTCCACAACGCATTTTTTCTGCTCCAAAATGATTATACTGCTGTTCCATTATTGATATTGGAGATCGAAATGGGCTCCAGGTGGCGTAGAGCAGAACTCTCTACCTCACTTCGCATGCTTTCAAAATTAGCGTGTGAAGTCACAGGAGAAGGAAGTACGTTAGTTTCTGTCTTTATTTTCAAATAGATTAAAAACCTTTAGGCTAGGAAACTATATGGAACTCAAAACTGCATTGAACATAGTTCTAAAAGAGAGCATCGTGGAAATTTAAGAAAAAAATATATGTATATTTTCGACAATTAAATACAAAAAATATTAAGAAAGGGGAAAATATCGTTGTACATTCCTATACAACTGAGAAGAGATGAGGGTCAAGACATGGGTCTTCTCCCCAGACGGCGAATTCGAGCGTTGCGATCGTGAAGTTGATGATCACATTACGGCCCGAGGACTCATTTTCGGAGCTTTCCTGAACCAGCGCGCCGAGCCATAACTACTGCGAGAATTCATCACGGTTTAACCCATCATGCTCTGATTTTGTCCCTTGAGATCAGGCGATGAATTAGGTCCTGTCAAGAAAGGTTAATAAAATGCTTCTATAAAAAATTCTTTCTTTTCCCTTTTTTTTCCTTCTTAAGTCTACTTCTAAATTGACCTTCGTGAACCAAAGAAACCCAGAGTGTAAGATTTTTTTACTTATCACGAAGAAATGTGAAGGAAACAACTATTTTGGTGTAAATGGGATTTGTAGATAGTACAATAATATTTGTACATAGAACAGCAAGGGGAAAGGACTTCTCTTTATGCTGGTGTTCCTTTAGTGACGGAAAAAGTAGAGCACTAAAAAATCTGTAATGCCACTCCTGGTAATCTCCTCTTACAGGAGATAAAAGATGAATCCAATGAGGCATTGGCTTCGACATTGCAATTGCCCTTTTTCATTTGCGATTATCTCTAAAACTATTGACAACGGAGGATTATTCCCAGCAATATTGCTCTCCATGACAAGTACTTACGGTCCACTTCTATCAAAATCAAACTGACTAGCAATTGGGGTATTTCCCTAGGTAGTAATCTGCGACCTTTGATTTGTATGTATGAGTAGGGGAGAGTGGGGTCAATTATAACAGGGTACGATTGTAACAGAGCAAAAATTTCGAGTGCCGGGTTCTAGATTTGGTTCCTAGGTGGCGCACAAGGTGTATTTAATAAATCTACATGTACACCCCTGATGGCAACCATTTTTATGTACTTTTGAAAGAGTTACATCACAAAAGATATTTTCACGCCACGCAAGTACTTTTTTTGGTATTAGAATATTATATTGTAACAAAGTAATTTTGTTTAAACAAATAAAAATTAGTAACCGAATATGTAAGTGGACACTTTAATTAACATTTCAAAAAAAAAAAGATTAGTTTTGCTAATTAACTAGCATTGTTTTTAACAAATGAAGCTGAAATGGCGTCTTGGGGACAATTGTAACAATAAGTAAAGGGACGATTGTAACAGCTGAAAATAAATAATCTTATGTTTACAAACCATTACTTAACTCTTTAAGAACCACCAATAGTTTCCTATATCATTTATATTATGTTGCATGTGCATTATTTTATTTGTCACCTTTCACAGCATAAATTAAAATTTTTAACCCCTTAAAGTTAAAAGTTTAACCCTTTAGGTCTCTGCTCATTATTATTTTTACTCCTAAAATATCACTACTATTTTGATCAATAAAAAAATATATCACAACTATGATAATATGTATAATTAACTATGTTTTAGTTGAATTTATGAACTGTTACAATTGACCCCGTAAGTGGGGACAATTGTAACAAGTGCACGACTGTCAAAAATTGTTAATAACTAATATAATAATATTTAAAATCAGGTATTTATTTTTTTTCTAGTAGAGGATAGTCTACTTTACTCATCTGTCAATTAATACTAATAATATATTGGATTTTTTGTTAGTTAAAAATAGTTAAGTAAAAAATGTTACAATTGACCCCACTCTCCCCTACTTGATGCATATATTATTTTTTCAAAGATTCAAAAAATGTGTATTAAGCTTAAGAAACACTGTTTTTTAACTTTTTAAAATCATATTTTCAAGTTATATCCTTATAACACTAAACATACCAACACTTAATGTATACCTATTTCTGCCATAGCCGGTCATATGACCACATTTTATGTTTCTTGATTGAATGTATGAAATATGGATGTTAGGAAGGAAATAAATTAAAAAAACTTTTTATAATTAAACAAAATTGCATTTTTTAACATTTTAGGTACTTTCTTGAAATTTGAATTCACAGTTTTTCCGATTACTACGCAACAGTCTTTGCAGAAATGTGCGACTAATCGAATGCAATACGTTGAACACGCATTACATCGTAATTTCTGATCCGATAACCTTATAAAGTGATAAATTGTTCTCCCGGTCATATGACTCGACCGGTTGTGGTAAAAAAAAAGTGTACGACAAGTATTATTCGAAACAAACAAAATACAAAAAGAAATTAATAATGGAATATTAACTCTGTATAATTGTTAGAAAAAGTCATGAAGTCAAATGTGCAAAAGCGATAAGATGATAAACGCATTTTCGATGCGAAAGTTCTTAAACGGTCACTTGACTGGTTATGGTATATATAGTGTTAAATATGTTTTTGTGAACTTCATAAATTTATCTTATTTCATCCAAGTATTTAAATTTGATTTGGAATTTATATTAACTTCCGATTTAAATCTAGTTTTAATGTCTAAAATTATTAATGCTTGTAGACCCTGCAAAAAATGCGAACATCGAAAGTAATCACTTTTAATAAAATATAAGCAAATGCTTAAGGTAGATGAGAAAAAAAAATTAAATAATCCGTGGCCTAATTTTCTATGAATTATTCTACAAATTCAGTAAGGAGGATTTTTACATGTTAGTATACAACTCACAACCAGAATGAATTCAATATTAACCACCTTGATTAAGAGAATTTTAATAAGGGAACATAAGAAATCAGTTAATACAGTAAATTAGATTTGAAAACAATGTAGGAGGAGCCGCGTATCATGTTATTTTATAATGATTGCAGTTCGATATAAATTGATTTTTCAATTAAGATTAAATTAGCTCTAATTTTTTCTTATAATGTGATTCATTTAAATGCATTAAAGAATTAAATTCAAAAAATTCTTTTTATTTGTATTATATTAGAAATAAAGTTTGAAGATATTTAAATGATAATTGAATTCGTTGAACTTAATTTATACACTAGTTGCAAAAGTGATTTCAAGAGATTGAATGTTGAAATAAATTGTACTAGGGCGGGAATATGCTGTTCTGCGTTAGATACAAACGGTATAACGTATTCTTTAGCTTCAGATTGATGGGTATCAGCTTGTCTGGGAAGTAAAAGCGGCCTGTGCATAATGCTCATATTATCACAATCATGCCGTTGGTCGCTAAATTGTAGAGCCTTAATCCTTGTTTCCCCTGGCTCGCAGTTGCAGAAATAATTTACTTTATATCGTATTCTAGGTTAGCTGATTTAACGGCTTTTAAGCTATATCTGACGTAAAAAGAACAAGTGAAAAATAAAACTATTGGAAAGATTAAGGAGGTTGGTAGGATTCGTTTTTGTTTAAAGAAGGCAACTTTAGTGTTTTTATGATGATTGTTTTAAGGTTCATATAATCGCTAAAACATTTTCGTTTTTGAGAATTTGAAAGGAGCATGTCATTTTGTAGTTGGTTGGGTTTAAGTTTTATGAATAGATAACAATACTCTAAAAGTAAAATCTTACGATATTACATATCTAGTTTGAAATAGTTTGGTGGCTAGCTTATTTTAAATTTAAATTCAAGGCAATCAAATGAAACATCATTATAAATTGTGCACGGTGCAAAAGAGAGAAGTAAAGCGGGGAACTGACAAAGGACGTATTTGTGATTTGGTAGTCACTATGTGGTGGTAAATCCTGGATTAAGACAAGAAATAAATTGGTAGGAAAATATTCTTTGTGGCTTATTTATAACTTTAAAGATATTTAAATCGATTAAAAATGCAACAATTTATACGAAAGAGTCACAAGAAAAATTTTGGAATATCTCTGTAATTGTCTAAGCAAGTGTTGTTTCTTATTTTTGAAAAATAAATACATAAAAAATATCTATTTTTATTCAAGAAATAAAGATCTACAGTCGGGGAATCGCTTCTAAGAGGTAATGTAGCCTTCTGAGTTAAAGTTTCAAACACTAGATTAAAAGAAGCTTCATTGAAAGATGCCCGTCAAAAATTGCAGAAAGCAGATCTTAATGCGGATTTAAATAGATTTATTTAATTAAAGTACAGTGTTCAAATTCAATCAGCTAAAAAATTTCAAAAAGAAAAAAAATTCAANGATATCTCAAATTAAAAATTAATCGTGATTGAACTTATAGTGACATATAGGATTCTTAATAACTCTGAAATAAATGTATTTTGAAGAAACAATACAAATAGAAAACTAACAATAAATGTGTTATCTTTTTATTAAATATTTTTTTACGTAGAATTATGGTTAGTTTAAAAAAAAAAATTCTAAATGAAAAAAATATCTTTCTATGAAATAAAAAATTCACCTACTATGAGATATGTACCATTGACTGATAAATTCTTTTCTTAATTTATTATTCAAAACTAAACGCTTTTTCACACTTTTAAATTCACATCCTGCCCTTCAATCTATTTTTGGCCCAAGTATGCATTAATTAAAAGTAAGATATTTTTCCCTTTGCTCTTTGTGGGAATCGCGTGACCTATTTAATAAACCAATACGATTACTAAGATTTCCTTTTTTACCTAAAACGAGACATTTTGCGGATTTTCTTTGCAAGATTTTCCCTAACATTTAAGGAAGAGCACAACGATTTAGCATCACTCTTATAAATACATATATTTATATGTATATTTATATACGAGACATTTTACGGATTTTCTTTGCAAGATTTTCCCTAATATTTAAGGAAGAGCACAACGATTCAGCATCACTCTTATAAATATATATATATATATTTATAAGAGTGATGCTAAATTGTTGTGCTCTTCCTTAAATGTTAGGGAAAATCTTGCAACGAAAATTCGCAAAATGTCTCGTTTTAGGTAAAAAAGGAAATCTTAGTAATTGTAATTGGTTTATAAGATAGGTCATGCGATTCCCTCAAAGAGCAAAAGAAAAAATATCTTACTTTTAATTAATGCATACTTGAGCCAAAAATTGACTAAAGGACAGGATGCGAATTTGAAAGAGTGAGAAAGCGTTTTGTTTTGAATAATAAATTAAGAAAAGGATTTACAGAAAAGGAATAACATAAAAAGATTAATTGAAGCTTTTTATGTTACACACAGATCAGAAATCCGAATCCTTCCAAAGAAAGAGTTAGCCGCAATTTGGAAAATATGGTCCCAATGGTTTGGTCAGGAGGGAGTGGCCCAAAGTAATTTTACTGTAAACTTTTAAACTTTCACTTTTTTTATACTTTTAAACTTTTTTTTGTCCTTTCACAGTAATTTTAATTTATGCGTAATTCGCCATATTTTGTGAAAATTAAGCAAATTGAAAAACTTTTGCACTCAATTATGGATTTCGCTTATCCAAAAATAATTAAGTTAAAAAAACTATAATATTCTTTTATTATTTTTTATAATTTTATTTAATAAGAGTCGAAAACTTTCTGAATAGCAAGGTATATGATTTTTAAATAATTTTAAAAAATGTAATTTTAAATGGCAAAATACAAAGTTTGAGTAAAATCACTCGAATAATTCCAGAGAAATTGAATTTTTAAAACTTGCGTATTTAAAATTAATTAGCATATTTGAGTAAACCTCCTTGAACCATTAAGATTGAGTCCTATTACGTGAAATTCCGATCATTAAATCAAATACTTATTTTCACACGGGCCGATCAATTGCATCCAAGAAGTAATCCCCCTTTCTCTAAATTGGTCTTTTCAAAATAGTTTGTTTCTCTCCCTTAAAGAGGATCAACTTTCTGAGAAATGAAAAGACTTCAAAGAAAAGAAAAGGCTTGTCGAACTGTTTTGATAATATGTACTGTATGGCGATTCTTTACTCAATAAGAAAGAATACTTTACTTTCGTTCTCAAATAAGAATAAGTTTTAAAGTCATAATTTTGTGTCAAGATAAATTTCAGAAAATCGAATTAATTATTAAAAAAGCAAAAAAAAAAAAAAAAAAAAAAAAAAAAAAAAAAAAAAAAAAAAAAAAAAAAAAAAAAAANAAAAAAGAAAAAGAAAGAACACATTGCTTGCGATTTCTAGGGGGGTTTACCCCTGAAAATCCTGTTCTGGGTGCGCCACTGTATTATATATATTTCTGAAATATATGATGGCTTATTTCGTACAGAAAACTTCATATTAATCGACTCACGTATGTATTATCGTCAAAAATTTGTAAGTAATATAAATTATTATTTTTTTTCAAAAAAAGAAAAGTAAGTAAATAAATAAAAAGTTAAAATTTGTCCGAAATATAAAATTTTTTATGCACATTACTATGATTTTTCAGAATAATATATATATATATAGCCATATATAGCCATGCAAGCCATATGACGTTCAAATTCAAAACAATTTCATGATAATTGCAATAGCAATTTATAATATCTTAATAAAATTAAGAAATATACAATTATGATTGAATATAAATTAATACTTTCTTTAACGAAGATAATCACGAAATCATTCCGTAATATGATGCATCTTATGTCAAGATTAAAAAAGTTCAAATTCGATAAATCAAAACGCAAATAATTTGATTAAGTCAACGTGCATGTTCTTTACATTTACACAAAACAATCTCTGAATTTTTTTTTATTGTTATACATACATCTGCAGGCTTGCGCGTTCATTACATAGAACGGCTTATGAGATCTTGTCATATAGAAAAACTGGTGTCACCCGTTAAAGAGTGGTACTTTATTTACGTCTTACTAGATCTGCCCGATGGGCTATTGGTGATGGCCTGGGAAATATCTCTGAGGATGATCCAAAGGCATGCCATAACAATTTCGATTCTTTGCAGAGGGGATGACTCCCCTGCTTTAGTAGCCTGACGACCTGCCCGCAAAATCGAGCATTGCTTAACGGTCAGATTGCTTAACGAGGACTGATAACGCGTACCCTCTGTCTCTTCACAGGCTGATGAAAGTTGTCACTCACCTTTTTACTGACCACAGCTAGTAATGCTTGACTTGGGTGATCTACTGGGAATCTTTTCCCCCAATCAGCTCACTGTCCCCCACCTTTTTACTGATCGCAGCTAGTGATACTTGACTTAGGTGATCCACTGGGAATTGTTTCTTCCAATGAGCTCACTGTTCCCCACCTTTTTACTAAACGCAGCTAGTGATGCTTGACTTAGGTGATCCACTGGGAATTGTTTCTCCCAATGAGTTCACAGTCCTCCACCTTTTTACTGATCGCAGCTAGTGATGCTTGACTTAGGTGATCCACTGGGAATTGTTTCTCCCAATGAGTTCACAGTCCTCCACCTTTTTACTGATCGCAGCTAGTGATGCTTGACTTAGGTGATCCACTGGGAATTGTTTCTCCCAATGAGTTCACAGTCCTCCACCTTTTTACTGATCGCAGCTAGTGATGCTTGACTTAGGTGATCCACTGGGAATTGTTTCTCCCAATGAGTTCACAGTCCTCCACCTTTTTACTGATCGCAGCTAGTGATGCTTGACTTAGGTGATCCACTGGGAATTGTTTCTCCCAATGAGTTCACTGTCCCCCACCTTTTTACTGATCGCAGCTAGTGATGCTTGACTTGGGTGATCTAGTGGGAATCGTTTCTCCCAATTAGTTCACCCACCTTTTTACTGACAGCAGCTAGTGATGCTTGACTTGGGTGATCTAGTGGGAATCGTTTCTCCCAATTAGTTCACTCACCTTTTTACTGATCGCAGCTAGTGATGCTTCACCTGGATGATCCACTGAGAATCGTTTCTCCCAATCAGTTCACTGCCCCCCACCTTTTTACTGACCGTAGCTAGTGATGCTTCACCTGGATGATCCACTGAGAATCGTTTCTCCCAATGAGTTCACTGCCCCCCACCTTTTTACTGACCGCAGCTAGTGATGCTTCACCTGGTTGATCTACTGGGTATCGTTTCTCCCAATCAGTTCACTGTCACCCACCTTTTTACTGACAGCAGTTAGTGATGTTTGACTTGGGTGATCTACTAGGAATCATTTCTCCCAATCAGTTCACTATCACCCACCTTTTTACTGACCGTAGCTAGTGATGCTTCACCTGGATGATCCACTGAGAATCGTTTCTCTTAATCAGTTCACTGTCCCCCACCTTTTTACTGACCGCAGCTAGTGAGGCTTCACCTGGGTGATCTACTGGGTATCGTTTCTCCCAATCAGTTCACTGCCCCCACCTTTTTACTGACCGCAGCTAGTGATGCTTCACCTGGTTGATCTACTGTGTATCGTTTCTCCCAATCAGTTCACTGTCACCCACCTTTTTACTGACAGCAGCTAGTGATGCTTGACTTGGGTGATCTACTAGGAATCATTTCTCCCAATCAGTTCACTGTCACCCACCTTTTTACTGACCGTAGCTAGTGATGCTTCACCTGGATGATCCACTGAGAATCGTTTCTCCCAATCAGTTCTCTGTCACCCACCTTTTTACTGACCGCAGCTAGTGACGCTTGACTTGGGTGATCTACTGGGGATCATCTCTCACTATCAGTTTTCTATGGAACGGTACAAATTTAAGTGGAAATTACAAAGATACACCCTGGGTCACAACGTGATTCGAACACGTTACCTCCACGCTGAAGAGCACTTGGCGGGCTTGGCCAGAGAGGTCCCAAACAATCTAGAATTCATTGAGTATATTCTGAAATGTAGTGCCAGTGTAGTTGAGTTGAGTGCTCTATGAATCTAAATTGATTTTTCTATTTTTTGGGTACAGCATAGTCGGCACTGCTTCTTTGGAGAATACCGATTATGATTTGTAATTAGAGACTATTTTCTGAAATAAAATTTTCTCAAAAGCTTCAATGGGGGCCTAGCAACCTTACCGTTTTGTTAAACGCTTTGTAGAGTGGAAGTGGCTGGTTCGAATCCTGTAATAACTTTGTACATATCTTTGTCATGTTTTTCCCTATCTTATGCTATCTGTTCTTTAACTTGACAAGGCCCTCCAGCAAATAAGTTGTCTTTTTAATGAGCACACGAGCCTTCATATCTCTGTGGAATAAAAAATAAGCATATACAGGTTTGTATGCTCATTACAAAGTACGATTCTTGTATAGTTGAAGAACAAATTGCATGATTTGGAGAAGGAAACCACAAAGATACCTCCAGGCTTACGACAGGATTCGAACCAACTACAGAGTGTGCGGTGGAACGGTTAAGCCTCTTCGCATAGGTCAATGAATAAGCTTTAGTGATTCATTGGTTATTTGTTTTTCATTATTCTCGTTTACTGTGTCTAGTGGCCTGGAATCTAAGATTTCTGGCAGAAGCTTTTTGTTGCAGTTCATTTACATCGCGCTAGAGCTGCACTATGGGCTATTAGCGACAGTCTGAGAAACATCCCTGAGTATGATCCGAAGACAAGTCATCACAATTTTGATCCTCTGCAGAGGGGATGGCACCCCAACAACCTGCACGCGAAGTCGAGTAACTGGCTGAGGCAGAGAAAGTCATTGGTTTATGTCCCGAAATTACTGAAGGCTTTCAGTGCTTGTATGGATGTAAATATAAGAGCTAGATTCTAAAATACGTGTTTATTCGCTTATATTATTTGTTGTTGTTGTAGTTATTTACGTCGCACTTATATTGACTAAATGAAATTACTAGAAATAACATGAGTCGTAGTTGTAGTTAATTTATGTCGCACTAGAGCTGCACAATGGGCTATTGGAGACGGTCTGGGAAACATCCCTGAGGATAATTCGAAGACATGCCATCATAATTTTGATCCTCTGCAGAGGGGATGGCGCCCCCGATTCGGTAGTCCGACGACCTGCACGCGAAGTCGATCATTTTAGGGTAGAACAGTTTAATAAGGACCAATACATCACACCCTCGGTCCCTACGTAGACTAATACAAGTGGTCACCCACCCGCATACTGACCGCAGTCAGTGATGCTTGACTTCAGTGATCTGCTATGAACCGTGTCTTAATGACTAGTCCACTGCGGGACCTTACATTATTTGTTAATTTACAACAGAAATCTTGCTCTGGGATCAAAACTGTAATCGTTAATAATTTAATGTGTTTCTCTAGTAAGTATTTTATTTTATAACCGTCGTTGAACAGCCGACCCGTTTTTGGGTTTACGACTACTAATGTTCAACTCCGTAGCCTTGTAATTTTGAACTTAATCCAGAAGACAAGGGAACTCCTGGATCAAGTATAGGGAGAAATTTGCCTTCGTGGAGAACTTTTTGATGGAACTAACTCGCATTTGTGTTACATGGAGAGGAAGACAACGAGAACCTCCCTCGGTTAGCCTGATGGCAAAGGGACTCTAACCCATGGTCCGTCTACCCCTGAGGATATTTCACATCAGCACTGTGATCGGTGCTAGGCGGGAACCGATTCGTATCGACCAGCCATAGCTGGGATTCGAACCCGGTTCCCCTCACTGCAAGGCGAACGCTGTATCCTTTGAGCCATCGCGGCTCTGTTTTGTAAGTACGATTTTTTTTTAACGAAAATTCTTTCAGGGCAATGCTGTTTGATGATAATGACACTCTGATTCAAAATAAAAAGCTGAAAATTTATTGATTTAGTGTAAAGTTTACTGGCACAAGAATCGGTAGCTGTTAGACTGGGCCTAAAATGTAGGACATAACGTACTGAAGAACAGAGGAATATGAAATAAAATGAAAATAGAACTACAAAACAAAAGTGTCCTTGGTGCTATCAGCGAGAGTTATCAAAGTTAATTTTTAAAGAAATAAAGAAAAAACCACTTTCTTGAAGGAAATATTTATATTGACTAAATGAAATTGCTGGAAATAACATGAGTTGCAGTTGTAGTTAATTTATGTCGCACTAGAGCTGCATAATGGTCTATTGGCGACTTTTAGGGAAACATCCCTGAAGATTATCCGAAGACATGCTATCACAATTTTGATCCTCTGCAGAGGGAATGGCACCCCGCATCGGTAGCCGGACGACCTGCACGCGAAGTCGAGCACTTTACGGAAGAACAGTTTAACGAGGACCAATACCTCACACCCTCGGTCCTTACGCAGACTGATCCAAGTGGTCACCCTCCCGCACACTGACAGCAGCCAGTGATGCTTGCTTTCGGTGATCTGCTTAACGATCAATCCACTGCGGGACAGAAATAACATGAACAGGCTACGGCAAGCATAGGGGTTGACATACTCGAGTTACATGCATGAGAAAAAGGATGTAAAAGTCGGAAGCGGCTATGCTACACAAAATTTAAACATAACATAATTTTATTGAATTATTTTGAGTACATAAATAAAGACAGACGCGAAAGAAAAGAATGGAAGAAGCAAACAAAAGAGAAGAATCGATTGGATATATATAACTACCTTTTTTTATTTGATGAATTTATAATTTGTAATAATAAATAGAAAATAATATTCTTTTCATCAGTTGCAAAACAATCTTATTATTTAAATTAGGGTAAATTTATTTAAAAGGAGCTGACATATTCTTCGGTTTTTATGAATTGGCATGGATTTAATTAAAAAGGTTGAGCACTTTTTCTTCTGTTCAAACATTGTAGAAAAAATTCAAGCATTTACAAAAAAGATAAGGATGATAGGAAAATATTTCTGAATTTTAATTTTGCAAATCCTGAGTATCCTAGTTATAAATATTGGTTGCTTCACGCTGATGATTAAAAAAAGCTTCTTTTTTAAAATACATTTTTCGAAAAAACAAAAACAAAAAACAAACTAACTAAATGCCCCTGAATACTAAGATGAATAAGATACACGTATATTTCAATAGGTATCGTTAATTTGTTTAGTAAAGCACTTACAAATGTCGTAAAGCTTTTGTTAGGGATATTCATAAATAAGCAAAATATGATGAATAATAACCACCGATAGAATGGTTAAAGTAAATCTGAGATTATGATAGTTAAGTATATAGTTAAGAAGGTATTATCATAAAGTCTATCACATATTTTTCTTTTAGCTAATTATTTTCACTTTCTTTTCTCAATACATTTTTTGTCATTAAAAAAATATTTCGTAGTAGTTTTAGTTTAGTTTAGTTTAAATTAATCTTTTGCCTATTTTTAAATAATGTTTATGATTGTTTTGCTGCAATTTGAAATAACGGAAAATAATATTTATTTCTTAGACAAAAAAAAAAAAAAAAAAAAAAAAANTTTAAAAAAAAAAAAAAAAAAAAAAAAAAAAAAAAAAAAAAAAATTCAAAGAAATACTTATTTTACGGAAGAACGTTTAATTTTATTAAAATTATCTTTTTTTTTAGAAATCACTTTCTCATTAAAGTTTTTATCTGTCAGTAAAAGCTTGAAAAATCATTTCCCATACATAAAATCACTTTTTTTTTGTTTATCTATAATGTTATTTTAAACCGTCTTTTGCTAATAAAGCTAGGTGAAGTGTTTTCACCAATATATTGTTACTTGAAATTTATCATTACTCGAATAAATAATTCGAAATTATATATTCGAAAAAGAAAAACTGTTTGTTACAAAGATTTTTAATAAAATATTTTTTCTGCCATAGTAGGAATAATAGCATATATTTTTTGTTAATAACTTTCCTTCCTACTTCAACCATCTGTTTAGGATTTTAAGACAACATTAAAATCCTAAACAGTATAAAGATTTATCCATCTATTTATATCCAATATGGAAAATATTAGGTTGGAAAAAAAAGAAAAAAATTCATAAATTTTTCGGTAGATGGCTGTAGTGTTTGATATCTCGTAAAGTATCGATCAAACAATTTTAGATCGTAGAAAAGGTGACATTTTGCACTAAAAAATTCTTTTTCTGTTTTTTTGTTTGGTTCATTCAGTTATGAGTTACAGAGTGTTAAAAATAGAAGTTAACACAGAGAAAGTTCGGCGCAAGTGTTTCTTTGATAAAGGCAAAAATGACGGCTGAAATTCCCGATATAGCAACAGCCAATTACGTGCGATTTTGGTTTTGTCGATTTCGTTCAAGTTTTTTTGATGTTAAAGATGCACGTCGTCGAAAATGTCGATAAAATCTATGTTGACTGGCATGTTAGCAGTCACACAAGACCGAAAGATAGACTATACAACAGTTTTAAATCTTGAACAAAGCTGGATTAAAAGAAGCTTGAAGTTTGGGTGCCACAATAATTAACACAAAAAAAACATGATGGATCGAATTTCCATCAGCGAAACCATAGCCGAACGGAATGAAATCATAACCCATTTCTTAAACGCACAGTGACTGTGGATGAGAAATGGGTCACATACGACAACATTGTGGGAAAATCAAAGCCTGGTGAAGAAATTCAAACGGTGACCAAACCAGGATTAACGACCAAGAAGGGTCTATTGTGCATATGGTAGGACTGGCAATATATTGTGTGTTGCTTCCACGAAATTCTGATCTCTGCTGTGAGTTGCAAACACGAAATTCGGATCTCTACTGTTAACAACTGGACCGTTTGAAGTTAACGATTGATCAGAAACGGCCACAACTAACCAACAGGTGAGGTGTTCTGTTTCATCAAGACAACTTCCGGCCACACACGTCTATAATGACTCACCAGAAACTATGGGAGCTTGGTTAGGAAGTTTTGATGCATCCACCATACATCCGGACCTGACACCAAGCGACTACCAAGTTTCTCTTGCATTGTATTACTTCATTAGTGATTAGAAATTGACATCAAGAGAGAATTTTGAAAACCGATTTTAAGATAGTTTTAAGCCGATAAGAACCAGAGAGAAGCATTATGAAGCTACCTTTAAAATGGCAACAAATTATCGAACAAACCGGTGCATATTTGACCAAAATTGTTAATCAAAAACAAAGTCTTGAAGTTCTTGTAAAAATTATTGATTTCTTTTCCCCAACCTAATATAATCTGGATATTTATATCTAGAATGGATAAAATAATATGGATTATAAAATATCCGAAAAACACATTCACAATGGTGTCAAAATGTTCACTGGTGAGTTTTTAAATCTGGACATAGCTCGAAATGCGTGTTTAGAAAAAATGAACATAACTCGAAATGTGGTTACGATAATGGGCTTAGCTCAAAATGCGCTTAGCTCAAAATGCGCTTTTACAATATTAAGCAAGGACCACGGAATTTTGATTCCGTATCAAATTCCATAACGCAGTGACGAAAATTTAAAATTTTTCTGTTTTAATGTCACTACAAATTAAATACTAAAGCTTTTAAATAGTGAACTACGACTTTTAAACATAATAATAATAATAATTATTTTTTTAATAACGGAAGGCACTGAACTTTCGTTCTTCGCTTTGGAAGATGCTGGAAGTGTTGCTCATTTATCGTTACCCAGTGAGTACCTGTGAACCAAAGTCACGGAGGCGAGCAACATTACCCACGCCACACAGCCACAAATACCCNGAGAGGAGAGAGAGAGAGAGAGAGACAGAGAGAGAGAGAGAAGCATCCATGCCCAGAGCGGGATTCGAACCCGCTCTGGGCAGTTAAGCAAGCTAACCACTCGGCCACCTGGCTGGCAAAGCATAATTATTGAATAAGTTAAAAAAAAATATTGAGTACTCAAAATAAAATAATCACCATAGTAACTCTTGATATGATAATCGAAATTTAACGGATTTTGCTGAATTGATTAGGGGTACTACTTAATAGTTAAAGGTACTAACTTTAAATAGAGTTGAGTAAAAATGTATTTGATTAAATTTATCCGCTATCTGGAAAATATGGTCCCAATTGTTTGATCATTTGACAATTCTGTCGTAAAAACGGAAGGCTAGTAACTTTTAACTCGTTATAAACATACAAACTTTGTCCTTCTTCATAGGATTTTAAACGGTTTAAGAAATTTGTCGTAATAGCGGAGTCATCGTAATATGCCGTACTCGTTAAATCAAGTATTTCTGTATATTTTCATGTGATTCATTAATTTATCCATCGCCTGTTAATTTTAAATAGCTAAATTTAAAGTTTGACACTTGAATCATTGAGACAGCACCCTAGTGTGTAAAAATTCATTACTTAGGGAAATTTTTTTTAAGAATATTCTGTTTTTCATTTTGTCCTTGTTTTTGTTCTTGTTGTTTCATTTCATTCTGTTTCTTTAAGTTCTTGTTTGAAACTTCAACTGGTTTCATATTCTATAAAGTTCGCGATGAAACGTCCATAGTGTCTGTTGAAAAAGTCTGCAATTTTCCTATGTTCTAGCTAAATTTAGTAACTATTTTTTTTTAAAATTCAATAAATACCACTGCAAAAACTGAAAAAAAGGACTGAAATATGAAGGGAAAATAAGAAAAAAATTGATAACTAAGCTTAAAAAAATTAAATTTGGGCAATAAATAATATTTTCAACTACAAGGGGTTGAATTGAGAAATTACGACTGATACAAATATTTTACTTAGATATATTCGAAAATGTTTTACAACTGATATATATCCTTTTCTAAGAAATTAATATGCTGGATGCTAAGAACATAACAATCATATTTAATTTAGTGTCTTACGCAAACATACACCCTTGTAAGTAACTATAAACCTCCCCTCTTCGGAGCGTTTTCAATGACTACCACTTAAATAATTAGTCAGCTTTTGTAGACTACAAGAGTTTTGTCTTCATAAATAGCTATATTTTATCGAAACCGCAAGAAATTGAGCTCGCCCGAAATTGTGCCGACAGCGAATTCTGCCAGAGAAAGAATTGTGCCTACGACGAATTGTCACCGTGATGAATTGTGCTCACTACGAATTGTTTCTGCGACGAATTGTATTTACGACCACCCCAACGAATTGTGCGCAACGAATAGACGTGACTCTAAAAATTGGTTAAACCAGACCAAAGAATGACTTCACGTATTCTAGGTAGTTGTTCATATGTAATGTATACTGAGACTGAATAGAATAGAGTAGAATAAAATGGAATGAAATAAGCTGAAATAGAATAAAATAGAATGGAATAAAAATAATTGGTTAAAGTAGAATGGAATAAAAAAGAATTGATTAAAATTGAATGGAATAAAAAAGAATTGATTAAAATTGAAAGGAATAAAACAGAAAGGAATGAAATAATATAAGAAATTATAAAATATAAAATGAATTGAAATGAAATGAAAAAAAAACTAACGATAAAATAAAGTGAAATAAATTTAAAATAGTATGAAATGAAATAAAATTAAAATAATAAGAGATTAAAATAAAATAGGTATAAAAATAAAACAAAATAAGTATAAAAAATAAATCAAAATGAGTATGAAAACAAAATATATAAAACGGACACTGGGTACCTGGAGAATAAAATGGAATCTGTAGAGTATAAAAGCACACGAGTTGAAATCGGCCGTTTTCTCCTACTCATACTAGCGAAATTATATGTTCTACTAACTATGACATAAAGGGGAGAAAAAAAAAGAAATAAGAAGTCACTGGTGTCACTCTTAAAGCTCATATTTACTTGGAAGTTGATTGAATGTAGTGTTTAAGGTAGGTACTTCATTTACGTCACTCTAGAGCTTCACAATGGGCTAATGGCAACGGTCTGGGAAACATCCTTGAGGATCTGAAGACATGTCATCGCAATTTTGATCCTCAACAGAAAAGACGGACCCCCTGCTTTGGTAGCCTGATGACTTGCGCGTAAAGTCGAGCACTTTACGGTAGAAAAGTTTAATGAGGACCGATACCGCACACCCTCGGTTCCTACGCAATCTGATCAAAGCGATCACCCACCCGCTTACTGACTGCAGCCAGTGATGCTTGACTTTGGTGTTCTATAGGGAACCGTGTTTTTACGATCGACTGCGGGACATGTAGCGTTTAAAGACACAAACGTTTGAGAAAGAGAGACCGGTGAGGTAGCCGAGCTGTCAGCCTGTCTGATTGCGAAGCCAATGGTTGCGGGTTTTATTCGCGCTTAGGGCATCTCTCTGAGTTCCCTATTGTATGATGTGTGAATGTGGCTCACCCTATGAACGGGCATCTGTGGCGTGGGTAATGCTGCTCGCCTCATTGTCTTAGGTTTACAGGTGCCCACCAGGTAACGTTAAAGAGCAACACTTCAAGCATTTTCTGAAGCGAGGAACGAGTGTTCAGTGCCTGCCATTAAAAAAAAAGTTAATGACACCCTCACTGTGTCAAACATAAATGGTATTCAAATTATAGATATCACATGGTGTTGAAAACAAAGTTTGGCGCAAAAATGAAATGAGTAATCAAACTTACGGGATACATCCTTTGGGTCTCCTAGGATCATGGAACTCATATTAAGCTAAACGATTTCCTAAATATAATATTTTCAAATTTTTTAACTTTTTTTTTTAAATTTTAGTTCTTTATTGTTGAATAAAATTTTTCTCATTAAAAACTTTATCATGACCTGAAAGGCAATTCTTTGCCATTCAAATATTTGTCACAAAAGTATTTTGTAAATAAGTATCTATGCCTAAAATATTTTTGAGTTTTGTGAAAAATAATTTTATTCATAATAATAAAAATATATGTTAAAATTAAAATTTTTAAATTTGACGCCCCCTATAACAGTTTCCCGAGTTAGTTTAATTAATATCGACACATATTTTTAAAAATAAGCTTAACCCCTTAACGATCGGTTAATTTTCAAGAAAACGGTCATAAAAGTGCCTATTTTTTTGGCTTTTGTATTTGTATTACGTATTTGATTAGTGCTGCAACTAGTTTAAAATAAACTAACAGTCAACAATTACCTTAAAAATATCCTGGTACTGCCATCAGATGTGTAAAATGAGAAATAAAATGTTTTCCGGGCAAAAGAAATGAATTAGTTTTATTTTTATTGACGCGTTTCTACTGAATACTCCATCCCATCAATATCACGGGAACAAGAAATAGCGGGCGAAATCTCACCTCATCATTTTCACGGGAGTGAGAAGGAAGGGGTTAATAAACAGTAAATAAAAGCTGAAAATAAACTTTATATCTTTAAAAGTAAATATTTTTTTATACAATATTCATTTATATATTGCGTTTTGAATTTTTGTTCCATTTCAATGCGAACTTCTTTAAGAAAACACAATAGCACGATTTATACGCAAGAAGATTTTTATCAACAGGTTCGATTTCAAATAATTTTCTTTGTATTGTTTTTGCAGATTTATTTTTTAAGGATAATTAAAAACCTATTCACGAAAAGCAAAATATAGCACCTACTTAATTTTGTAATCGACTTTAAATAGAAAAATAGACCATTCGTTTCCAATAAAAGAAATTTTTAAATTTCGGTTAGTAAATTGTTGAATGATTAATGCGCATAAAATAATAAATCCATTGCTGTATAAAAATAGAAGTCATTTTTCATCGCGACGTTTAAGGCATATCAAATTGATGATTTATGATAGAAAAAAGATTGAATTAATAACAAAAAATATTCATAAAAGAAAACTTGTTTCTAAAACGAACTATAGTAATGTAATGCGTATTAAAAAAATAAAGTTTGAGTATGACTAGTCATTTTGAAGAAATAGTGAGTTTTCTTTGTATTCAATATATCATTTTATATTATAATAAGAATCTGACTTTACTTGTCATTGTTTTTTTCGAAATGTTCAAGAAATTTCAATATATTAGAATGAAGAATGGTTTGAATTATTTAGTATAGTCAAAACTTCAAATTTTGCAGAGAAAGCTTTTCTTTCAAATGTAATTCTACTAAGAATTTAAATAAATCAAAAACAGTGATATAAATATATTATCTACATATGTAATTTTGTCTGTAACAATTGATCATAAATATTGGAATTACTAAAATAAAAGATTTAAAATAAATAATATGATGTATGTAATCTAATTCCTATCGTTTTAAACGTATTTACGATCGCATTTTCTTAATCATTTTGGATTTTTTTGTTGTTTGCTTAAGTGCAAGCGTTTAGCAGTCATTCCTAGTTTTGTTCAAATCAAATGTTGCTTTAATAGTTCTCATCGTGTTAATAGGGTAGTTAGCAGGTGTGAATTGGCTGTTCTATGTACTGTTATTCAAGATACTTGTAAACGTGTGTCGCCTATTGAGCTTTTTAATCTTCATTTGCTTCTTGCCTATTCTTTTCCTCAGTTTAGTTGTTGGGAAAAACAAAACTATTCTTATATCAACTTTTTGTTTTGTAACAAAGGAAAAAAAAACAGGGATAATCTTAGCAAAAAAAAAATATAGAATAATCTGATTTTGGTTAATAAATAATCGCAACCTAATGTCAAACCATTAACCCAACAATCTTTTGCTAATTTATCTTATTATTAATCTTAGCAAGACTCAAGAAAAGATTAGATCTGCAATTTAGGTTTAAATTTCGCTGCTACTTCCGCATTTTTGGTTCCCAATATTATTGCCGCATTAAGATCAATATTTAAGCAGAGCAAAGTTTCTTATGTTCAAATAGAAACTAAATGACATTTAAATTCTAACACTTTTTCTTAAAATAAGCACTTGAATAAATCTTATCTTACCTACCCTCAAAAACAAACTACTAACAAACTCAATTTTCATTCCGGCATTTTTATCATAAAAGCAGCTAAAGGTGGGCAGACTGTTATTATGATTACTATAGTCATGTGAAGAATATGTTAGACTTTGGCACTAACACAATTTTAAAGTATTACCTCTTCTCATTCTACTGCAATTCAGAATAAAATAAAAAGTTCTTGTACTCTTTGGGACTACACTTAAACTCATTCTACTGCAATTCAGAATAAAATAAAAAGTTCTTGTACTCTTTGGGACTACACTTAAACTCATTCTACTGCAATTCAGAATAAAATAAAAAGTTCTTGTACTCTTTGGGACTACACTTAAACTCATTCTACTGCAATTCAGAATAAAATAAAAAGTTCTTGTACTCTTTGGGACTACACTTAAACTCATTCTACTGCAATTCAGAATAAAATAAAAAGTTCTTGTACTCTTTGGGACTACACTTAAACTCATTCTACTGCAATTCAGAATAAAATAAAAAGTTCTTGTACTCTTTGGGACTACACTTAAACTCATTCTACTGCAATTCAGAATAAAATAAAAAGTTCTTGTACTCTTTGGGACTACACTTAAACTCATTCTACTGCAATTCAGAATAAAATAAAAAGTTCTTGTACTCTTTGGGACTACACTTAAACTCATTCTACTGCAATTCAGAATAAAATAAAAAGTTCTTGTACTCTTTGGGACTACACTTAAACTCATTCTACTGCAATTCAGAATAAAATAAAAAGTTCTTGTACTCTTTGGGACTACACTTAAACTCATTCTACTGCAATTCAGAATAAAATAAAAAGTTCTTGTACTCTTTGGGACTACACTTAAACTCATTCTACTGCAATTCAGAATAAAATAAAAAGTTCTTGTACTCTTTGGGACTACACTTAAACTCATTCTACTGCAATTCAGAATAAAATAAAAAGTTCTTGTACTCTTTGGGACTACACTTAAACTCATTCTACTGCAATTCAGAATAAAATAAAAAGTTCTTGTACTCTTTGGGACTACACTTAAACTCATTCTACTGCAATTCAGAATAAAATAAAAAGTTCTTGTACTCTTTGGGACTACACTTAAACTCATTCTACTGCAATTCAGAATAAAATAAAAAGTTCTTGTACTCTTTGGGACTACACTTAAACTCATTCTACTGCAATTCAGAATAAAATAAAAAGTTCTTGTACTCTTTGGGACTACACTTAAACTCATTCTACTGCAATTCAGAATAAAATAAAAAGTTCTTGTACTCTTTGGGACTACACTTAAACTCATTCTACTGCAATTCAGAATAAAATAAAAAGTTCTTGTACTCTTTGGGACTACACTTAAACTCATTCTACTGCAATTCAGAATAAAATAAAAAGTTCTTGTACTCTTTGGGACTACACTTAAACTCATTCTACTGCAATTCAGAATAAAATAAAAAGTTCTTGTACTCTTTGGGACTACACTTAAACTCATTCTACTGCAATTCAGAATAAAATAAAAAGTTCTTGTACTCTTTGGGACTACACTTAAACTCATTCTACTGCAATTCAGAATAAAATAAAAAGTTCTTGTACTCTTTGGGACTACACTTAAACTCATTCTACTGCAATTCAGAATAAAATAAAAAGTTCTTGTACTCTTTGGGACTACACTTAAACTCATTCTACTGCAATTCAGAATAAAATAAAAAGTTCTTGTACTCTTTGGGACTACACTTAAACTCATTCTACTGCAATTCAGAATAAAATAAAAAGTTCTTGTACTCTTTGGGACTACACTTAAACTCATTCTACTGCAATTCAGAATAAAATAAAAAGTTCTTGTACTCTTTGGGACTACACTTAAACTCATTCTACTGCAATTCAGAATAAAATAAAAAGTTCTTGTACTCTTTGGGACTACACTTAAACTCATTCTACTGCAATTCAGAATAAAATAAAAAGTTCTTGTACTCTTTGGGACTACACTTAAACTCATTCTACTGCAATTCAGAATAAAATAAAAAGTTCTTGTACTCTTTGGGACTACACTTAAACTCATTCTACTGCAATTCAGAATAAAATAAAAAGTTCTTGTACTCTTTGGGACTACACTTAAACTCATTCTACTGCAATTCAGAATAAAATAAAAAGTTCTTGTACTCTTTGGGACTACACTTAAACTCATTCTACTGCAATTCAGAATAAAATAAAAAGTTCTTGTACTCTTTGGGACTACACTTAAACTCATTCTACTGCAATTCAGAATAAAATAAAAAGTTCTTGTACTCTTTGGGACTACACTTAAACTCATTCTACTGCAATTCAGAANTATAAAAATAGACAGTGATACTGGTTTTTAAAAGTTGCTTTCTGTTGTCAACTCGTTTGACTATAACATTCAATTTACTTTAGACGCGGAAATTAATTTAACCTTTTTAGATGTTCTTGTAACTAAATATCCTGATAAATTATTTTCCCACCCCTGTTTATTGTAAACATTTTGTTGTCTCTTTGCCCCTTCATGTTAATTCTAATCACCCTAATTATCAGAAAATTTCTGCATTTCATACTTTCGTTTCCCACGCACTTAACCTTTGTTCTGACTCTTCTTCTTTAAACTCTGAACTTAACTTTCTCTGCTCGCTTTTTGCTAACCGTGGAATTAACAATTATATTGGTGATAGAGCTCTTGCTAAACATACTATCCCAAACGCCAATCTTCTTCCAATCCTTGCAGAGAATTTTTTACTATACCTTTTTGTTTTCTCCCGTTAGTTTTAGAAATAATAGTATCCTCCCCTGTTTTGGTTTTAAAGCCATTTTTAGGCCTGTTAACAAAATCAAATTTAAGTCTCTAAAGTATCCGATTAGCTTTGATAATCGCTGAGGCATTTACCATATTTCTTGTCAGTGTGATTTTGGCTACATTGGACAAACAAGACTCGCTTTAAAATTTAGACTTAAAGAAAATGATAGATATGTCCGTTATCAAGAATACGAGAAATCAACGATTTCTGCACATGGTTGGAATCTTGGGCATAAATTAAATTTCGACAATGCCAAAAGTATTTCCACCCAAGTCGCTTCAGTTCATCTTGATCCCTTGGGATTTTGTTTCATTCATATGAATGCTGATTCTTTTGTTAATGATATTAGTTCCTCACGACCTCTCCATAACGTGTGGAAAGGCGTTTTACCCTGATTTGCCTCTCTCAGCCACTGTGGTCTTTCTTTTTCTACTTTTATCTTTTTTCTTTCTCAGCTACTGTGGTTTTTCTAGTTTTGTTTATCACCTTTATTTTTCCACTTCTCTTTGGCAACTTTCCGTTTAATATTTCAAATCACCTATGTTTCTTCTCATTGACGTCTGGCAAGTCTTGAAAATATGTGCCTGTTTTTGAGCGCTTGAAACATGTCGACTGTTATTTCCTATTTCGATATTTTTGAAGCGAATAAAGTTTTTAATTAGGTAATATGGTGAAATATTTTTTTATGACCTTCAGTATTAATAAAAAAAATAATGAAATTTTGAGTATTTTTCGTGTGAAAGAGGAGTTATAAAAAATTAANTTTTATCATAGTGGTGCCATCTATTGAAAAATAACCCTTCTTTAAAGAGTATTGATACAAAAAAAAAACTCCAATAAATTCCTATTTATTACATTTCTAACTACTTTTCTAGAAAGCTAAGGAAAAAACTAGTTGCTCCTATCACTGTTTGAAAAACTTATTTATTTATAGAGGATTTTAAAAAAATTATTTTTGAAAAAATTATTAACAAAGCTGTTTTGCCTTTTTTTGCATGTATAGAAAAACTAGTTTTTTTCTCTGGGTTTCTCGAAAAGAAGAGCAGCTTATTAGGTTTTACTCCGTAAGCAATTTTTGTCACATTTTTTACGCTATTAGGAAAAGCGGACACCTGTTTATTCTTCAGTTTTTCCCCAAAGTATAACAGGATTGAATCTTTTTTTATGAATCAATTAATTTATGAATCAGATCATATTTCCATAGATAAATTAATTTTTAAAATTCTTAGGTAATATTTGTTTAATAAAGTATTTAAGTAAAAAAAAATTGCTATGGCTTAATGGAAGATAACTTAGATGTAATTTCATAAGCTCACAAAGTCCTTAATTTCTCATAAGAACAAACTGTTGAGAGTATAATTACGTCAGAGTTGCAAAATATTTAGTTTGTCAAAGTTAGTTATTGAGTTTTGGCGGAAGAGCAAAGGCTATTCCTCGCCTAGCATCTGGTCTAAACCAAAAGTCTAATTAAAATTTTGGGAAGTACATGACATTTTTAATAATAGTCAAGGATATTTCGACGGGGTTAGTTTCACTTAAGATAAAACTGTGAAAGAGCTGATTTCTCTTTAAATGAACCTTATTCGAATAATTTAAGTAAATATTTTAAATGTAGTTTTACAAAATTTTCGTAAATCAAAAATAGTGATATAATCTATGATCAAATTTATGTATATAGTAAATATTCGAATATTGATATGGAATATCTTTAAAATATACCTGGAATTTTTTCATGGTATTCGAAAAGTATTAAAAGCGTATTGGAAATTAATAGTTTTGTCGTGTAAAATATGTAAAAAGCGTTTTATGATTCTAACAACGTAAGAAATTAGAAGAATATGAATTCCAGTTTTTGATATACATGAATTCGATGATTTTTTAAATTATTTCTTCGTTTAAAATCTTCATGAAGCTTTTGTCTCGTAAAAATGAATTTATCAAGTCTTTTAGAAAAATAAAAATTACGTTAACAAAATCATATCGAGTTAGTTAATTAGTTAACTATACCGTGCTCACAACACTTGGTCGAAATTAAAAGTCTGGTTTGAAAGTTTTGGAATTGTTTTTACGATATTCATTAAGGTTTCTATGTAGATTGTCTCGATAACTCAAGTTTTATAATTAAAACTCTTAATTTTAAAACATGGGTCAAGATCTGCTTTATAGTTCTCTACAACTGAAGCAAACAAGCAATGGTTTGTCTATCTGTTAATCTTGTATGACCTATAAGTAATCTGTTTATTACTATATCAATCTCTCGGGAGCCATTTAGGAATTTAAAAGGGGAAATTAACAGTTTTATTTCACTCAGTTTATTTTTGTGTCCCATCCTGTTTGTCAATTAGTATTTAAAGCCTTCATTACTACGGTTTGAACATCATGTCTTCAAACTGGCCTGTTTGAAAAATGGCGAGAAGATTTTTAAATTTTTTTTTTATAACCGTCATTAAACAGCCGACCCAATTTTTGAGTTTTCGACTACCAATGTTCAACTCCATAGCCTTGTAATTTTGAACCCAATCTGGATGACAAGGGAACCCCTGGATCAAGTGCTGGAAGAAATTTGCCTTCGTGAAGAAATAACATGGGTTAAGAAAAGAATAAAAAGTAATTTTTATTGCAAAATTTATATCAATTATTTATTCAAAAATTATTTTATTTTTTTATCTTTGTTTACTTTACTTCTTTCCTCTCATTTTTATTAGCTAAGATGACACTCCGTTTTCCAGAAGTTAAACGTGAAGAGCTTTCGAAAAGACTTGCCAAAGACCTCTCTTGTGAAAAAGAATGAGGTAATTCAAGGAAAAGATGTTCCCTAGTGGAGTTAAACTACCTCAGTAATTCATTAGATTTATCAGATAGTTTGTGCAAAAGAATAAGGTAATTCAAAACGAAAAAAAAAACAAAAAAAGATCTTCCCTGATGGACTTAAAATGCCTCAATAATTCATCAGATGGTTTGTAAAAACAGAACAAACATGCTAGATTATCTGTGATATTCATATAATCAGAAGTTTATATTTTTCTCTTCATTTATTTCAATTTTTTACTGTGATATTGTTTATACCAAGGAACTGTAAAACACCAATAAGGAATTTACCAAATTATTTATGAATTTATTGAATTAAGCACAAATTGTTCTGTTAAAATTTTCTTTGCAAACATTTTTCTTTTATCTTAATTTTGCCAATAAAAACAATTACGAATAATATATATCAGTTTGTAGTTTTTCTTAAAGTAATTTTTGTAATACTAGTCTAGAAACTATCGAGATATCCATACAAGGATTGCAACTTTTTTACGTAGCCCAATTTAATAGAAAGTTTTTGAAGGATTAAAAATTCAATAATATTTTTAAAGTTGAAAGAAAAATTTATTAAACTGACTGTGTTTGAGTAATTATAAACGTATAATATCAAAAAGTCTAGAGAAAAATATGAAATTATTTTATCAATAAAAGATAAACTACTCAAAATTTTGCTTGCAATTTTCAGTACAAATTACAATTTTCACTTATAAAACTCATTAAATATTTTAAGTGAGAGAGAAGAAATTAATAGTAGTAGAATCTGAGGATATAATTTTATTAAATCTTTCTGTATTCTAGTTAATATTTAAAATTATAATTAAATAAAATTAAAACGCAGATTAATTTACTTTCTTTATTATTCATATAAATAAATATTCGCATAATCAGGTTTAATTCATTAGTGGGTGATTCTTTGCAAACATGGCAATTCGGAACAAAAAGTTTCTTCAAATTTAAAGTCCTCAAAATAATCTAAATTTTTTTGTATATTTATTTAGTTACATTTATTAATATCTTACAGACAACAGTGTAGTTTATTGACATTTGCTCATGGAAAAAAAAGAATAGAAATTCACAAAATTATGAATGCCAGGAAAATGACATATTAGCTTAGAAGTTAAAAAAACAGTAATTTTTAGCTAATAGTAAGTAACTCAACTTAAGCCTTTGCGTTAGATGGAGCATCAATTGCTTACATTAATTCTTTTATCCACTGTAAAAAGAATCAAAAAATTTTTTGTTGCTGATATATACAGAATGAAATTGTGTATAATAATCAATCATTCAATAAAAAAATAACTTTGATTGCATTCAAGCATATTACAATCTTACATAAACTTGGTATTACGTACATATTTGCTTTCCCTCTTTACATTATACTGTTTAAAAAAATATCTGGTAACTGCGTCAATGTCCTGGCATTCATAAGCCAGGATAATGACAATTTACCATTTCATAGCATTTAACTTTACTTTAACTTATGGTGGCTGGGTGGCACAGTTGGTTTGTCGTCGGCTTTCTGAGCCCAAGCCTGTGGGTTCGATCCCCGGCCCAGACACCAGATTTTCGGGATGCAGAAAATCCTCAGCGGTCATGTCGTATGATTATGCGGCATGTAAAAGATCTCTGGAGTGCCTTATTGGCTCTTGGCATTTCCGGCAAAATTAAATTCCTAGTGCACTTTAGCATCCAAATAGAGTCTCGGTGCTAGACGTCCAAATTAACATGACCAACGGTATCTCACCCCTTGTGGTGGTCCTGAAAGAGTGGATACCACCTCTGGAGAACGCACTAGGTCTGCTCATCGGCAAGACCGATTGTGCAGCTCATTGGAAATAAAAAAAATTTTTTACTTTAATTTAACATTTCGGCCTAAGACGTTTACATTCCGCAGAAAGCAACAGGATTTCTTGAAATAACTCAGGTAAATCTATGTAGTTCATGTTATTAATGATTTCAAGAAGACAGGAAAATGACTACATAAAAACCTACTCACATTGAAAAATATTTTGAACCAAAAAGTTGGTTCTTTATTCCTGCAATAAGACATGTTCAGATAGGATGGTATTCTAATCAATCAATTAACATAAGATATTGATTGCTGGCGCTATCTATTTCAGTTATAAATCACTAAATAAAAGTAGCCAGGGAAATGACTGATTTTCATGTGACAAAGGAATTATTGACAGAAAAAATTATCTTCAACAAAGTTTTTGTAAATGATACCTTCTGCATATATTCTAGAAATCCTTACAACGGTTGAGATAAAAAAAAATTAGATATTGAAAAATTTATGGGAAGTTATGAAGGTAGTAATTATTGGAAATATTGTTTGTGATATACCAGGAAAATGACATTTTGAAATTCAATTAAATTTTTTATGTATACAAAACAGTGAATGCTCGTAAAAGATCATTTTAAAATGCTAACAGCAATGCTATTTTTTAAAATTTAAAAAAAAAGTTCCTTTAGTAGTATAGTATTAGATCTTGGAGCAAGACACTATAAATTGTCATATTTCGTGAGAATCACCCTAGTACCAATGCAGCTCTTAAAAGTAGATTAAATAATGTACGTATAATGTACTGTACATAAATGAGATTAAGAGTTTTTTTTAAATCTCATTCTGGTATGCAATTATATGTTTGTGCAAATTTAATAAGATGAAACACAGTATTACTTGGTTTTGAGATTTAAATGTTATGAAATTTAAATGTTAAAACTTTTTGGACAAGATTTCTGTTTTAATACATATTAGATTTAATTCAATTATAGAATTGTTAAATTTTTCTGATGTGCCCATGTATAATGTTTTTCAAAATAAAAATTTAATAACTATTTTTAAAATATAAAATGCTTTTCTGGTTTCACTGTCTGAAAAAATTTCTACAGATGCTTTTGAGTCCTGTTTAAGTTCTTTTGTTAGCTGAAGTTTCAGATACAGAAGAAATTAAGTTACCTAAGTACTTCTCCATTTAATTTCAGTGAAAAAAATATGATAGAAAAATATTTGGAAGCAAGTAATTTGGTTATGTATAAATTATTTTCTTTATTAATGCACTTCTTACAAGAAATCACAATTTATTTTAATCCTGTATAAATCTTTAAATAAAGCTACAATTTTATTTTATGGGAATTAATAATGACATTTTAAGATGGTAAGGAAAAAATATTTTTACCCCTAAAAGTTAAAATTTCCACTCGAATTAATTGAGAGTATAACTTTAAAATTACATTTAAATTTACCTTAAAAAACATAAGAAACTATACACGATGTGAAAATGAATATAATTTCATATTGTGAATAATGATAATGGTGAAATTACAAATGATCTCAGTAATGACTTTCATTAAATATATTATATAAACTAAGAAATTCAATTGAGATTATGGCAAAATTGGCTTGATTTTAGAGACATTTAGGAATACTTTTAAAATTAAAGATTAATACTTGAAATGATATAAAATTTATCACCGAAATCATCACTAAGAATCTGTCAGATTTTGTAACCCTTCGAATCTCTTTCTCTAGTGACCATTTGGGACAGTTCCTGTAGAATGCAGCATGATTATCCTTGCAATTAATACACAAGGGCTGCGACCTCAAAGGAAGACTTAATCTGGCCAACAACAGAGCATCGAGCACATGTTAGTTGTCCGAGACGGGATGCTTTCCAGTGGCCTAATTTTTGGTACTGAAAGTATCTTAATGGGTTTAATCTAATGTCTTACCGGGTAATTGTACCAAGCAAGTATAACAGAAGACTGTATCTTCGGGTTATTGAAAGTCAGTTTGAGGTATTTAGTAGGAATAGAGTTTATCATCTCTGCGTATTCGGGAGTGGCGAATAGAAATTATTTTTTGGTATTTTAATTCTTCTAGTATTGTTTCGTCTGTGTCTTCTGAGGCGTAAATAACACTCTTAGGAAAGTATGGGGGTAGAGTTTTACTTCAAATGAGCAAAGGTAGTGCATGCCAATAATGTTTTTGCTTCTTTTTCAGAAGAAACGTTAACTAGAAGGCTATCTGAATGCTGTTTTTTTAAACAGATTTTACCTTGTCTCCACCCTTAATGAGGAGCCCAGTAAGTGACCCTGGGTTTGAGCCTAGTCAACAGATGACGTTCATGACTAGCCGGTTGATACATACAGGCTCAGTGGCGTACGCAAGGGAGGGGTTTAGGGGTTTAAACACCCCCCTTGAGCTCAGACAAAATGGCAAAAATAAAAATTTTAGTAGAAATTATGCGAGCTATTATTTTTAAGACTATATATTTTTATTAACCTTATGCCTACTTTTTTTTTTCACGGTATTTCTCAGAATACCGAAAAAACATTTACGATAATAGGGTTGTACTTTTGAAACCAAATTCACTTGATACTGTCATGGACTGGTTCCTTTCTGTCCTGCCAGTATACTTTTCGAGACTGGCTGTCATTCACGAGGTCTTTACACGATGATTCTGGAATTTTAGACGTTTGTCGTCTTTGAGACAATTCGAGAATTTTAGAGACGCGGTGAAAAATTATATAAAAGGGGGAACGGAGTACAGTGGAGTTAGTTAGTCAGTTCATTCAATCGCCGAACCCGTCGTCGCCACTATTTCGACTAGTGAAGAAATCAGTAACAATACCATTGGAGATACTGTGCTCTGCGAATAAAATAATTTTGTTTT
>NC_092215.1:42823738-42909881 GCF_043381705.1 Parasteatoda tepidariorum
TTACTTATTATTTAATAATAAGGTATTTAAATTTCAATATTAATATATTTTTCATAAAACTATTGTTACACAATGTACTATTACTTTAATAAATGTTTAAAATCATAAAATAAATGTACAAACACAGTATCTAATAGAGTTTTATTTTAATTAACAGAAAATTACTTTTGTGGGGGTCGATGAAGATTTCGAAAAATTATATAGGGGTCGATGATCAAAAAAGTTTGGCGACCTCTGACCTAAAGAGAGTAAACCCCTGAGGGTTCTAACCTGGGTCATTGGAAGGCGAGTGCTCTATCCTTGAACCACTATTGTTCTTGTGAGAAAATTTTGCTGTAGATACGGCTATTTCATTTCCTGGAATTCCTTTGTTTCAGGCGATAACCCCGAGATAAATGTGTCCCATTCCTAAGTGAGAGCAGCTAGGTAACTCCAGGTTCCCCTTTTTCACCGTACGAGATATGCTCGTCAGTAATAGCCAACGTTGTTAGTCTGTATGCTTTGGGAAAAAAATAGTTATTTAAGATAAATAGACACAATTAAATTAAGAAACCAAACAATGATTTGAAAACTCGCAATGATAATCAGTGCTTTAAAGTAAATGAAATAATATTTGCTCTCTAGGAAATATTTAACTCAAAGTAGGACCATCGCAAGAGAGAAAAATTCCATAAACTTATCAAACTATTAAGTGTTACAAAGTTTTCTTTTTTTTTCTTCGAATAATTTGTTAGTTTGTTAAAGAATAAATTTGCCTACAGAAACAAAGTTTCAGTTGAAGGAAATTGAATCATTTCAAAGATGTCGTTGGGACCTAATTAGCTTTCTTTTCTTAGTAAAAATTATATAATTAGCACTGGAGATAATTGATCTCAGTTTAGTATAAGGAACCTAGAGAAAATATTTTTTCGGTTCCTGAGGAATTTTAAAATGTAAAGAGAAATAGAAAGAAAATATCACCATGAATAACTTTTGATCAGGTTTTCGTGAACTAAGTATCTAACTTAATGATTCAAAGTCTGAAATAGGATACTAAATTAGGGTTAACTATTAATTAAGTTACCGAATAAGACACAAAAGCGCAATTCCTTTGAATAAAGTCGGGTATTTTGGGACACTTATCTTGTTTATCGGTACTGAAAATAAAGAATGCAAGAAGGAAATTATTTTTTGGTAGCAGCTTTTCACTACTCGGTGAAGTTAATTACATGAATTAATAAAAATACTTATTATGGATCCTTAAACAAAGTTAATAGATTATAAGAAATTGAATTTAATTGAGGGTTTAGTGGCACAAGATTATGAAGAAGATATACTGCTCCAAACAATTCTTTAAAACAGATGAAAAAGTAAAATACGCAAAATTTTATATTAATTAAATACATGAATTAATCAAAACGGTACATAGTAAAACAAGTACATTTAAAATCTAATTAAATCAGAAACAGAACATAATAAGTAAGATAAGCGAAATAAGAAAAACGGTACAACGGTAATGAATTAAGCTGATCAGCGACATCCTTAAACTAAAGAACTGGTAGCAAAAATTTCCAAAAAAATATTCGAAAATTCATCCCTCTCAAATTATTTAAAAAAATATTTCTGTTAGAATATTTCATTGAAAAGGTAAAGCAGGGAATTTTCAACGCTGTGTATAGAAATTTAACTACAAGTTTTTTAGTTTCAGGAGGACGCTATCAGCTTAAATAAATAGGAAGCTCCAGTGTGCTTTTAATCTACCTTTTACTTGCCTCTCTATTTATATTTTATTTTATTCAAGCTTTATAGATTCAATCGTATGTTCTACATATATCTGAGATTGTCCTGATGTTGGTAATGCTGTTGGTGAAACGATGTCTGAATGAGTGAGTGCATAGGAGCAACAAAAGGATGCGACAGTCGGGTATAATATAAATGCTGTAGACTTGGAATATTGTCAGGTTGAAGAGGTAAATAGTGTAACACGGAAGTAAAATGCCAGTGAGAGCTGCATGCGTCTGAAATCGAGAAAAGATTGATGACACATGAAATACAAACTTTCAACAGAGGTGCGAATTGCTACAACTATATATTCGTAAAGTCGTATAATGTACTGTATCTAAGCGTTTTAAATTGGATGCAGTAGCTGTGCCATAGACTACACTAGCGTAATCCAGGCGTGGAAGTATTATAGCTTTGTAGAATCGCAGTAGAACGATTCGATTCACACCCCAGAAGGTATTTGAAAGTACGCGTAGCATCTTTAAAGTTTTTTCACGCCTTTTTCTTAAGGGAAAACCTAAATTAAAGCACTAGAACAATTGATTATTATATTAATGGAAAAATAATATACGTGGTAACGTAAGGAATAAGATTCTGAGATATGATCAAATTTAATTAAATAGTTGGGAAAATAATTCTGTGCAATGGACGCGTAATTAAGAAATGTATTTTAAGATTAAGACGATATATAAGATGTTGAAAAATTGTAAGATGCTTAAAAATGTTGACTACCAATTTGCATTCATAAATATAAAATATATGTAGAAGAAATTGATAAATATTTTATTCCAAATCTATGCATACGTTTGTATATTGAAATTGCATCAATTATTGAAAGAACAAACTAAAAAATAAAATTAAAAAAACTTGATGTTTAATCACATGCTATTGGAAACATGCTTTTACAAAACTCGACATTCATTGAATAAAATGTTTTTTATTTAGTAAAAGGTTTTATTCAAATCTCTTTATTAAATTACGAATAAATTTCTAGACTACTAAAAAGAGACATCGTATTTATAATTTAAAAAAAGGATTAGTAATCGGTTATTAGCGAAAAAAGTATGAATGAAATTTTACGCTAGGCGCACATAAGTTAAGTTTCTCATAAGTTATCTATATTTAAATATTAATCGCCCCATGAAAATATTTCTTCATTGCTGCCAAAATATTTTTTTAAATACAATTTATTTTAATTTTTTTCGGCTTCTACTTCTTTTGCAATAAAAAAATACGTAGACCAATATGGTATAAAAAAATTTATACCTCATCATTCAAAATTTTTTGTACAGTTAAATTAAATAATAAAAACAAATAAATTAAATAGAAAAAAAAATAATAATTAAAAATAATTTTTTGCATGAAATTATTGTTATGTAAACGGGTTTTATGACTGCGTGTATTTTTTTTGAATTGCTTAACTAGTTTTAAAAATATGACTTAAAACGCAAAAAGTGAAATTAACATTAAAGGGTTCGAACTTTGGATCTCAGTCCTGATCAAACTATGGGGACCATATTTCTCAGATTGCAGTTACAACCCGTATATTGAAGGTTTAGAATCCAAATATATCTATCTATCTATCTATCTATCTATCTATCTATCTATCTATATATCTATCTATCTATCTATCTATCTATCTATCTATCTATCTATCTATCTATCTATCTATCTATCTATCTATCTATCTATCTATCTATCTATCTATCTATCTATCTATCTATCTATCTATCTATCTATCTATCTATCTATCTATCTATCTATCTATCTATCTATCTATCTATCTATCTATCTATCTATCTATCTATCTATCTATCTATCTATCTATCTATCTATCTATCTATCTATCTATCTATCTATCTATCTATCTATCTATCTATCTATCTATCTATCTATCTATCTATCTATCTATCTATCTATCTATCTATCTATCTATCTATCTATCTATCTATCTATCTATCTATCTATCTATCTATCTATCTATCTATCTATCTATCTATCTATCTATCTATCTATCTATCTATCTATCTATCTATCTATCTATCTATCTATCTATCTATCTATCTATCTATCTATCTATCTATCTATCTATCTATCTATCTATCTATCT
Source organism: Parasteatoda tepidariorum (assembly GCF_043381705.1). Lineage (NCBI taxonomy): Eukaryota > Metazoa > Arthropoda > Arachnida > Araneae > Theridiidae > Parasteatoda > Parasteatoda tepidariorum. The sequence continues at coordinate 42,827,610 of NC_092215.1, forward strand.
ATCTATCTATCTATCTATCTATCTATCTATCTATCTATCTATCTATCTATCTATCTATCTATCTATCTATCTATCTATCTATCTATCTATCTATCTATCTATCTATCTATCTATCTATCTATCTATCTATCTATCTATCTATCTATCTATCTATCTATCTATCTATCTATCTATCTATCTATCTATCTATCTATCTATCTATCTATCTATCTATCTATCTATCTATCTATCTATCTATCTATCTATCTATCTATCTATCTATCTATCTATCTATCTATCTATCTATCTATCTATCTATCTATCTATCTATCTATCTATCTATCTATCTATCTATCTATCTATCTATCTATCTATCTATCTATCTATCTATCTATCTATCTATCTATCTATCTATCTATCTATCTATCTATCTATCTATCTATCTATCTATCTATCTATCTATCTATCTATCTATCTATCTATCTATCTATCTATCTATCTATCTATCTATCTATCTATCTATCTATCTATCTATCTATCTATCTATCTATCTATCTATCTATCTATCTATCTATCTATCTATCTATCTATCTATCTATCTATCTATCTATCTATCTATCTATCTATCTATCTATCTATCTATCTATCTATCTATCTATCTATCTATCTATCTATCTATCTATCTATCTATCTATCTATCTATCTATCTATCTATCTATCTATCTATCTATCTATCTATCTATCTATCTATCTATCTATCTATCTATCTATCTATCTATCTATCTATCTATCTATCTATCTATCTATCTATCTATCTATCTATCTATCTATCTATCTATCTATCTATCTATCTATCTATCTATCTATCTATCTATCTATCTATCTATCTATCTATCTATCTATCTATCTATCTATCTATCTATCTATCTATCTATCTATCTATCTATCTATCTATCTATCTATCTATCTATCTATCTATCTATCTATCTATCTATCTATCTATCTATCTATCTATCTATCTATCTATCTATCTATCTATCTATCTATCTATCTATCTATCTATCTATCTATCTATCTATCTATCTATCTATCTATCTATCTATCTATCTATCTATCTATCTATCTATCTATCTATCTATCTATCTATCTATCTATCTATCTATCTATCTATCTATCTATCTATCTATCTATCTATCTATCTATCTATCTATCTATCTATCTATCTATCTATCTATCTATCTATCTATCTATCTATCTATNATTTAACTTTTGAAATAAAATCTTAAATCTAGGAATAATAAATATTTAAACATGTCAGTAAAATGATACATATAATCTTAATCAATTAACATTTGTATAAGAACAGAATTTTGCCTTCAAGCATATTGCAAATTTATGCCATTCCTTTTTCAGTAACGTAAGTTACCACACTAGTTTTAGATTTTTACACTGCTTAAATTGAAAAATATTAATTATTCTAATTAGGTTCCTTTTGGTTTTGATTGTAATTTTAAGAAATCACTTTATTTTAGATTGTTTATTAGTATTATTTGTTTGCTTCTAAGTTCTCAGTGCAATAAAGTTTCTGTGAATGTAACGTAAGTTACCATAGAATAGCCCAGTGGAAGAAAATTTACGGAAGTTCTGAATGTTTTAAAATTATTTTCTATAATGTCTCAATTGTTAAAAAATGACAATATAAAAATTAAATTTTATTTTAGGATTTTAAGGGAAAAAATTTAAAGTTACAATTTCTTCTAAATTCAAATGTAAATATAACTTTATAATTATATGAGGAATTTTTCTTATATAATTTCAGAATTGAATAATGTATGATAATTGTGAAATTACAAATGGCTAGAGTAAAATGAGAGATGACTAGATATTATAAAACTGGCTAAAGATTAACGTAATTGGCTCATTTCTAGAAAAGAAAAATTAGTAATGCACATAAAATTTAGCACTTGAAATAATAAGATAAAATTTATCTGAAAACTCCTTTTATAACGCAAACAAAATGTCAATAAGAGTGTTTAGCTACTCAAGTATTATTTCTTAAATAAATTTAAAACATTTATTCAAAAAAATCAGCAAAATGTACTTGGGAATAAGACAAAGGATGGTTGCAGAATTCGGCAATATAATTTTATTCAGCATTTCTGTATCGTTAAGTAAATAATGCTTGGAATGACATTATAAACTATCGAAATCTTCCCAAAAAATAAAAAAGGTTCAAGATAAAATCTTAATATTATATAGCATCGAAACAAAATAATATTACGTAGATAATATTACTTTGTAGAGAGTTCTGAGAAAACCTTTTGCATCTTTCGAAAGTTGTACGTGAGGGTTTTTTAATGTAGGATTTGTTGGATAAGATGCAACATTTTTGTGTTTTTACGTGTAATTTTAAATTGTAATAAATGTTTTCCTTGTTTTCCTTTGGATTTTGTGTCATTAAACCCTACATTCAATTCAACTCAGTTCAACTTTATTTGGCACAGTTTAGAAACTTTTGACTGTTTCGCCATTTATTTTTATATTTAATTTAATTGAACTCTACCTGTTATTTTTAGATCTCTTCATAAGAGTCAATATTACAAAATATTTCCGTAAATATTTAAAATCTTTCTCAACGATAATAATGAATTTTAATGTGCAGCCAAATTCACTTCAGTCATATAGGGAAAGCATTTAAAGATGGTCGTACTTTTCTCAAACCTATTAACATTCGCAGATTGAAGTAATTGCTTTACATACTTAAAACCATCTGTGGGAAAATGTCAGAAATAAGGATATTGAAAAGGTGCCATTATAACAGATTAAAACACTCAGCGAAATGATCTTTTAATGATAATTTGTTCGCGTCATGTTGCAGAAAGATCAATAAATGTTGTGGAAAACCATTTCAATGATTTAACTCTCCAGCGAATAGCCTACTTTAATAGAGTGGTTCTGTTTCATAAATTTTGTGCAGTATGATTAGCCTTTAGTTCAACAATTTTTCATAAATATTTTAACTGGCAAATAACTGTCTGAGTACTTAAAGCTTTGTGAATAATTTATAGTTTAAACAGTATAAATTCAAAACGAATGATTCAGTGAGGATGATCCGAATAATTTTGGAAACGTTTATTATTCTAGAGTAAAATATGTGTTACACAATATTTATGTGTATAGCCTTTTGAATGGTTTTCATTTTGTAAAGTGTCTATTAAAAACTGAGGCGGAATATGCTTATTTCGACTTTTTCTTAAGAAATAGTTTTTTATTGCACTCGATTCAAATATATATGTTACCCTAAATCTTAAAAATAAATAAAAACCGGATTTTCAATTTGTCAACAACGGGGATAAGTAAATATAGATTCAGAAACTAAATAAAAAGAGTCAGCAAGATTTTTATTATAACTACAAATTTCATTCACTTTTTTTTAATGGATATATCTATTTTATCTGTTTGAAATAGTTAATAAAATTAGTTCACAACGTTCTGCTCATCCCTTAAAAACAGTTTGGAGAGTCATGGTTTCCTTTTTTTCCTTTTTTTTTTAAGACTTTGTGCATTCATCTTTGGATATCCCAGATTCGTCTTTAGAAGAATAAAGTTAAACACAACTGTTGCTTAATTTAATTGAAAAAAAAGCAATGAAAACATTTGAAAAAATTAAATTACATGGACATAAATATTTTAACAAGTTAGTTTTTGAAACAAAACGGAAATTCAGTAAACTGATTACTCATCCTTATTCAATATTCTCTGAAAAATGGGTCAGTGTAAAGATCTTACTCTCAAAGTCAGTTTTCATATACTTTGGAATAAAACTAAAAAACTGAAAGCATAGGAAATAAATCTTAGTCACAATACTTGAATAAAAAAAAGTATTTTTGGTTACGAGTGACTGAATTTATGGCGAAGAATTCTCAACTTTAAAGTTTCCGAATAAAACAATGTAAATTCACGAGGAGTTTTTCAAATATATTTCAGAAGCATTCATTCGTTTATGCCTTTCAACCCCATTTTTTAAACAAATTAATGAATTTTAAATTATATTCATCTCAGTGGAGCCATAAGTAAGGGTTTTTATGAAAAATGAAAAAAAAAAAAATTTCGTGTTTTAAACCCATAAATTTATTTCCTAAAAAAATATTCCGTTTAGGACTTTCAAAAAATTACTAGTCTTAAAAACGTGAAATGGATTCATTATTGTATTAATATTCACCAGCCAATATGCTAATTTTTTACTAAAAGAAAGAAACTAATAATTCACTTTGAAATACCTTTTATTTTATTTATTATTCAAGTTTTGTTTACGTAATTAAAGTTTTTGTATATAGGGAAATCTAACTTGCATTTCGAAAACTGTGTGTTATACGTAAACATTTTAAACAGAGCTTTTTCAAAAAGGAAAATGCAAAAAAAAAAAAAAAAAAAAAAAAAAAAAAAAAAAAAAAAAAAAGAAAGAAAAAAATGAGCAGTGGACAGAACAGTTTCTGGTATTGCTGAATTAGCCATAAAAAAACGATATTATGTATTTTAAAAACTTGCTTCCGCAAAGAGTATGCAGGATCTTACAGACGAAATTTTAAAGAAGATTCTTTGATACATTGATTTAAATTTTTTGCTTTTACCATGATGTTCTTAGGCTACATTTCAAGTATAAATGCAATGATAATACATACAATGCTTGTAGCATAAATATACTCATAACATAGAGTTGATGTATAACTACAATGTAAAATAAAATTGCTTCCGATAAAATGAAAAATTAAAAGTAACCAAATTTTAAATATATCTAACTGTTTTCACAACACTTAAGCACTACTATAAAATTTTTTCCAACAACTAATTATAAAGTTTTATTAATGCACATATCATAACTGCTAACCTACAATTTTCTAAAATTCTGAATATTTATTACGAAGTTGCAGAATAAATTACCCACTGCCGTAAGTAAGAATAAAAAAAAAAAACGTGACAAATATTATTAATTCACGACATAATTATTTTATTTAAAAAAAATACATAATAAAATTAACTTTATTCAATTATAAATGTGATATATTCTTACCTTCATTGTTTAATATAAAATATCGATAATCTATTGGTAAAATAAAAGTTAAAAAAACATATTTGCTATGAAATGAAACAATTGCTCTTCTTTATTCAAAAAAGCAACAGTTGGACTATATGCTTTTATTTTATTTATCATTATTTTTAAATAAAAATTTATTCCAAGACTTTGCAGTCAAATCACGGAGTTTAGATGTTTTCAATTGTAAGTTTCTGTTTACTCGATTTCCGAGCAATAACTCGAGAAACCTTTTTGAAAGTTTTCCACACAGAAACTAATTTATTATTTGTTTTTCTTGTTTCCATCTAGAGCGAAAATTTGTGATTCTGAGTGTATTTTTCCTGTTTCACTACAGCTACAGCAAGTCTCGTTTTTTAGATTTTTTTTTCCTGAACCGGTCTCCAGAGAGTAGTTGCTGGACGTTCTTAGTATCAAATATAGGAGATTTTTGTATGCGAAATGTAGATACTGGTGCTAGTTTCCGTTGAACTTATTATTAGGAATTTGGTTTTAGCTGTAAATTGAACAATAAGAAAAGTTAGGTGAAAGGTTTTTTCTTCTTTTGATTTGGTTTGCGGAACACCTGATTATTTTAAGTCATACAAAAATAAACCAACTTCCACTACATGCGGCACTACCCACCACGGAGGCTAATTTAGGGAATGCAAGTAAGAGATAGGAATCTGCTCTTTAAATACCGTTGCTGACCAATAGCGATACGCCCGAAAGTCACCCCTGAAGCATCCTCCAGTCTAAAAGAGATGCCCAGAAAGTGACCCCGAGTTTGATCCTAGCCAACAGATAACGTTCGCAACTAGCCGGTTGATGTATAGATGCAAATATGCACCTTCTGTTTACCTTAAACACGGGCCAAAGCGGTGTGTTGAGGTACCCTTAACTACCAGGTCCCCTTTTTTCAGAAACACGGCTCTACGCACTGTGAACAAGGGGGTGGTTTCTGCAATAGGGGATGATACAACACCGAATCAAGATGAAAAGCCCCTACAAATAAATGCGGCATCCACGGAAACGCAACAAAATAGTAATAAGAAGTAATCAGAACTCTGAAATTCCACAATCTGTGTAAATGATACCAGAGTTTTAAAATAAAGGAAATAATGTTCGCTTCACTAGATCAATATAATTGTTAAGGGAAAGTCGGAAAGTCACAAGCAGGACCGTCGCAAGCAAGAAAGAGAAAAATGGGAGGTAGAAAAAAGGGACGAGAGTTTCTAGATTTTTTCAGTTTCAGAAGATTTGGTGAGAGGTTGTGATGTTGTCCTATGTGTTGTCGATGGAGCCATAAAATTAAACTTCGGTGTTTTAGAAGTTTGCTTGCTCTCGTGTTGAGATAATGCTGCCGATGGTCAAGAATCTCAGGGTCGTACGCAAGGGGGGTTAGGGGTTTAAACACCCCCTTGAGCTCAGATAAAGTGAATTTACAAAATAATACAGACAGAAACAAAAATTTGAGTAGAAATTATGCTGGCTATTATTTTTTACGACTGTATATTTTTATTTGCCTTATGCCTACATTTTTTTCTCACGGTATTTCTCAGAATACTGAAAAAACATTTACTATAATAGGGCTGTACTTTTGAAATCAAATTCACGTGATACTGTTACGGGGGCGCCCCGATCGCTGGTTCCTTTCTGTCCTGCCAGTCGCGATAGTTTTCGAGATTGGCTGGCATTCGCGAGGTCTGGAATCCTAGACGTTCTGTCGTCTTTGAGACAATTCGAGAATTTTGTAGATGCGGTAAAAAAATTTATATGAAAGGGGGAACGGAGTACAGTGGAGTTAGTTAGTCAGACTAAGAGTTATCTCTGCCGCTTGTCCTTCGGAGCTTGTTTCTAAATCTGTTTTGTTTTGGAGACTCTGTGCTCGTTGAAGTTATTCATTCCAGCTCGAAACTTTGAGATCGTAGCTTAGTGGATATTTCTGTGCCAATATATATGTATATATTTTTGCTGTTCTTGGATCTTTAGGATGTCTAAACGCAAGAATTTAACAATTTTTAATTACTTTGAGAAAAAATCACGACCTGAAATTAGTGAGGTGACAGCATCTAGTACCAATGTAAGTTTTTCTGTTGAACAGAAATGTGATACTTCCGTTGAAGAAAACGTTTCTAGCGTAACAGAATCTGATGAATGTGAAAGCGGCCCTCAAAGTGTTACTTCCCACCCATATGACATTGGACTTTTTTCAGAAGATAATACATGCGAGGATAAAAAACTGGATATACTTAAAAATGTTTGGGAACCCAATCCAGCATTTGTTTTTCCTGAAAAAGGAAAAAGAAAATTGAAATTTCAGTACAAATGGCTTTATCGCTGGAAATGGCTTGCATATTCAGAGGTTAAGGGTGGTGCTTTTTGCAAATTTTGTGTACTTTTCGCCCCAAGTGGTGCCGGTTCTGGAAAGCAACCTTTAGGCCAACTGTGCAATGTAAAATTTGACAACTGGAAAAATGCTGTAGAGCGATTTTCTGAACACGAGAAATGTCTTTATCACAAAAAATCGATCGAAACTGCTGGGACATTAAACGATATTTTATTTGGAAAGATGAAACCTGTGGATGAACAAGTTGACAGTGCAGCAAGCAGAAGAAAATTAGAAAATAGAAAAAACATTACTCCAATCATTGAAACCATCCTATTTTGTGGAAATCAAGGTCTCGCTCTAAGAGGACATAAGGATTCGGGAATAATTGCTGAACAACCAGGTGAAGAGAACGACGGAAATTTTCGGGCATTGCTTCGTTTCCGGAGTAAGAACGATTCGACTCTTAAGAACATTTTAGAGTCAAGCAGAAAAAATGCTCAGTATACCAGCCCTCGATTTCAGAACGAAGTTATTGAGGTTTGCAATATTTTAATCCTGCAAAAACTAGTCAGCAAGATTAATGATGCAACTTGCTTTTCCATTCTTGCAGATGAAACAACTGATATTGCAGGTATAGAGCAATTATCGTTATGCGTTCGATATGTCGATAAAGAAAATTTTAACATCACCGAACAGTTTTTGCAATTCATTCCGGTGCATGACTTAACCGGAAAAGCAATAGCAACAACAATATTAGACCAATTACAGTCTATGAAAGTTGATATAAAAAAGTTACGTGGACAGGGGTACGATGGTGCTGCATCAATGAGTGGAAAAATTAATGGTGTACAAGCCCACGTAAGAAGTATTGTCCCATCAGCACTCTATGTACATTGCTCTGCTCATAGCCTCAATTTGGCTGTATCAAATGCATGCGAAATAACTGGCATTAGAAATTGCTTAGGGACAATTAAAACATTATACGACTTTTTAAATACGCCAAAAAGACAGTATGTCCTATCTTCAGCAATAGAGGAGATGGAAACCAGCTCTAAGAGGGAGAAAATTAAACAGCTATGTGCAACCCGTTGGATGGAAAGATACGACTCAGTAACCGCTGTGGTGGAACTTTTCGAGCCTATCGCCGAAACACTACAAAAAATATCAGAATGGAAGGATAAGGAATCAGCTACCCAGGCTAATTCTTTACTGTGCACAGTATCTAATTGCCAGTTCGTAATATCTCTTTTGTGCATTTACAAAGTTTTCACCATAACAATCCATCTCTGTAGATACCTACAAAAAACAAGCATAGATTTGATAGAGGCAGTGAGTCTTGCAGAAGATGTCATTAAAGATCTAAAATTAATGCGTGAAAATGCCACTGAAACATTCTCTGAAATATTCAGCTCTTCTTCTCTTATGCTAACAAGCATTGGATCTTCCACTTCCATGCAAATCCCTAGAATAACAGGAAGACAGAAAAATCGCGATAATTTTCCCTCATCGACACCGGAAACATATTTCAGAGTTAGTGTTTTTATTCCATTTATAGAAAATTTTATAACACAATTAAACTTAAGATTTGTATCGCATCGTGATATTTTGAAAGGATTTCAGTGTCTTCTACCTGCCGATCCTTTCATTTGCCAACCTTCAAACATAAAGGCTTTTGAAGCATTAGTGGAATTTTACGCTGGAGATTTGGATACCTGTAAAGAAAGCCTTAAGTCTGAACTAAAACTCTGGTATAAAAGATTAAAAAGGATTAGTGAAGACGGAGGTAGTGTTCCAAAAACTTCGGCGGATGCTCTTGGAATGTGCAATAAAGATATAACACCAAACATTTTCAAACTCCTAGAAAGATTGGTCGTTCTACCTGTTTCAACGAGTGCAAACGAAAGATCCTTTTCGACTTTACGCCGTTTGAAGACTTATTTACGCAACTCAACGGGAAATAATAGAATGAATGGATTGGCGCTCTTAAGCATTCAGAGAAAATTTACCCCAGCTGTAGAAGACATTTTAAACGAACTTGCAAAAAAACCCCCGTCGTTTGGATATTACTGTATAAATCAATAAATTTTTAGCTTGTTTGTATACTAGTTTAATTCCCTATTTGTTTGTAAGTTATTTTTTGGTTAAATTCATTGGTTTTCTATGGAATATTCACATTTATACGGTTATTATTTAGGTAGCTGTTACAGTATGAGTAGTTTTTTCTGACTTGATTTATTCCTACTTTTTAATAAAAATAAAATATTTTACCTCTTATTATAAAAAAAATTATATTCTTAAACTTAAAAAATAAAAACAAAATTTAACTAAACAATGTTATCTAAATAAAAAGTAAAAATTGTCTAGCTGTCTAAATTAGGGAAATAATAGTGGTTTATTACATACTCGAATTTCTTTTAGTAATTTCTGAAAATTATGACCCCCCCCCCTTGAAAAAATTCTGCTAACGCCACTGAAGAATCTGTTGTGTAGAACATAAAGTTTTTATAGCAGCAGAATACCACTCGCCCGGACGGGGTTTAACGGACGGAGACTACTCATTGAATGTAAGATTTTGCAAGATTTTGATAGATTGAATTTCCTTCCCTTGAGACCAATTTGGACAATTTTTGGTGTAAGCTACCTTGCAATTAATACAAAGAGGGGGCAGCTTGTAGAAAGTGTCTTCATGGTCAATACATGAGCAATGGGTACACATTGGTAGACCCCGGCAACATGTTTTCGAATGCCCAAATTTTTGGTATTGATAGAAACACAAAAGGTTTGGGACATAAGGTCAAACCGGGCAGTTCATCCAAGCCCTTTTAACTTCAGATGGTAGTGTAAATGACATAAAAGTGAGGATAAGGTGCTTCGTTAGGATGAGTTTACCATCCCTGAGAATCTTAATCCTTCAGACAGGTGTAATATTTTGACTTTGATGGCTTTATAGTATCATTTATAAATTTTGTTTCTGATATCGCTCATGGGCTGCAATAGTGGCACAACCCAAAAATCACGCGTTTTGGACTAAGAACAGGCGTAAATATGAAAATAAGCATTCTTTTCAGCAGCAATACTAGCACAACTCCTAATTCAACTTGAAGGTAATCTTCGTTTAAGCAAACTAAGGCATTCTTATGCATTTTTAAAGCCACTTATCTCAAAACATGATTTTTTGAGTTGTGCCGCTATTGCAACCCATGAGCGATATGATACCGCTAGAGGTATTTAGTGATCTATGAGTTGTGGCAGTTATATTGAATGATCAGATGATGGTGCATGTTAATAAAACAGTAGCCTGATTTATAGAGGAGACTTCAACTAAGAAGTCACCTAAACGCAGCTTTTTTATCGAGACTATTTCTCCCAGAACGGAAAGAAGAGCCTTAGGTATCATAAATGGAGAAATATTGGTTAAAGAAGTATTTGGTACGCTTGGGTTTGTTAGTTTAATAATAAAAAAAATAATGAGCGTAATTACAAGGGATGTTCCGCTGTTTTTGCATTGGTGTGCGGGACACAACACCGTACTTTTTTCAGCCATAGAAAATAAAACCACTATGAGCGGCACCACCCGCCACGGAATCTTACTAAGAGATGCGAATAACAAGCTGGTGCTGCTACCAATCTGCTACTGATGACCAATGATAAACACCGATGATGACCAATACCTATACTCTTGCGAGTGATCCCTGAAGCAGCCTTTCCCCTTAATGAGGCGTACAGTAAGTAACTCCGGGCTTGATCTCAGCCAACAGATGACGTTCATGACCAGCTGACTGATGCACACAGGACAATATGCTCCTCTGAAGCACGAACCAAAGCCGTGTGTTAGTGTACCAGGACAGTCTTCAACTACCAGGATCCCCTTTTCCAGAGACACGGGTCTCCTTGCAAGGCTAACAAGTAGATGGTCTCTTATCATCAGGGTCCGATACAACAGGGTGGTAAGTGAACAGACGAAAATCCCTCACTAGTAAATTTGGCAACCACGATAAGGAGGAAGAGAAAGTAGGAGTAAAGAGGAGAGAAAAACGAAGGGAGGACTAAACACTTGGGTACCCAGGGGTATGACTACCTGTGTTTGCCTAAAGAAGGTAAACCCCCTGAGGGGGTACGGTCACTGGGAAAGATTATCTTAAGTGGTAGTGAAGTAATAAATAATTAGTGTCAGAAGATTAATTTTAAGCTAATTAGCTAATTTACTACCACTTAGAAGCATAACTGAAAAACTAATAGACTTAACACACACATAACTGAATTGTTGGTTTTTCGTGCTTTGTAAAATGTTTTTCTTTAAATTTTAAAAATCAAGATTCATACTTTAAAACATAAGTGCTGCTCTACCAATGACGAAAATTTTCCTAAATAGCTGCTCAAGTTGGTCAGCATAATTGTGTTATTTGGCGTTGCCACAGTGAAGGGACAATGAGAAATAATTTTGTGCAGGCTTTAATGAATACGAATTTATTTCTATTTATGAAATTATGTAATATACAGGGTGTTCCAAAATTATCTTTACATCACCTGGCTTGAAATTGATTACAGACTGGAAGTGCATAGGGCCACCAATGGTGCGCATGTTGAAGTGTACTAAACAAGACTTTATTAGTTGCAGTAATACATGCAAAAGGCAGAATATAAATATCTTGTTTATTTTCGAAGTTATGAATTTTTGAAGTTGTAAAGAGGATTTTGGAACACCCTGTATTTCAGGCATACCTTAAACTCATATATCTGTATAATGCGTTTTTATACATGATTTGATTTTTTGATAATAAATAACAATGTGTAGGATAAAACCGTTGAATCTGTCAATTACGAGATAATACAATTTAAGCAACGGGGTTATGTTTCATGTAATTATGCTTTGTAATAGAATTTTAACACAATACTATGAACTTCAACAACATATGTTAAGGTAAACTCATTTCTACGAAATAATTACAACGAAGGGAAAAGGTTTCTAACAAAAGGCTATTCTGAAGCAGATGAATAGAAGTTGAGTTTATAAGTGGAGAATTTCATTTATTCGTACTTCATACGTTTCAGCATTTCAGGAGTTGAATGAACTCCATTTTAATGAACCAAGAATATAGAATGAATTTTAGATTGCATAAAACCTTCATAAACAAAGACGATATTCATGTGGTAGACTATATTTAGGATAATATATATATCTATTCCGTTGCTTGGTGATAATTAGAAATAATTTTTCGCAGTTTTTCGTTTTTTGAAAATGAATAATAAAAGTTTTACCTATTGAAATTTGGTTCATAAGATATTTCAGGCATAACTTGCATAATTCTAAAATGTTTTTTGATTAAATATGTATAGTAATTAGTTTAGTACTCTGCACGGGGTACAAAGGCCTAGGAATCGCTTTAAATTTAAGAACGGTAAATCTAAATAAGCTTATTAAAAATTTAAGAGACAAAAATATAAACTTAAATTGGAGAAATTGGAATGCGCAAGGCACAAGATCCATACTCACTAGTTGTAATAAAATCTAATTTTTTAAAGCAAGTGAATTAAATATAATTTCATTTAAACTGAAAAATCAATGCAAAGGCTATGGAATTGAATTGACTAGAGTTTAATGACATTGGCGTACGGTCCAAACATAATGCACCAAAAAGCTGTAGGAATCGATTCAGTGCTGAACTCTCTTTTAGAAAAATGAACTAAAAGTATTTTCTTTTTCAAAGACGTTTCTGATTACAGGCTATAATTCTTGACAACCAGACATACACCGTTCGCAACACTTTCGATTTAATTTACGGGTAGAAATATCTCCAGTTTTGGTATTTTTTCAATAGATTATACTACTGGACATTTTCAGTTCATCATCATTAATTAAAAACAGATCAGAATGTAAAGTTTCATGAATTTTTTCTATTAACTAATTGAAACAGATAAAATATGAAACGGATGAAATAATCAATGGGAAAAAGAATACAAATAAAAAATGTACAAATAAGGTTTTTAGACAGTATTTTTAAGCGAGAAGAGAATTCCTTGAGGAATCCCCCGAAAGAAGCAACTTGTCGAATGTAGGTTTGCTCTAGTGCCACTACCAGTTTAACTTAGTAAATGCAAAATGACAATAGTTTTAAGAGATTACCGAGTAATTTATTTCAAGCAAAACAAACTCTTAATTTAAAATACATGAAATGTGGTACACAAGGCTAAAACAAGGGGATTAAAAATAGCTTAATTATGTTTTTTACAGCAAATTTAAAACTATTGATGGTAATAAAAAAAATCAAACATGATGGAGTTTAAAATTACAATATAAAACTGTGTCAGCATGCTGGCGAATTAAGATTATAGATAACCAAAAGATTTTTTTATAATGCATAAAAGAATAATAAAAAGTAAATAAAGGAATAAATAAAGAAATCTAAAAAGTTCAGCTAAATTGTGTATTGTATTTTCCTCTACTGCATTAAATTAAAAGCAAATGCTGTGATCTCACTTTCTTTGTAGAAACTCCTAATTCCTTTTAAAGAACTCTAAAGTTTTTCTCCCGTCTCTTGAAAATATTGATATTTTTAATCGTATCTGTTTATTGTAATTACGGGTTTTATGCCCTTGTATGCAATCATTTACCCACCTGAATGTAGCTTTTATGGCATAAGCTCTTACAAAGGGCATGTTGTGCCAAGCAAAAAATGACTTTAAAACATAAAGGGAAAGTACAATGCGAAAAATTAATAAGAAGACCTCAAATATACTGATTAATTAGTACGTACCATATTTTGAATTAAGAATTGAGACACAAAATCATACTTTCTCTGAATAAACATTCCGCTTTTTTTCCAACCGGATTCGGATTTATGATCCCCACAATATAGGGGGAAGCCACAATCTGGGAATCATGGTCCTAATAGTTTGGTCAGGAGAGCAGTCCAAAGTTTGGATCCCTTAATGTTAATTTGACTTGATGCGCATTTCGCCATAGCTCACGAAGTTTGCAAGCGAATTAAAAAATTTAGACAAAGAATTATAAAATTCGTTTATCCAAAAGTACTTTCGTGCAAAAAAAAAAAAAGACTTTTAATAAGCATTTATTATTTTATTTAATAATAGTAAAAAAAATATTTTGAATTGTAAGGTATACAAACTTTCACATCATTTTAAGAAATGCAATTTTAAATTGTGAAATAAAAAATCTGTGGGAAATCGGTCGAATATTTCCAAAGAAATCGAATTTTAAAAATACGACTTTTTCAAAGTTCGATTTCACAGGAACTATTCGACCGATTTCGCTCAAATTTCGTATTGTGCCATTTAAAATTGCATTCTTTAAAATATTGTAAAAAAGTGCATACATTACAACTAAAAATTTCTTAGACTATTCTTAAATAAATTAATAAGAAATTATAAATAATAAATATTCATTAAAACTCATATTTTGCATGAATACATCTTTGGATTAACGAATTTTGTGCTTGGGTGCAAAGATTTTTTATTCAAAATTTTATTTCTAGTGATATAGTGAAACAACGCAAACAGTCAACTTAATGTTAAGGGATTCAAACTTTGAACCTCTCAGCTGACCAACCTATAGTTACTATATTTCCCAAATTGCAACGACCCCCTATACTGAGCCGAGATGGCTCAGGGGATAGAGAGTTCGCCTTCCAATGAGGTGAACCGGGTTCAAATCCCAGCAATGGCTGGGATACGAATTCCTCATCCGTCTGGCACTGACCACAGTGCGGACGTAAAATATCCTGACGTGGTAGACGGATCAAGGGTTAGAGCCCCCTTGCCGTCTGGCTAACCGTGGAAGGTTCTCGTGGTCTTCCTCACCATGTAACGCAAATGCTGGTCAGTTCCATCAAAAAAGTCCTCCACGAAGGCAAATTTCTCCCAATTCTGATCCAGGAGTACCTTTGTCTTCTGGATTGGGTTCAAAATTACAAGGCTGCGGAGTTGAACATTAGTAGTCGTAAACCCAAAAATTGGGTTGGCAGTTCAACGACGGTTATAAAATAAAATTAAGCAAAATCCTGTACTGGTGGGGGTCAGAAATTTGAAACCGTCGAAAAAAAGGTATACTTATTCAGAGAAAGTATGTTTTTGTGTTTGATTTCTTAACTTAAATTATCACCTGCATTAATTAATCTGCATATTTGAAGTCACCCCCTTGAATTATTTAGAATGAGTTTACTTTCTTTCCAAGAAGTGTGGTCGAAACCATCTTTAATGTACTCATGATGCAATAGTTAAGTTGGATCAAATTGACTTGAATCTAGGTTTTAATGAAACAGGCAGATCAATACTGAAAGACTGTAAAATTGGGTTAGTTAAGTTAACACTAAATTGCCCAAGAAAGTCTTTCTGACTGGTTTTTAATTTCAATTAGAAAAATAATGATGTAAATAATGACACAATTTCTTAGAATTTTGTGACTTTTTGTGCAACATAAAAATTTTTTATTGTTGATATTTACTAATAGCTTGTTATATAAATGAAAATAACATCAAAAATATTAAAAATTAGCTTTAAACAAATTTCTTTANATATAAAAAATTAATTTTGAACAAATTTTTTACACATTAGTTATTCTTTGACAATCCAGTAATTTTGACTGTTTTTGGGCAATATAGGTATATACTAAGTTTCTGTCTTTTTAGTGTTAAACAACTAAATAGTACATATGTAAAAAGATACAAGTAAAAATGTTACACGATTTTTATATCAAACGAAAAATGTAACATGATTATTTTACTATATTTCGTGTTGAATTCACGACATGACAATTAGTGATAAATGAAATATTACGGGAAAATGTGATTCGGGCTTCAGTAGTTTCAAAAAAATGCAATTAAACTTCTTTTCCAAATCAACTAACTTATGTTTGCTTCAATTTTCTTTCATTTAAAGAAGGTGAAGAGCATTTAATTCTCTAATCAACTCCGAAAATATTTTCTAATGTGCTTAAAATACGAATGAATACAATTGTTTTAGATATTTTTGACATACAAAAAATGAAGTGTGACTGATCGAAAGACATTTTAAAACTACTCAATTCCTAATTTGCTTGAAATTTCTTTTAAATTGATTAAGTGTATGTAGTTGAAGGATTTATCAAACAATACTTTTCCTCTTAGTAATTTAATTAAAAGCAAATGCTGCGAGATTCCTTTTTTTGAGAAACTCCTTATTCATTTTAAAGAAATAAAAAGTTTTGACATGAACTAATATATCTTTTCACTTGGTTACACTTTGTGAAACTCTTTATTGATGGAAATTTAATAAAGAGATCAGGACATCAATATAAGGATACATTATTTTTTGGTTGACTTACTTAAAATTCAATTAAATTTTTATAATACCTTACTAAAATAAAATCCCCGTAAGGAATTTTTGTATATTTCATATTAAAAGAAAATATGTATTTGACTTTTGGTCGCATTTTAACGGTATTTATGAGGAGTATTTTGATAGGTTAATGCTGTTTTTTCTTCCAAAGCAAAAGGAGGAACACTACTCTTGACATTGAAATAAAATGTGTTGCTAAAAATGAAACATATGCAGTGTGTTCCGCAAAAACCGCTTTTATTATATATTTTAACAATCCTTAACAGAAATTAATCCAAAAATAAAAAAAGAAAAGAAGCTTCTCTTCAGTTGACGCAAATTAATATGAAAAGGAGGAAAAAATAAGAATGCTATCAAAATCTGCCGAATTACGGCGAAGGTGGGTGGAACTTAAAACATTAGAATCTGCTTGATTTCCGTAGGAAAACAGGAGCTCGCAGCGGTAAGAGGAACCAGTTATGTCAGGTAATGAAACTGGTTTTGACGATTTTCAGTCCTGCTTTCATTTCTAATGATTCAACACATAGCCCCTAACATATTGAATTTCGTTATGTTTGATAAAAATTCTAAAAATATATTCTAAGGGCAAACAATATGGAATGCAGTGTATTTTTTTAAAAAAAGGATGTGTTTCCACATTTTATCTAAAATTTTTTAAAGTAAGTATTACGTAAGAGAAATGGTTCCATAATATCGCAAAAGTTTGTTTTATTTATGGATTTGGAAAAATCGCCTTTATGTATTCAATATTGGTATTTGGATATTTTAGATATAGACACCGACGCCCGGTGGCTGAGCGGTAGCGCTTCGCGCTGTCGTGCCACAGGTCCCTGGTTCGATCCTCGGGCCGGGCAAGGTTGACTCAGCCTTTCATCCCTTCAGTGGGTCGATAAATGAGTACCAAGCATGNAATATCGCAAAAGTTTGTTTTATTTATGGATTTGGAAAAATCGCCTTTATGTATTCAATATTGGTATTTAGATATTTTAGATATAGACACCAATATATTCAAAACCGTAAAATTATGGGACGAAATCATAAAATTGCCGACAAGAAATTTTATGTACAGCTTTGTTTTATTGATTAAGTATGGGTTGGAGGGAATGAAAGTTTCATATGTATACACAAAATTCCCAACAAAAATAACTATAATTTATATGGAGCGAGCCTTAAATAAAAAAAAGACATAGCCAAATATTTAACTGAACAATTTTTCTAATTAAAAAGTTAAAATAAATACATCTTAACAAAGATGATTTAGTTATTTTACAAGGTATATTTTAAGTAAAGATAAATAATTAAACTTTAAAAAAATGTCCAAAAGGCACGTAAATTGTTTTTATTTCTATTCAGTTTGAAGGTCTGAAGCTTTTCCATTTATAATTTATAATTCCATTTATAAAACTTAATTTTTTTTTCTTTAGTCTCTCGGGAACCCGCAACGTGTCTTTTTTCATAGTTTTCCCTAAGGATCTCTGTTTTTAGCAATTTTATTCAAATGTCTTATTTGCATGATTTTTTTCAACATAATTTATCTATTTCAGCATTTTCTCACAGGCTTTGGTAGAAAACTTTTCACGCAATAAGCTCGTATTCAGTTGAGAATAATATTTGATAAAGAAAGCTTTCAAAATCTTTTGTTATTTTCGAGAATTTCTTGTTAATTTCGAAGCTAATAATTTTACTATAAAATTCTTTTTACATATTCTTTTTTTAAATTTCTTTGATAGTTATTTTAGGATTATTAGTGTGATCACCAATAACCCCAAAGTATCTATAAAGGCAATTTTTTTTCTTATTTTTAAAAAAAGGTGAAATAAGTCAGTTTTAGTACAAATTTTATACAAAGTTTAAGTTTTGATTTATACTTGCTTATGCGTTTGCCGTTCTGGACAAGTGAAGTATAATTTCATAAGTTGTAGAGAAATTTGTGTTGTTCAAAAATTGTAGTTTAACCAACCCCTGTCTTAGGTATGTTGTGAAATTGCTATGAAGATACCTCATTCTGAGATGTCAGTGCAGTAACTAAACCAGAAAAACCGACAACTAGATGAATCTTGCTCTCATTGACTCAGCAGGTATTTGATCCCATTAAATTTTCCAGTTCAGTAACTTTTTTTCCAAAATTAAAATGCTATTCTGAAATACCAAAAGAACTGGTTAAGAAGTTTATGAACTTCATTTGCTGATACAATTGAAAATTCCAAGATTAATATTGATTGGTAGTAATTCCTCATTGCGCTTGCATACATTTTGTGATGGCTCTTGATTAGCATATGTATTAGTTGTGTGCATAAGGAGCAGGAGTGAAAGAGAAATGAAAACTCAATTAACACTTTTCAAGTCCAGAATCGCTCCTTTAAAGAGAATGTCTATTCCAAGATTAGATATGATGGCTTGCAAAATTGGCGTTAGATTAGCTCTCTCTCTGTTAAAAAGCTTTGAACTTTACGAATGTAAAAGAAATTTTCTAGACAGATTCATCAACTGCGTTGCATTGAATCCAAAACTAAGAGTCGTGGACAGTATTTGTCGAAATAGGGTTAAGGAAATTAGGACATTTTCAAATATACAAAACCGGAAATACATACCTAGTTCTGAAAACACCGCCGATTTACCTTTAAGAGGTTGTAATAAAAAGAAATTAATTGACTCTCATTGGTGGGAGGGACCATCCTGGCTGAAAAATGGGGAAGATACATTTAACAAACAAGAAGTATTTACAGAAATTGAAAAGTAATCATTGACCTTGTTAAATGCTGCGATTGAAAAATTTTAGTTTCTTACATACTTTTCAAGTTGTAGAAAAGTAATCAGAATGGTTGCATGTATTATAAGATTCTTGACTAATTATCAAAAAACTAAAGAGCACGGAATGAATAGTGACTTATCCACAAACGAACTTCTAGAAGCTTAAAGTAAGATTGCTAGTTTAGTTCAAAATGAATCGTTAACTGAAGAATACTTATCTGAATTGAAATCTCTCTCATTTCAACGATATTTCCGGAACAATTCCTGTTAAAACAAAATTGACAGAAAG
This sequence comes from Parasteatoda tepidariorum, assembly GCF_043381705.1. Taxonomy (NCBI): domain Eukaryota; kingdom Metazoa; phylum Arthropoda; class Arachnida; order Araneae; family Theridiidae; genus Parasteatoda; species Parasteatoda tepidariorum. Next base: position 42,847,365 of record NC_092215.1, read on the forward strand.
ATAAGATTGCAAGAACCTTAAAACGCCAATTTTATTACCCAGTGAACATAAATTGGTAGAGAATTCCAAGAACGGCATTTAGGCTGGGATTCAACTGAAACAGTCTTAAGACACGCCACTCGTCAGCTACGATGGTCTTAAGTTTGGGAACTTAACGCCGCTAGTCTTATATAGCTATTCAAGTGAAACACGTCGAATCTTATAAGTAGCTTAACTTAAGACGGGGATTTTGTTACTCGTCTCTCCCTACAGCTTATGATGACGTAGGATCTTTTTATTCAAATAAATTGTGAAAAAAAAATATAGCAATTTAATACATAGAAAGCTGCAAGCAAACTTTTTATCTAGTATAAAATTACAATATAAGTTTAGCACCCAACAAAATACTGTGCACCTGCGAAGCTCGGGGGTAATACCTCGGGGGGAGACGAGGCAGTCTGCCACAAAAACCTCTTTTCTCTCTTAAATTTGTTTGTTTAATCTCGCTACTTTATTTTAATTTTCTCTCAGTAAATGTTACTGAACCCCAACTTTCACCATTCAATTGCGCTTCGACGATTTATTATACATTCCCATTCAGATGAATTAGTTAGAGTCCTCGTGGGGCTGATGCTAAGATAATTAACACATATTAGTATGAGAGCACCCAACATAATATTTACATTTGATATCGATAAATGTGGTCAAACTCTTAACATTATTTTCACACGCAAACATTAATGATCTCTCAAAAAAGACGTGCTCCCGATTATTCCCAAGATGAAATTGTCACAATTGTAGAGGAATTAGAAGACAAAAGAGACTTAATTTCAGGACGTTTAGGCTATAAATACAAAACCGCAAGAGATTTGAAAAATCCTTGGCATGTGATCACCGGAATTATAAACAGTGTCAGTACTAGCGGTTGTTGTCGTTCTGGCAATGAGGCAAAATCTGTCACAAAAATCAAAGCGCTGGAAATTCAAGCCTACAACAACGGCACTGGATTAGGTTCTCCTAATGGCGAATTTCTGAATGAAATGGAATTTAGAATTACAGTACTGTTAAGACAGACGACCATACAAGGTGCTGGTTTTAACAGTGCCAGAGAATTTCAAGTAAACCAGTTGTAAGTACCTTGCATTTTTATATTATTTTTAACAGAATAGCTATATGCATCGATAAACTTTGAAATTATGTAGATATATACGTAATTTAAAGAATTTTCAAAAGCACTGTGATTGAAATAATTAACAAATGCTTTTCAAAGCAACTCTTTTTTTTCTTCTCTTTTTACATTAAATCTTTAAAGAATTAAAAGCTATACATTTTGATGGTTTAAGTAAATAAACGTTGACAGATTCATAAAATTTGAAACTGTATTACTGTTTTTATAACAATATTTCTATCAGACGCCAAAGTTTTAAGAATCATAGTCAATTTAAAACGTACGACTGTTTGCTTGTTTTAATCTTAAATGTTATAATTAATTATAAAGTAATTTATGTTAAAAATAAAGGTGCAATGGTTCGTGGAAGACTTCATAATAATAATATTTTTTCTTATTAGGAAATAGCATCGAGTAAAATTGTATTGGATATGGTTGGAACAACAAACAAGGAAAATGATGATATAGCAGACAGTAGAGGACTAGGAGTAGTATATTTTTTATTTTGCAATTTAAAAACTCAATTGTTTTCAAAACCTTGTTCTTCATTCTTCAGAAAAAAATATTTTTTATTTAATTTTTTTTCTCCAATTTATAAGGAATAGTAATTTTCAAATATTCTTTTATCACACAAAAATCTTTTTCTTTATAATCGATCTATTTTCATAGCGTCAAGAAACAAACAGAAAAGTTATAAACATTATTGGTGCAATTAGTTTTTGTGATTTTAAACTTAGTACTTTCTTGAGCCCATAGAAGTGCAATATTTCTTATGCTGCATCCTAAATCTTGATGATCTCCTAAAACGATGACCCCACCATGTAAAAATTTTAAGTTGTTTAATCATTTTCTTTACTTTTTGATAACTCTAATATGTCTATAGGCTCATAGTCTCAATCAATTATTCTTGTATTTATTTAATTTTGCCTTTCTAAGTCATTTCCCTAAGCTCTATATCTGATTTGAATTAGGGGGGATGTATATATTATAATATATACAAGTATATTCCCATAGTCGTTAATATATCAAAATATACTTGAAATTTCCTTGTGCAATTTAGTTAATAAAAAAGAACAAAAACTAATTGCTGAGATCAACTGTGAGACTAGTGGCAGTGTTCAAAATCATTGTTGGTCCACTGATCGGAGAAAACTAAATCCCCTCTAGGACCACTGTGACTTAATCACTGGTCTGCAGGACCACCAACGTGCCTGTCTTTACTTGATGGTTAAACGATGGCAAGATTTTTTAATGGTCTGATAAAGGTCAGGGTGTTATCAAATAATTCAATAATATATCACTTCGGAGCGGCGAGGGCTCCGAAGTGATATATTATTGAATTATTTGATACGGTTATCCTGACGGCAAGGTTACTCGCTAGGTCAATACGGTTATCCTGACAATTGAGTTTTTAAATCCTCGGCAAGGTCAATACGGTTATCCTGACGGATAGAGTGTTCGCCTTCTAATGGTTCGAATCCCAGTCATGGCTGGTCGAAACGAATTCCGCATCTGGCTTGCACCGACCACAGAGCTGACGCGAAATATCCTCAGTGGTAGACGGATTATGGGTTAGAGTCCCCTTGCCGTCAGGATAACCGTGGGAGGTTCTCGTGGTTTTCCTCTCCGTGTAACGCAAATGCGGGTTAGTTCCATTAAAAAATCCTCCAAGAAGGCATATTTCTTCCAATACTTGATCCAGGAGTTCCCTTGTCTTCTGGAATGGGTTCAAAATTACAAGGTTACTGCGATGAACATGAGTATTCGTAAACCCGAAAATTGGATCGGCTGTTCAACGAAGGTTATAAAAATAAAATATATCACTTCGATGACCTATCTTAGTTAATTGTTTTTCATTTTTGAGATTTATCATGGATTTATTTAATTTTAAAGTATGAAATGCAATTTTAAGGAATGAGTTAGCACATTCTTCTTAAAAAAAATTGGATTATACATTGAATGAAGAAAAGGATATCGCGTTTGAGAAAAAAAATGAACTCCTGTCAGTATCAGTGGCTGAGAAATTATGAATGGCTGGAAGAAAAGGATATCGCGTTTGAGAAAAAAAATGAACTCCTGTCAGTATCAGTGGCTGGCAAATTATGAATGGCTAGAAGAAAAGGATATCGCGTTTGAGAAGAAAAAAAATGAACTCCTGTCAGTATCAGTGGCAGGCAAATTATGAATGACTGGAAGAAAAGGATATCGCGTTTGAGAAAAAAAAGCGAACTCTTGAATTTCAGTATTAGTGAACGGGTGCGACGTATGGTGTGGTAGAAATCAAATTCTTGGCCATAGATGGCTCCACTGAAAAACAAGAAGCACACACTCTGCCTTAAATTTGCTCGGTTTCATCAAGCAGGCTTGCCCGTGTGGCAAGTGGTATTAGAGCCAACCAACCAAATTAGTCTTTAATGTGGAAAGATATAATTTTAGAATCGATATATCCCCAAACAACAAAAGGTGCTTAACGCATTATAATAACTAATATACCATATTAAAAAGATGCCTAATATATGAAGAATGTACATCCCTAAACATCGATAAGACAACATTTTAAAATTATAAGTTTGCACTAATAAATGTATTATACAGGACACTGTAAAATTTTTTTTTTGCAAAATTTAATTGTTTTCATCAATCCTAATACATGAATATTTGCATACAAATAAAAGAATTTTACAAATTTAATGAAATTCTTTCTCGAATAACTTCCCCTTTTCTCCTCAAGAAGATTCTCGACTGAGGAGGATCATTTGGTGGAGAATTTTTCGGATAGTATGGTTCATCTGGCAAAGGTACATTGTAGTCCAAGCAAATGTTGTGCTACACACTTGATGCCATCACTATTTTACGAACTTTTTGTGGTATGTATTACAAAATACCACCACTTAAATCAAGAATCCTAAATCGTCTTTTCAAGCAGCCGACTGTTCACTCCACCACTGACCCCTCTTGGGGGGTGATTTCTAGGATTCAAATATGGGGTAATACACCTAGGCTCCAAGGGATACCCATTATCCCCCAAAAGAAAATTTATCCACTTGCTTTTTGCATTATTTCCCTGGCGCCTGAATATCTCCATATAAATGAATCATGGGTGCCACCAGGTCAATTTGCGACTACATAGTCTCATATCATCACTGCAAATCTAAAATTTGAATTCGTTGCATTAAAAAAAGATAATATTTACTAAATACATCATAGCATGTTTATGTTTTTCTAGAAAAAACAATATTTATTTCAGGTTATTGAAAGTAATCTTAAATAATGAGATATTTAAATATTGTTAAAATTAGTCCAAACGATACATTCGTATGAAATTTAAAATCAATTAAAAATGCATTGAATATTTGGTTAGATTTTATATCAAACTAGGCATTCTGCCAATTATTCGATTATGCCAAATAACCTCATTTTCGCGACAACAATAATCTTGTTTTCCAATTTTTTTCATTTTTTCATTGTCTCACTCATTTTCGCAATAGACTAGCTTCATCAGTCACACAAAAAGAATAAAAAGGAGAAATGCAAAAATATGCAACAGATTTATTCAAATCAAATTATACATTTTAAGCAACAAAATAGTTGATATAAGGGGAAGAAGATAAGATATTATGAAAAATTTTATTTCCCACTAAATAACAAAATGTTTCATGATACGAAAAGTCATTTAAAAACTTTTCATAGTTGGATACAGGTTTTAATTTCACACAAAATATCTCATAATCTTATAAAAGCTTTCATTTTATCATTAATATAATCAGGTGCAATTTATTCTGCATTCTAAGGCAAACAAAGAAATAACGAATCATTTATCAAAATTTTGCCATATGATTAAGAATTTTATAGTGAGATACTAAAAGAGGTATTACTATAAAAAAAGGTTTTTAAAAACTGATAACGTTTTTAAGTTTTTAACATACCTTTTAGTGTTTTAAAAATATCATTCTTAACTTATTTGAAATCTGATGAACTTCAAGACATTTTCTTAGAACCAAAAAAAAAATTTTTTTTCAACTTACTATTGAAATTATTGGCACAGTTAATCTCATTCTAATTAGTTACAGTATCTAATATAGAAATAAATGTTACAACTGTATAAAATTTAAAAAGTTTTGAAAAATACATATTTCTGATTTTGCATACTTATACCAGTTGATCAAAATATAAATGTTGGCGATTTAAAAAAATTGAGATTTTTATTCAAGTTAATTGAAATTAATTTTTCAAAAGCAATGCCTTACAGGAGGATCAAAAGAACCTTCTCTTTCTTATTCATTCTTTGTTGCTGTTGTCGTCGGCCATTAAGGCAGAGGGTGAGCGATTGTTCTTGCTTTCCAGTGGCGCCATCTATGGCGAAAAATTCGACTTCTGACATATCTATTTATTCTTTACCACACCCGATTAAGAAATAAATCTAATATTATTTTGATATTCAATTTATTTTCTTCTTAAGCTGGAAATATTATTGTGAAATATATCCTTTGCAATATATCCTTTAACAATCAAAAGTTATGTACTACAATTTGGACATTCATAGAAAATTTATTGTTTCTTTTTAAAAGGACATTCCAGTCGGGTTGATGTGGCCTGGTTATGTAGATGTGAGTCCCATCAACAACTCCAACAATATTTGAGATCTCACATTTTTCGTAGAATTTCCTTTTTGCCCCTACAGTCTCTCTTGCACCATGCTGAAATTTTCAACAAACATCATCATAGCTGCGATTAACTCATCGAACATCCTCGAAACACTAGCCTGAGACATAAAAGTAAATACACTATTTGCAAAGAAATTATAGAATCCTCCAGACCTTAAAAGACGCAGACAGGCAAGAACCTTGCACAGAACGATAATCAAATAATACATAAGGTTGATATTACTGGAAATTATTGATTAAAAGGTTAGTTGGCAAAAAAAAATTTCTATTCGATTTAAAAACTTGAAATTAACAAAATTCAAAATACACTTATTCATTCTTATTGCAAATATTAATTATTATTTGCATAAGAAAGTAGAAATAAATAACATATAATTACTGTTACTACCTGTTACATCAATGACACGAAAAATGCTACTAAATAGATATTTAGTCTATTTATATTTCCAATACTCTTAGAATAATCAGCATAAAACAGTGCAATAAACAATTTGTAATTTAAAATGCAGTGTAGCATAAGCTCTTTTGTTTGTTTACATATACATTGCACCCCACAAGAAAAGTAACACAAGTCAAAAAACAGCATTTGCTTAAATAATATTATAAAACTTATTTTGAGATAGCACAATCTAGAGATGAGACACTTTTTGAGCTTGATGGGGAACTTCATATATATTTTTTANATATATTTTTTTTTTTGGCATAACCTCAAAATTACCGTTTTTTGACTTGTGTCACTTTTCTTGTCGGGGTGCGATATATATACATACACACAATATAATTCTATATGCATCCGTTTAGGTAGATTTTAAAGGAACTACTTCAAAACATCAATACCTATAACAAAATGCTAGATTCCCATTATCAAAATTAATTAAGCAGCAATAATAGAGTTGCAACAACAACAGTCAACGATATCGCTAATAGTATAGGTATGTTTTTAACGAACAACCCCAAGCAACTTAGTTCCAATTCTTTGCATAGTTACTACATAATTTGGTTATATTCAGGATCAAATAACATAAATATTTACAATCAAGTTAAACGACACCACACATTAACAAGCAGCAAATGCACTTTAAAATAAATCAAAATAATAGATAAATAGGTACACATTAAAATAGATCAAAATAATATTATGTCCTGCATTAATTGATGTTAAGAAAAAGTTTATTCCTTACCTGAATTGCCATTAGTTTCTCGATCCAGATTGTCGAAGAGAAGGCTTATTAAAGCTCTTGTCGCTTGTTTTGATAACCTGTAAGTTTTCACAAATCTTTCATTCGTAAGATTAAAAGGATTAATCCCATAAAATAACGTTCAATCGATGAACAAATTATTAATTCATCGGCGACTACGATGACGATTTAAATAAAACCAAATGAGCGCAGACATTGTCGCTAGATATCAAATCCAAACAAACGTCATATTGGATTAAAGCGTCTTAAGTCAGACGAACTACCCGTCTTACGATAGATTTGGCATTATTGACGTATGTGTTTCAGTTGAATTGAAACATACTGTAATAAATAGAAATTTATGGTAGTTTTTTTTTATCAATACTCTTAAAGATGGCTTACTTTTTCAGCGGAAGTAGTTCGCTTATTTCATCAACAGAAGGCACCACTATGATAAAGTTTAAATTCAATCGCAATAAAGATATTTTTTAGAAATTTTAGTTATCCTTTTGGAATGGGATTTTTGGGGTGAATTAGGTGTGTTTAAGTTTATTAATATTTAATGAGTATTGTATTATCACTTTTATAGAGTATTAGTGGGTTTGTGACTGTTTTTTCTCATGGATCTTTTTCTTTTTGTTCAGACGTCCACTGGGTGCGTGGCGGCTCGTGAGAGAGTAAACAGGTCAGTTTGGATTCTTTCGCCTTGCTGAGAGGAGAATAAATGAGACGTGAAGAGTGGCTGAGGTAGTACCACGGAGAGGACGGAGCATGCCCGCTGGAAGGCTGATCCGAGACAGCACCGCTGAGAGGATGGATCGTTGTCTTGAGAAAAGCTAAGCTGAAGTCTCTGGGTCGATGACCAAAAGTGATAAAGTGAAGGCCATTATGTTCGAGACTGTGGGCCAAACCCGAGTGTACCCATACTGAAAGTCCAGTGTTCCCCTTGTGCCTGCTGCCTTACTAGGAGAAAGCCTAAAGAAATTGGAACAGTTGCAGTACTAGCTATCAGAAACTAGGAGTTTGCTTTGTTCACGAGTTTAGCTGCAATTCCGGTGGGCGTTCCAGAAGGTGATCCGTAAATTCATTTTGTACTTATAAAACTTTAATTTTGATTTGGATACCGTTTTAGAAGAATAATTTACCCTAAATTTTAAACTGTTTCAACTGTGTTTTTAGATACATATTTTAAGGAGAGCCATTGATATTTAAGCATGATTACAGGTTATAGAGATATCATAGTCTAAATTTTAAGTGATTTTAGCAGAGTTAGAATGAGATCGCATTTTATTTCTTCTTTGTCTTTTTTTGATTTGGATTAATGAAATGTTAAGCCTTAGAATTTTAAATTTGCATTATATTGAAAAGGTTAATCTTGTGTAGAAAAATTTGGAGCTTGAAATGGTGTATAATTTGGAAATGTTTATGCCCATGTTAGCATTTGGAAATGATTGGAGTTATATTTGTTGAAAATTTAGAGTTGTAATAAAATTAGTTTTAAATGTTAAGTGTTTCCTGTAATTCCTTGGTTATTTGTCTATTGTTGAACCTTCGTAACTGTTACCAAAGTTAAATTTAGCGATCACAGCCTAACCAAAGTTCGAAGGGTAACAGTACAATACGACATCTCCCATCATGCATTGCAAAAGTTACGATTTCCCCCGACAATCGATGTTCCAGTTGAATTCCACCCTTAGAATTACTACATTGTGGATTGAATACTTTTTTTAATGGATTTTAGGGAAAAGTTTCTGGAGCATAAATGCGAGAAAAACTGTCAGAAAAAATAATAGAAAAATGTGCAGAAGGCATACCACCAAGACATTTCCTATTGCATCAGGAATGCGTTAGTGTTTGAAATTTGTGGTGTTGATTTTGCTGGTGCACTTGTTCTGAAGGGAGGAGCCAAGAACTGGATTGTGTTCTATATACATGTATGTAGAATTCTATATACATGCCTGTATACTGTTTATTTAGAACTTACACAGTCTTTTTCAACAAAAGTGTTTCGACCAATCTTAAGGAGAATTTTAATCAAAGAGAACAGTCTCTAGCCATTTACAACGATAATGGAAGTAATTTTGTTGGTACAAATAACCTTTTCAACATTGATTGGAAAGTCATTCTTTTCGAATTCGAGCGAAAAGGAGCAGCCTACTGTAAAGGATTCAGAGAATGTCCATGAAGTTCTCAATGAGAAAGTGGTCGAAACACTTGTTAAATTCAAGGACTATGAACTTTAATTTAAATTTTGGCATTTTGATATAATATAATTTATCAAAAGGTAGGAGAATGTTTTGTAATGAAAATGCCACCTACGTTGCATTAGTGGTTCGATTAAAAACGCCATTTTTATTTTGTATCACAAGTTTAGTTGACCTTGAATGGCAACATACTTAATGGAAAAAAATAAGTTTTATTTTAAAAGGAAATATTTTATCTTAGAGAAAAATGAAAAAAGAGTTTTAAAAGAATTTATTCTGACTTCCTTTTGTTAAATCCAACAAACACAAAGGATACAGTGTTCATTTTTGTTGGATGCCTTTACATGTTGGCATTTCCTGGAATAACCATGTCAATACTTTAGCTTAAAAAACTGAAAATTCAAGCAGCATTCACTTATCACCTTTGAAGGTTAAACGAAATCTGCTGTACAACAGGCTTGGAAAGAACACTGGAATACACAAATTCAGCTGACAGTATTTTCTGATCACAAAATCTAAGTATTACTTAATAGACTGAGCACAGGTTATTTCTGTTTTACCCTTAAACATTTTCTGAAAGCTGAATCTGCATCTAGTTGTACCTTACGCCGTGTCGACATTATTAAACATATTTTAATCTACTGCAAACGATTCACACATTTGAGGAATAAATTATTTTGGTAGCTTGTATCCTGATCTTTTACACTTACTTGGTGCCTTATACATCATAATCTCACCCAGTTTATTAAAACAATAGGATTATATCCATTGTTTAAAAAAATAATAATGAAATAATAACTCTTAAACCTAGTGACTGGCACAGTACAGCCATTTCTGGCTCTTGTGCCATTAAATTCCTACCAACCAATCATAATTCTACCCTAATGCTAACTAGTCGGTAATGTCAGATACTTAATTAAAGTATTAAATTATATATCAGTTTATTTCAAATATTTACGGTTCGATTTTTAGTTTAATTAATAATTAATTATGATTCGGTTATTTAAAATCATTATGCAATGACTGCCTAGTAATTGATAACTCATTTAAAAAGTTTTAACAAGCCAAAAAATTCCTTTATCTAATTTTAAATTTTCATTCTTAATTATATGTTGAAATTTTGGTCGAATTTCAAGCTATATTTTCTTAACACATTCGTTTACACGAAAATTCTCGTTTTATGAGAAACGTTAGTGACCTGAATCGAATCGTTTTTATTCCCTTCAATTGTCACCATTTCCTTTCTCTTAAAAAAATACCACTGTTTTTCATTTAACTTCAAAAAGGGCGTTTTGCGAAAAATGAAAACTTACTTTTGTTGAAATTATGATTAGGTACAAGAGGATTACAAATATTTAATTAACATTGTGCTTTGCGAAGTATCTTTTTTCTTCCAAAATAATAATAACGGCAATCTTTATTTTAATTAGCTTTTAACATTTGCTGTGTTTTTTGAACCCTGTGCAGCTTGAAAAATGCTGCTCTGCTCATTTTGTGACAACCATATGAGAATTCTTATTTACTGTTTTCTAGTGCTCTCCAATTTTCGAATACCAATTTGTTAAAATAATTTAGGAGTTATTATTTTAAATTAAAACGTTGAATCAAGTTAAATTAAACTACCTAATTTTTCAAACAATGCCAATTTTTAAACAATATTTTCCAAACAACGATAATTTTTAGTTTCTAATCAATTCAGTTTTAAGGTAGCAAAAAATTTAGATGCAATTTAGTTAGTTATTCTATTTATTTTTTTGCGTTAAAATATTTGCTACTACTTTTAACATATATTCGCTTTATTCATCACCAAAAATCCAATCTGAGTGAATTAGTAGTGGCTAACACGTACATGAAAATTCTTTTCTTAGAAGTTTCCAGTAATTGCCCTTTGTAGGCTTAATATTAACACTTTGGGAAAGTTTATTAATCGTAAAAAGACATCTTAATAAGAGTTACAAAAATGGCCTTAATATTACGGAAATATATTAATATTATGGAAATATATATCAGCAAAAGGCAAATTTGTATATAACTCAAAAGCAGTATTGATCTTAAATCAGTATGGGTTTTTGCTGAGTTGGCTGAAAGACTGAAATTGTAAGAAAGCTTTAATAGCTCTCAGTTGACTTATTCTTTGATGCAGAATATTTATTAAACATATATTTCATACTTTTGTATTAATTTAGGTCAAAATAAATGAAAATTATTACATGTATCATTTTTATTTATGATTATGAAATATAGCATGAAACACCGGTGTCTTTTTTCTGCTTTAAAGTTAAAATATTCCAAACACGGCTCACTTCCAAACAATGATTTTTCAAATTTTCACTTATTTGCGGTTATTAAGGTTTTAGGCGAAACAAGTATTTATCATTGAAATTTCGTTATTTTACTAGATTAATTATTGATAAATTTTTGAATATGAATGAAAAAAAACTTTCAAACTATTCCTTTTAGCCGTTTTGGCTAAGGCGGTAGAGCGTTGGACTTCCAACGAGGTGAACCGGGTTCCTATCTCGGAGATGGCTGGTCGATACGAATTCCACACCCGGGTTGCACAGACCACAGTACTGACGTAAAATATCCTCAGTGGTAGATGAATTATGGGTTAGAGTCCCCTTGCCGTCAGACTGACCGTGGGAGGTTTTCCTCTCCATGTAACGCGTTGGAGGATAGTTGAATGCAAATGAGGGATAGTTACATCGAAAAGTGGTTGGATTTCAAAAGTTGCACTTGAACTATTGGAGCATTTTGGAGTGGATTTATGGGACGTGATATGCAATCCAATAAAGCACTCAGTCCTTGCTGAATCCCTGGAAATAATCACTACAAATATTTTCTTGCACGGGTTCGAATCTCAGCTAAGGCTGGTCGATACGAATTCCTCAACCGGCTCGAACCAACCACTGCACTAACGTAAAATATCCTCAGTGGTAAACAGATCATGGGTTAGTCTACTTGCTGTCAGGCTAACTGTGGAAGGTTTTCGTGGTATTCCTCTCGATGTAACGCAAATACAAGTTAGTTCCATCTAAATGTCCTCCACGAATGTAATTTCTCCCAGTTCTTAATCCAAGAGTTCTCTTGTCTTCTGGATCGGGTTCAAAATTACAATTCTACGGTGTGTAACATTAGTAGTCGAAAACCCAAAATTGGGTCTACTGTTCAACGACGGTCATAAAAAAATACTCTTTTTTGGAACTTATATTTTAGTATTGGTAAAATATAATTCCAATAATCTAATATATTTTTTTTAAACTACTAGACTGTTTCTTTTGTAATTAAAAAGTATCAAAAAATATTTTTACTCGTAATTAGAGCGTTAGAAAAAAATATATCTAAGGCACTCGGGTATCCCATCTGTCCTAAAGGTTTAACGCGGAATTTTTTTTAATACAGGATTTTATAGAATTTTGGAAGTATATTATTTATGCACCCTTTTATATCTATTTCGCATACCTTTACAATCATTATTGGTTTTATTTGCTTTGTATAAACGAGTCCAAACGATTTATCAATTTCATGTATTTTAAAAAAGATACATTTTTAGTTTGTATTTTACCTTCTGATCTAATTTAAAACCTAGAGTTTGTTTTTGTGCTCTTAAGCCTTATATTCAATTCGATTAAATTATCGAATTAACAGCATAAATTGTTCTTCACATTCTGATAATTTTCTAAAAACCGTTTATTTAGAACAATATGTCCTTCATATATCTCGTACCATTGGAATCATTAAAGTCACAACATTATCACTTCGTAATCACTCTCACCATTAAACTCAAAATTGAATTCAACTTTAATCTAATCTATAATCTTTATTCACCGAAGTATTTTTGGAGAAAATATCCCTTAATACTTTCCCTTAAATCGATTTATTCAAATTTGGTGCTTCGCAAATGAGACAGTTTATTGAATTGACATATGGAATTTAGATTTTGACTACATTAAATAAAACCGAACATTTTTTTCTTTAGATATAGAATTGCCATGAAATATTTTTAAAATGAGGCAATTTCAAATTCCGTTTGAAAGTACCAAAAAACCTAATACAAAAATGATTTTGCATATATATTTTGCATATATATATACGTATAAATATAAAGCCATCTACATCATGAATAATTCCAACGAAAAGTATTTTGATATAAATAAATTGTTTTTTATAAACACGATAAAAAATATTCATTCGCTAAGGAGAATTTTAACACATAATATTGTATTAATACTATCCTTAGCATTCTTAGAGATTGTGGGGTAAGTTGTTACAGACAATGTCAACCTTCATCTATGAAAAGGTACCCCACCATGGAATGGAATTAACATGTCTTATATACTAGCGAATTGGAATTATATTTTTGTAGTGGTAGATACACTACAGTACTCCCCCACCTGAATTATAGCTGTGATAGAATTAGATTAAACGGATTATTAACGGATACCACTAGTTGGTTCATTGCTGTTTTGTGAGAAGTTGGGAGAGCTGAATTAAGATCACTGTACTTTTGCTGAACGTGAGAGCTGTATTAAGTTCACGGTCGTGGTTGCTCCTGTGTTGCCATTAGCAGTCGAGTGTATCCGGGCCGGAGTGTGTATGATCGAGACTTAGTAGCAACAGTGCGAGGAGGGAGATCACAAGTAGCAAGTCAATTGTTTAATGTGGACAATCCATCGAAGTAGGCGTGTTCAGATCGAAGTGGGCGTTACTGTCAAGATAGGCGTGTTCATATCAAAGTGGGAGTTTCTGTCAAGGTAGGCATATCCGAAAGTCACCAATGTGGGGTAAGTTGTTACAGACAATGTCAACTTGCATCTATGAAAAAGGTACCCCATCGTAGAATCGAGTTAACATGTCTTATATACTAGTGAATTGGAATTCTACTTTTGCAGTGGTAGCTACACTACAGGATAAAACATCAACCAATACAATTTTCAAGTAGTATCTTAAAAATTTTCAGAACAGATTTAAAATAACAACCAAGGCAATTTGGTGTCTGAATACTATTTTTAGCATTTTTAGAACAGTGATAAAATGAAGATAAATGTTCTTAAAAATAAGTAGCCCCTAGCAGTCAAAGTGATCTTTCCTGTTTTCCCCACCAGAGTCAGGGGGCAAATAAACATTAAGGATGGCATCTCTATACACGTGATTGATTGATTGATTGAGTGTAGGGTTTAGTATCACAATGTCCAAATGAGGACATGCTGCACCAAATAATACGATAAAACAGTCAAAAACCTAAGTGCATACAAAATTTAATCGTAGAACTAACAGATAAAACAGTGCTAGTAAGTGAATTAAATCAGATAAATAGCATGAATAAAATCAGATAAAAAGTACGAATACAGTATAAAACGCAATAAGTAAGTCAAATGATATGAAGGTGATAAATGTTTGCAAAAGTGTATAAAATTGTAGATGTATTAAAACATTTATATAATGTTAAAAAACATGTTTGAGAGGATGAATGTTGGAGAGTCGATCAGTTACTTCAACAGTGTTTTTCAAAAGATACTGTCGCTGTGAGTCTGTGTGTCAACCAAAGCCCTTACAGTTCGATTGCCTTCTTAACTGTAAAGTTTAGCAAATACCGTTTGAAGTAAAACTTCTCCAGAACAACAAGAATTAGTGTCTTACAGTATATTTCTTGGTGACCAAGTTTGAGACAAGCGAAACACTCTCGCTTCTGGTCATAACTCAATTGAGGATCGGTGAATCAATCTTTATCACAAAACACACACTTTCAATCGTCGTTTGTCTTCGCAATTTGATTACCACTAGCAAACAGATCATTAGCAGTTTGCACTTGCGTATCTATCTTCTTTTCAGATCCAGTTGTTCTCCCTCAAAAATAATCGGAGTTGCTTCTCGAAATACAAATTTTTCCCGCCATTTCCCCACTTATGTCTATCGTCGATTGTCTTCGCAATTTGATTACCACTAGAAAACAGATCATTAGCAGTTTGCACTTGCGTGTCTATTTTCTTCTCAGATCCAGTTGTTCTTCTTTAAAAATAATCGGAGTTGCTTCTCACAATACAAATTTTTTCCGTCATTTACCGATGAGTGCAGATTTCTCATTTATCTTTTGGGTCTCAGCTAACGGAAACAACATAGCACCATATTTGTTACTGGTCATTCTGATAAGAACTTACAGTATAACAACAAACTTGCCATATAGCTGAACCACACAAATTTCTTCTGTTGAACAGTCGTGGTTTTTATATAAAAACGTTCAATAAGAAATTTGATTAATAATTCCTCCCTCCTAAATCTATTTTTTAAACATTTAATCACTTCATCACAATTTTCTGCTCCTTCCCCTGTGACTGGAAAACTTTCTAAAATATCTCCAGATCCAACAACAGTTTCTTGATTTTGACATTTGTCTTCATTCTCCATTTCTTTATCACAGTGAATGCGTTTAAATTGATTTCAAAAAGCTAGCCAATCTATTATTTCACCTCCAAATTTCTTTAGTTCGTTTTAAAGTAACTTTAGTTTACGTCTGCTAAAATTTGGCGACGAAATCTGGGAAATCTCAGGTTTACTACTGAAAATCTTTACTCTAGCAAGGTCGATTTTTGTATTATACTTATTTATATTATACTTATTTATATTATATTTTTTGATAACAACATGTCCATATTCTTTGTCGTAGACAAATTCTTTATGCAAACATCGTATTCATTTAAGGTATTATGCAAGTGGTCCAAAGTTGTTGCTTTAAGTTTGATTATTTTTCCTTCTTGCCTTATTTCTTCTAAATATTGTACGTTTTTGTGAACAAAGTTCTAGTTACCCCACGTTTTCTTATTATATCTCCCATATTTAAGGAGGTATAAAATCTTAAATCTAATAAAATAAACACTTTAGAAATATTTTCTTACTCAACAAACTGAGTTAACTATCACAAGTCACGGTCACCAGAATGTTAAGTAGACAAAGAGACTCCACTCCAAATTTCTTTATTTTACAAATTAAGAACAACGCAACTTCAAAATCAAAACACAAAACTATACATATGAACAGGTGTGTTATAATACAGTAATTGTAACATGCTCATGCTAGCCTACTTTAAAAATATTAATTTTCACTATCAAAATGTAACACCATGTGAAGGAATCACCTTTGATGGCAAAATGGAATGCTTTGTAAAAATCTTACTATAGTAATTGAAAAGTCCAGCAACAAAAATTATTTCAGTAATACTAATTTAATCATTTAAATCACGTTGATCGAGATTTAACTAGCTAAAAGATTATTCAATTTTGATTAACCGTACAAACATAAGACAATTAAATTGAACTGAGTTATTTTAATTGAACAGGGTGAGTAGACAAATTTTTCAGAAAAAATGAGCACTTTTCAAGCACTCAAAAAATATTTTTAAGCACTTTAAAAGATATCATAATTAAATTATGAGCACTAATACAGTTTTTTTATTCCTATTGCTGAAAGTTCTTCGTATATACATTAACAAAATACAAAATAATTTCTGACAAAGAACTCTTTTCTTGGTTATATTTGCCACCATAAAAACAATTTATACACAATTTTAAATATATTCACCATTGAGTATGTCATTCTTTCTTTAAAATTAACAATTACTTTATTTAATTACGTAAAAAAATTCAATTTAAAATTAAAATTAATTTAATTATTATTTAAAAAGGTTATGGAGTGTAATTTGTAGACTTAGATAAATGTTATATAAAAGCATATTAAAAAAAAGCATTAACAAGACTAATATTATTGATACAAGACTAATATTATAATATTATTGATCAAGACTAATATTATTGAGAATTAAGCAAACTAAGAAAACTTTAGTAAATTCATATTACAAATGTAAATTAGTAAATAGCCTCAAATAAATTTTTATTAAAATTGGTTACTTGGTTCANAGTTAGATAAAAGTTATATAAAAGCATATTAAAAAAAAAACATTAACAAGACTAATATTATAATATTATTGATCAAGACTAATATTATTGAGAATTAAGCAAACTAAAAAAACTTTAGTAAATTCATATTACAAATGTAAATTAGTAAATAGCCTCAAATAAATTTTTATTAAAATTGGTTACTTGGTTCAGGATTTTTATTGAAATGATGAAAAAAATTTAAATAATTTTGAAATGTAAATGAGTATTGAAGTATGAGTATTAACATGTTTGTCTGAAGTAAATTATTATATTGTCCCTACATTCACATTACTTAACAAATCTGAGTTAATTATCTTTTTTATTTCAATTGTTTTCAAATCAAATCTTTAAGGCATGAATTAAAGGAATAAAGAATCTGAATAACATAAGCTGCATTTAATAAGATGCATTTAAAATTGTGAAAGCCCCTCATTTCATACTTTTTTTTTTTAAAATCTTGCCTCAGTTATTGAATTTTTTCATAAAACAAATTAAGTGTACCAAAAATTTTAAAAGTAATGAAGTAATGTAGTAATAAAAAAGTCATAAGTAGAAAAAAAGTAATAAAGTACAACAGAAGCTTAGAAAATTTCATACATTTAGTGGACGGCCCCTCAGATAAAAATTTCAATCCATTCTTATCTTTATTAAATTAAATGAAAAAAAAGGGAGACGAAGGTTTTGAGGTGATGAAGCTTTGTGATTCTTGACTATTCGGGGGACCCTCATGAAAATACGTAATTAGCGAATAATCCCCAAACCAAATTCAAAGATTATGGTACTGATCTATAAGTAGACGAGAGCGAGGAGGCCAATAGTTAGATAGTGACAAAAACGATGGTGCTTTACTAAGAATGAAATTAACAAAAAAAAATTTTTTTTTTCAATGTTTAGTTGGTACCCGCAAATCGAGAACTTTTCAAAAATTCGAGAGATTTTTCGGCTTTATTTCAGAGAGCACAAAATTAAGTCTGAATTTAAGAATCTCTTGCAAAATGCAGCAGAGTTACACACGAGAGTGCAAGAATCCTTCTATACCGAACCCGCATGTATTTCAATCAAACATGTAAAATGATTGGTGCTTTCATACGATACGGACCGACGAAATGGATTGCAGTTTGTAGTTGAATGAATTGTGAAAACGCTGAATAGAACATTGTGAAAACCACGCTTTTTGCATAATTCGTGGCGAAAATCTACATGGTAATGAAAAAAAAAATTTTTAAAAAGGAGAAAAATTAAGCACCTTTTGAAAACACCCAATGAAAAAAGCACCTTTAAGGGCTTTTAAAAACGAAAATAAGTACCTTTAAGCACTTTTTAAAAACGCTACGCACCCAGTTGAACATGATCCAAAAAAGTAATGCTATGTCAAAGAAATCGTTTGAAAACAATCGGTATTATTTACATAATACATTTTAATAAAATACTACAAATTAATCAAACATTGTAAACATTAAATTTAAAATTTAAAAAAAAATCACCCATATTTTTTAATTTTTACTTCATTATTTACCTGATGTATAATCTAGAGAATTATAGTTGATAAACAAAATGTCCCTTTTTTCTGTAAAGGAAACTTTTTTAAAGCGAAAGGATGAAGGGGGCAGTTACATATTATAATTTTACACAAGTATTTTATGAATAATAAAAATTATTATGTACTCGCATTTGAAACATATATTTCAGGCATAAGATACATGTTTAATAAATGTTTTTTGACAAAAATATAAATTTTGTTCGTCATATGCCGGTCAAAACAGAGAAACTGCCCAGAATCGATTTAAGAAAATATATTTATGTAATCTATTTATGTAAAATAAATTACTCTGTTATTTGAAAAGGAAACTCCTTTTAAATTATATTTGCGAAGAAAATTCTTTTAATTAAATTATTTTGTTAAAAAATAAACTTGCTAATAACACTTTAGAAACTATTTTCACGAATTTTATTGCAAAGCCTTTTTTTTCTTTGACGTTAATATTCTTACACGAAATATTCTATGATGTCATCCATATACTTGAGTTGGTTGGTTGATTAGAGTTTAGTGGCACTAGAGCCAAACATAGCTATGCTGCGCCATCCACTAGGTTAAAAAATTCTTTATTTTTAAAGCAGGGAGTATAGTCCGCGTATTTGAGAGTTAGGCAGTAACTTTGCCAAGTTCTAGTTTTGTATGAAAATGTGGTTAAATTTTAATATTTCATGGTTGTGTAACGAGCTAACGAAGCAAATAGTAGAGATTTTAGATTTTGTGAAATTAAATTTATTATAATTGAATTTATCATATATTACAGAAATTACTTTCTCAATAATTAAAAGACTGATTTGCTTTGACCTTGTTTAAATTTTAATTAATCGCAATTTTTTGAAATTAGAGTTTCTGTTGTTCAAATTTTAAGAGGAACTTGCAAAATCGAATTTTCAATTAAGTCCCTATCTATTTTCACGTATTTTCTCACTACAAAGGTATTACTTGTTTTATGTCACATCGCAGCTCAAATTCGTAACTAAGCAACATATGCTTCTAAGATTATATGTATTTTCCAACACTTTGTGTTTTTTACTTTTGTTTCTGCAAGTGAGGATATCATCAATTACGAATATCGACATTATCAAAGAAAAAAAAAACAGTTCCTGCAATGGCTACTTGAACCGATTTCTGATAACCGATATTTTTTAGGGATAAATGATGATAAGTAAATGACAAAACTATTACTATTCCTACAGAGATCAATGATTTGAAAGTAAAGAGATATTGAACATTAAACGAAAAATTAAATATTTTCTATCGTTTACTATTATTTATTGATTTTTAACCAGTTAGATTTTAACTTATTAGTTAATGTATTGAAATATAGTTTCCAATTGTGTCAATGTAATTAAGATTTAGTTGTTGTTAGAAAAGTGTTATACCGCTCCAAAAGTAGTAAGGAATCGGATTTAACGTGGGGCTTAATGATCCAAAACAGCACTCGAAACAAACATTTTTAAGAAGAGAATTGAATGCACTATAAGATTGATTGATTGAGTGTAAGGTTTAGCGGCACAAGGTCCAAATGAGGACATGCTGCACCAAACAATAAGGTAATACAGTTCAAAGGTTAAATGTATTCAAAATTTTAATTGTAACACCATTACATCCCCTTAAACAGTACTAGTAAGTGAATAAAACCAGATAAAATGTATGAGAATAGTATGAAAAGCAGGAAATAAAATGGTACGAAGGGGATAAAATGTTTATAAAAGTGTGGAAATCATAGATGTGTTAAAACATTTATATACAGTTTGAAATACCAATAGCAAGCAAATACGCAAAAATGTTAGGATGATGAATGCCATCCCACAAATCTTGCATGCATAAAATAGAACTCTCAAAAACGTTAAACGATGTTGGTTAAATCATGGACACGTTATTAAAATATGATGAATTGTGAGAGGAACGGTGCAAGTACTGCATTGAGGAGGAGGCTCTCCAAACACTAAATGAGTGTACTATAAGGTTCATATGGGACTATCAATTATCCTTTATGATATAAATATAGCGTACGATGTTAAAAATTTTCTAGAAACATAGAACATTAAAAACAATCAGTGATCCTGCTTAAACGATGGTCTATCCTGAATGATTGTTGAGATATCAAACAGAGTAGCATTTATGAAGGTCTTTAATATGTCTTTCTTGCTCACCCAAATAGGTTGAATTGAATGAAATTTAGAATGTCATGATCCTAAAAAGGATATGCTGTAAGAAGCAGAAATGGTTCGAAAACAAAGCAGCAAGAAAAATGCATGTAGGCAGTATGAACATGATGCGTGGGGAACGTAAATTGCAATTAAAGTACTTATGATCTTGGTTTTAAGCACAGAATATATAAAATTGATAAACATTCCACGCGATGCACTCATTACGCTTTTTTCTTCCTGCTGCCATCTGCATAGAAGTAGACTTTTTCTACTATAATCTTATCTGGACGAATGTTAAATAGCACTACATTTTCGTCTCTATTGTTGTAGTTTTTAGTCTAATATTGCAAATTTTCATCTGTTAGTGTTTGTTCTAGAAGATCAAAGCACGCCAGATGTTTATTCATGCAAAAAAAAAGGTCTATCCATATCTTCTTTTTTTTTTTTACAAGTTGAAAATGACGACGAAGAAGCGTGCTAACACAAACATTCATAAGCAGTTAATTTTTTTTCTATATTTACTGAGCCTGTGGACAGCATTTATATCCTTAACTGCTAGATTAAAGAAAAAAGAATAATTTATTAAAACAAAATTAATTTGAAGTATAATGGTAATTCTACTTATCATAAAAATTTTTTTCGAGTCATTCAATTTTAAATTTTTTTTTTCAATGAATCCATTTCCAGACAGATAACACCGCAATGTAGGATATGGAAACGTCTTCTCACAAACGGTTCATTATTTGAGTCATATACAGTAAGCAACAAACACGTGATGAAACTGATTCCTTCCTGACGTAATCGTAAATTTTATTAAACTTTTCGTATACAATTCAATTTAATAAAATGGAGAGTTTATTTATCTAGCAACCTTAGCTTTCCCTTTGCGTAACCACTTTTTCGACCACTATGATGTGTTTGAATTAGTAAAATAGGAATAGGTAGTAAGAGAATCATCCCAATCTAATTTTTTATTAAATCAACCCTTAGATTCGAAGGTGTTTGAGCTGTTCTTTTATGCGTTTTTGTTTCAAAATAAATTTAGTACTAAACTCTCGAAACAATAAAATCCTTCTCCTGTAATTTCATTTTATAAAAGTAATTCAACGTTACAATCTTTTCATTCAAATCATGTTAGACATAGCTCGATAAACTGTATACAGCACAGATTGCGCCTTCTCATGCAAAACAATCTACTCGAATTATTAACATTTTGGTTACTCTTTTAAAAACGCATACCAAATCAGTTTGATTTTTTCTATAGAATTTTTAAATTGCAATAGTAATCAGAAATAAATAGTATAAAATATGACTATTTTCTTTAAAAAGTTATGTCCATTTTCGTAAATTAGCATTTCAAGTTATGCCGTATCTTTAAAACACGCATATCAAGTCATGTTTTCAAGCGTGTATTTCAAACAAATCAATTCTTGGAAGCACACAATGTGAGCTTTATTTGAAATAAAACTTAAACGAATTCCAACATAAAAACCAAGTTTTGTAAAATTTTGTTTGAAGTCATTATGTTATATCAGAAAATGCCATAAAAATTTCATAGTGGCTCAGTTAATCCGTAAAATATTTGAACTTCTTAGAGAATTAGCAATTATATTGAATCAAAATATTTCATAGGTTAAACTGAAAACATTTAGCAGAAAATAAGAAAATGATATTTATGGATTAACGGCTCTAAACAAAAAGTAAGTAAAACAAAATGGTTTAATACATATTTTTGCGTCCTTAAATAACAATTCTATCTTTGCAACAAATGCTCTTTTTATGAATAAGTATTGCAGTTTTAAAAATGAGGTTACGAGAATGTATTTATTCATTAAAAGAAAGAAATAAAGTTCCGTCCCAATAATTTTAGTATATTTTTTTACTCATTACATATGTTACTATTGCTAGTTTATAAAATTAATGTTGTTGTATATGATTATTTTTTTTCAAGATAAATATCAATAAAAAAACTATTTTCTTTTTGTATAAGTTTATACGCTAAATAAGAGGACTGAAACTAATTTTTTTATTAATCAAAATAAAACAGCTAAAAATCAAATGGGCTTAGAATTTAATATCATATATCTATAATAATAATAAAAAAATCTTTTTTGAATGAATTTAAGATTTTATAACACGAGAGTAAGAGGTCAAACGACATTGAGTATTCAGTGAATTAAAATAAGACGATTTGTTTAAACTAGCTTGGAACATACAAAATAAAACCAGGGATGCTAATTAGGTTACGTCACAGAACCAGTATTTAAATAAGATACGACAATTTAACATCAGCATTAACTGATTTTCGCGTCAGTTAATGTTTTTAGCAATCAGAATCTGAAATTCATTTTTAGTATCAATGATACGATGATTTGAAGAAAAAATTTTTCAGGCAATTTTGACAAATGGTTTATTAGAATGCTAACCTATAACTTTAAAAATTAAAGTTTTATAATAAAAATAATTAATTCTTCGAGTGAAAATTATCCCCTATCTCACTAATCAGCATAAAGCATTAGTTCTGTAGGAGAATTCAATAAATTAGATTAGGTATAAGACAAGATTGGGGATAATTTACAAATAGTTTGGCTCAAGAATCCATTAAGTTGTCAATTAGTTCACAACCATGATACATTTATCAGTATAATTACGATCAGGACGAATCTCGAGTATCAATTGAGGAGTAACACAGCAACAAGATCTGAGGATTCCGTTAATAAATATCTTGAAATGAAGTTTTAATCAAGTGATGAAGAGCGAAAGTTAGGACCATGGAAAAAGATCAATATTGCTTCTTAAATGATATTTTATAAATGCGATTTATTGTTTTAATTTTTCTGACCCATTTATACCGATACTTTTGTTAATGTAATAAGATTTAGAATGGTTTAAATGAAATAAATCATATTTATTTAATGAAATTATCTGACTACAGGATTCTTCTTGGAATTTGTATTAAAAGATTTTTTTGTTTGGTTTTCAAAACGGAAAAACTTGGTTAGTGTTGGAGAAATTTTTATTTTGGGAGAAGAAGTGAATGGAAAAAATAAAGAGAATTTTTCTACACAGGAAAAGTTGTGGAAGAACTGTCTAACAAACGTGATTAAAAATGGATAGAACTCAAAATGTGAGTATATGAAAAGGGGGGGGGGTAATTATATGTGTTCATTCACGTCTCAACTTTTAATAGCAATCTGCTTCATCAAAGTTTGTTTTCAACCAGTGGAAAAGTGAAATTATTGTAAAAATAAGGCTGACGCAAACGTATGCACAGCAAAATTTTATATTCACAAATTTAAGGTACATAAAATTTAAATACTCGAAATGTCTGTTGTTTAAATTTAATATGAAATTATAGTCAAAATGGAATAAGTCTATATTTAATGAAACGAAAATATTTAAGCATATTAAATTAAATTAGAACCCTATTCAATGAAAGCTACCAGCATAAAAACTCCATACAGCGGTCGGAAAAATCACATATTTTTTGTAGTTTACTACAATTGTTTTGTTACAAAAGTAGTTGACTACATCTAAAACTACTTTTTTTTTAACTTACTTACTAGAGCCTCGATGGCTCAGGGGATAAAGCGTTCGCCTTCTAACGAGGTGAACCGGGTTCAAATCCCAGCTATGGCTAGTAGATACGAATCTGCATCCGACTTGCACCTACCACAGTGCTGACGTGAAATATCCTCAGTGGTTGACGGATCATGGGGTAGAGTCCCTTTGCGTCAGTCTAACCGTGGGAGGTTCTCGTGGTCTTTCTCTCCATGTAACGCAAATGTGGGTTAGTTTCATCAAAAAGTCCTTCACGAAGGCAAATTTCTCCCAATACTTGCTCCAGAAGTTCCCTTGTCTGCTGGATCAGGTTCAAAATTACAAAGCTACGGAGTTGAGCAATAGTAGTCGTAAACCAAAAAAGTGGGTCGGCTGTTCAACGACGGTTATAAAATATAAAATAAAGTTACTTACTTAACTTACTTAATAAAAAAATTGGCTTACATTAAATATGAGGGAATAATTAAGAAATATTTATTCATACTCCCAGTTTGTTATTTCAAGAAATTTTATTTTCGAATTTTTTCATTTAACCTTTTATGCTTTTTTCGATAGCGAATATTTAATTTGAGAAATTATCAAATACTTGCAATTTTATAATTGTTTAATGCTCTTTTATTTCCTCTAAGAAATTAAGTGCATAGAAAATACGTTCCTTTCCTTTTAAATAACCTTTAACGAGTCTGCATTCACATGTGAATGTGTAACTCAAGTGTTTAATTATCTATTTTTGGTAATGGCTAGTTTAAATACTAGTTATATGTGATTTTAAATACGTGATTTCTGTTACCGCTCAGCTCATTTTCATTGCATCTATTGATGGACTCACGAACATTTTTAACCATCAAATTTGAAAAATTATGTGCGTTGGAACCATGTTTCTTTTCTAAACTAACGTTAAAAGTAGTTGCCAGGAATCAAACTACGTTTTTTTATGTCGCTCTACCCATTACACTACAAACTACGAAAAAAAAGTAGAGACTACAGTAGTTCCACTACTTGTAGTACGCTATTTCCGACCACTGACTCCGTATGAATTCTTTTCAGTCTATTGTAAAAACTGGGCTTACCCAAAGTCGTATATAGTAGAATTTGCATTCGCAATTGTAAGCTAGATAAAGATTATACACAAGAAATACATGTTGATCAAATCTAGTTAAAAACGTTTGAAATACTTCTTAAAAGGGAAGCTGGAATAAAATCTCAGTTGAAGTATTTAGATAACTAAATACAAAAACAAAAGATGCAAATATATTTAGTTCAAAATTAGAACGATGAATGTTAACAAGATATATCATTCCAGTACAACCAATTACAATCCATGGCCAAATTATTAGACACACTATAAGATTCTATGTTAAATCTTAATTATCAGGCTAAATCATACAGCTGTATTGCTTTAACACGGCTGAAATTGTTTCACACTTGTTTTTGTTCGTGCATCAATTGGTTAACACTGTAATGCAATACGTTAAAATTAAATACCAATAGGAAGTATATAAAAATCTCCCGAATAAAACCCCATTATATGTATGTTTAAATATAAAAGTATCGCATATAAATTCGTGCAAAACATGTAATTATTAAAAAACCACAGTGTGTCTAATACTTTTGTCTAATTATTGTAATATAATAATATAATACTTGTTATAATAAATATTCTATATTTATATAATATATCGTCTAATTTATCCAATCGTTGAATTTATATTAAATATTGTCTAATTTAACCAATTGATACCCGAAGGTAAATAAGTGCAAACCGGTTTCAGTCGCGTAAAAACAATAAAGCTGTATAGTATCACCTGATAACTAAGATTTTACATAAAATCTTATAATGCGTCTAATAATTTGGCCAGTACGACAGAAATATCCTTAAATTTTTAAGTGTTAAAAAATTAATTAATAGATGTATACGAAATGATGACAGGAAAGTAATCGCTGCTATGAAGATCATCGCTGATGGAAAGTTGTAAGAATGGTAAAATTGCTGGTGAACATAAAATTAAATCAATGCTTAACATGCCGAATGATATTTAAAGACAATTTCAGAGATTTTATTTCTTGCATGCCGACAGTTCCAAGAAATTAGGGAAATTGGTATTATTTCTTGGATGTGGAAATGTCCATTGATCGAAAATTCACCGAAAAGCGATTCATCTTCTGAGGGATATAACTTCAAAATATCTTCGGCAGAAGCAGATAAATGTCAGTACTGATAAATTTAGGGGATTTCTTTCTTTGGGAGGGGTCAGGCACTTGGGAGTTTTAAGTTCAAGCGTTGCGTTAAGGCAGGTTGAGACTTCTCTGAGAAATTAGTGCGAGATGGTTTTGTAGGAGGAGGAGTTGTTGAGACAGATCTACGAGATGTTGATGGTACAGCAAAATTAAATATGGGTTTTTTGTTCTGTGTTGTAGAGGAAATTAGAAGATTCTGGTTGGCGTGCCGCGGGGAAGATTTTTTATGAGCAAAAGTCTGATGTCCTAATATTTAGCGAAAATTAAGGAACAAATGTTATTTAAAAAATTAACTAATTGTTGTTTGTGAAGGATGGAGCGTTCTCCTTCCAATGAGGTTAACCGGATTTGAATCACAGCGAAGGCTGGCCAAGTCGAATTCCGCACCCGTCTCGCACCGACCATATTGCTGACATAAAATCTCCTCAGTGGTAGACGGATCATGGGTTAGAGTCCCCTTGCCGTCAGGCAAACCTTGGGAGGTTTTTCTCTCTTTGTAACGCAAATGCGGGTTTGTTCCATCAAAAAAGTCCTCAACGAAAGCAAATTTCTTATGCTTGAACCAGGAGTTCCCTTGTCTTCTGGATTGAGTTCAAAATTACAAGGCTACAGAGTTAAACATAAACAGTCGTAAACCTAAAAAATGGGATCGGCTGTTCAACGACGATTATAAAATAAAACAAAAATTGTCATTTATGAAAAATTTACAAATATTATTTAATATATTGTGCATGCGAACAGGGTTATTAGAAACTGTGAATCCTACATAAAAAATATATTGTTTTATTGTAAGAAGCAAAAGTATTTCTAAAGATTTTGTCCTTACAAATGCGTTGAACTGAGCTATTGTAACGCAATATAACTGTTCATAATGTGAAATATTTACAATGTTATGAATTGTGCTGTTTCAATAAGATTCAATTTATTTGGAGTAATATATTTCTTTTACGAACGAAATAAGATTTTGAGGTATATTCTTTACTTATACTGAAAAGTATATTGAAACTGAGTAAAATAATGAAAAACTTAGATATTTTTTTCCTTCTTAACAACGATAGGTTACAAATGTATGTTTGCCTTTCTCTCCAACGAAAATAAAATGATTTTTTTCATACTTAGCTCATTTTAAGTTTAAAACATTTATAGGTAAGATCATAACAACATGCGTTGTTTGAGAAAAGTATTTTTAAACTTTTTCTGAATAAAAAGATAAATTTTGTTTTAAAAACCAAACATAAATGTCTATGTTACATATTTATTTGTGTTGACTTAACACTTTTTTGCTATCGTAGACGAAGATCCATTTATTAAAAAAAATATATTAATTTTTTTTTCTGTATTCAGCTGGGTTATATGTGATGCCATTATATACCATGAAATATTTTCAAGCTTTTAAAATATTTTTAATTTCATAAATTTAATATTTTATACAATCCTCATTAAATCAATTATTTAATTTTTATTACATTTTACAAAAAGCGATTATAAATACTTTTCTTTACAATCAATGTAAGGTCTAACTTTTTAATTCCATACAAATGTATACTCAGTGTTGCGACTAATCAAGTCAAAATCTTTTTTTAATTTTATTTCTCGAACCACAAAACGGTTTCATTTTACATCTTTTTGGTGACTAAGTTGTATCCAGATTATTTAATAACACCGACTCTTCTTCTAACTCATAAAACTCTTCTTATGTGTCAGTTAGCAACTATGCATTCACTGGAAATTCTTGGCGATAGGATATCCTCTCACTCCGACAGTTGAAATTGTCACAAAATTGTTACATAAAATCGATGCATATAAGCCTTTTTAAATAATTCAGGTATCATAGAAAATTTCAATTTAGAAATATTAATATTTTCCTTTTTTTAATAATATATTGGCATTTACGCAATATGAAAGTCATTTGTTAAATGCAGTTTCACATTCTTTAAAATCATTTTACTTTCTTTTTTGAAGCATTTCCTTCTGCAATTTTAATTAATTGCATAGTGCACATCAAACATCTTGGAAAAAATATTATTAATGAGTTCATTGCGACATTTATCAGCATTTTCTAATTGAATTTGAGCTCGTTGTTTATAAAGTTTATTTAAGAGAGACCTGCGACTTTCAAAGCATACATTTAATTGATGCTTTTATTTTCATATTTAAAGAGTATTTTTATCGCTACAAAATGTGGATATCACGTAGATTTTCTTTTTTAAAAACGGCTCTTGCACCAAAAAATTTGCATCAATCAATCAAATAACTTGCCGTTAAATACTGGCTATATTTCTTCTAAACAAAATAGCTGTTTATAATATAGCAAAAAAGGGAATCACTCAATTATTTTTATGCTTTGCTGCAACTGTTCCGAGAATATAATTAACATTGTTCATTAATAAAATAATTAACGACATTTAAAATGATTGATTCTTACAAAAAAGCATTAAAAATTTAATTTGGGAATATATATATATATAATTTTTCATGTAATTTATCTGAAAGTGAGAGCATTCTTAAATATTGTAATAAAATAATGCGTAACAATAATTTATTTTCAGTATAATATTAAAATTATACTGAAAATAAATTATTGTCTCTACACTCGATTAATTTTTAATTGAATTGAATATAGGCTTTAATGTAGTGTTACTTAGGCCAAGTAGGACACGTTGATGATTAGATACAAATCAGAAGACAAACTTCATTCAAAACAAGATGAAAAACAGAAGTCAAATATGTAATAAAAATAGATACAAAAGGTGCTGTTATCAATTTCAAAGATTAATCCTGAAAATTAAAAACCTTTTTAATATGCTTTTAATTGAATTGAATGCATAGTTTAATGGTTGTTACAAGAGCAAGAAATGGCTATACTGCTCCAGTCACTAGGTTAAAATAGGTCTTTAGGTTAAGTGAGTGAATAATGTAAATTTTTGGATCATTGTTTACCACGTTAAAAATTAGGTTAAAATTGATGTAATTTGGTTAAAAATGAGAAATTTGTTCAAAACTAAAATAACTAGGTTAAAATTTATCGACTAGGTCAATTGAATTGAACATAGGGTTGAATGGCACAAGGTCCAAAAAAGGGCATGCTGCGCCAAACAAACTGTTTTTTTTCCCCCAACAAATTTAAGGTAAAGCATATTTGTTTTACCAAAATACATTACATTGTTAAAACTGTGAATGACGCGCAAAACATTCAGAAGTCAATAAAATCAAATAAAGGTGTAAATAGATTAATTAAAATAATTGTACCATGACTAAGTCATGTCTCACCGCGACTGATAGTAGAAGTAAGAAGAAAATAAAGATGTGCGATTTAAAGGTCAAAATAGGGACATGCTGCGTCAATGCGATATAATTGTATTTTAACTATTTTAAATAAATGAAATGAAAAACGGTAAATAAAATGAAGAATTAAACCAAACTGGTTAATAAATTGGCATTTTAACTAAAATCAAGAGAAATTGGAACTAATTTCCTTGAATGACCTTACCAAGATCAGTTTTTTCTAATAGAAACGTGATTGAATAGCATCAACAACCTGTTTGTCATAAATAAAGATCAATTTTTAAATCTTTAGCAGAGTTAATTTCAAAAATACGTAATTCCTTAATTTATCATATGAAATTTTATTATAATGTATATATAATAATATTTATTATGATTCATAATATAATAAATATATTTATATAATTGATATTTATATTATATTTATCATTCTTATATTATAATTATATTTATATTATATTTATTAAAATTTATATTTATATCATATATATTCTAATTTATATTTATATTATATNCTTTCGATATTTATTATAATTTATATAATTAATATTCATTATAATTATATTTATATTATATTTATTATAATTTATATATATATGTATAATATAAAGTTCAGTTGGTAAATATAAAGTGAGCAATTTTATGCTTAACAGGACAAAGGAATAAATGTATATATTGGTAAGCAATTTAATGCTTGTCAGAGCGAATCCTACTTTCCCCTTAGGAACGTCTCGCCCATTGAATACATTTAATTCCATCGAATATCAGGGAAAGAAAATTGTAAAGGCTTAGTTACAATTAAATGCAGAATTAACTTTGCAATTATTGCTAATAAAATTGTAATAATTAGTCAAGTTATGTAAGTTTTATCGAATTCTCGATAATTTGAATGCGTCTCCTTTGATACAAATTATATCTATAAAAGTATCTTCCTATAGCTGTCAACTAGTACAGTCGTTGTGGAAAATTTTTCTCTCCTGTAATTACGCTTTCAGATTTTGACGTTTCCTTGGTTTTACCCACTATGAAAAAATCAATTGTTGCAGGTGTGATTTTTTTTATTTGATGGGAATAATTAGAACTTAATTTTTAGAATTTTTTACTCTAATGCATTACCACTTCGTAATATTTTTTGCTACGAACTATGTCTATATGTTTTCTAATAGAATTAGAAAAGAAGAATTTCAATTTATTTATTTTTTGGTGAATTTTTTAAAAAAAATATCGAAACTGAGAAATGCATATTAACAATCTGTGTAGGTAACGGTATGCATAAGATGTAAACTACATATAGTATTTTAATGATTCAATTATTTGTCATAAGCAAAGATTATGCTTTATTTTTAGGAATGATTCTTTCTAGGAGCTAAATAATGATTTGTTTAAATTTTAATAAATACAAAAACTAAAACAAAAACATTGATTCATTAATGTCCAAATCCTTAAAACATGGAAAGTCCAAGTTGAAGCTTTAGTAGTTTAGATTAACTATCGGACATAAAATACAACAATGGCTATATTGCACCTAGTTGGCAACCAGAGCTGGCAAAAATGATGATTTTTTCAAAAAGTTAAATTTTTTTTAATTTATTTGATTTAAATCAGATTTTTTTATTTGATTTTTGCATTTACAATCCAAAACATCTAATGAGTTGTATTAATATTACCTAATAATATGTGAAAAAAATTATAACTATAATAGCTAAAAATTTTTATTAAAAATTATTATTTCATTATTAAAAATTAATCACTAAATAAATAAAATCATAGTTATATTTTACGAACTTAACTTGATTATGTTAAAGACTTGGAGACTAGTTGGCAATTAGATATCGAATGAGGAGAATACAATACAGATCTAGACAATGAAATAAAACAATGAGATTCTGATGATTATTGATTAGAATTTGGAGTTTAGATGATTATTAATAACTGACAAAGAGAAAGACATATTAAAGTTCTTTAAAAATTTGATGGTACATTTACCCAACAAAAGAGAAAGAAAAATACTTTTATTTCAAAAATTATTTCAGATCGTGAAGTGTCAATTTTATTATACACTGATGGAAAAAAAATCCCAATCCCGAGAAAAAATTATTGTCGAGTAATGAAATTTCTTATGTGTTAGTCTGAGTGACATATTTAATTGATTAAAGTTTCAAGATCACAGGTTAATGCAATTAAGAGAAAAACCATTTCAAGTGTGAAATGCTGGTACACTTATGACCGGTGTAACCACCAGAATTTTGAATGCAAGCATGCAAACGGGCATGCATTGTGTCACACAGATAGTCATACAGTTTTGGGATATACTATACTGTAAAAGATTTGTAAAATTTTTGAATTGAAAATCATATTGTTGTGTTTTTATATTATATTATACTAGTAATATTATATTTAGCTTCAAAATTTTATTTAATTTGCTCTAACTGAATTAGATGTGTGTGTAATCCATTACTTTACAATTATAAATACAGTAGTTATTGCATTTAAAATTTTATTTTTGCAATAAAAGCCATTTTCTAACCTTTATAATAATATAAAGAGCAAAACTAAACAGTAAAATTTTTTTTCCATTTTTGGTTAATTTTTTTTGAAATATATGTCACTGTTAGGGGGTTAAAGTAGACAATCGTTTACTCAAAACCGGACTAGTGCAAGAAAGAAACAGGAGAATGCTTAGATCTAGGCCGAGGCCTTGGTTACGCCATGCATGTCACGGGGGCCTTTACGCGATTAATTTAAAATAAAGAATGATTTTCCTAAAATTAAGATTACTAAATCGAAGTATAAAATCTTATGACCATCAAGTGTTTCGTCATTGATCGAGTTAATTTTCCGTCTTTTACATAATTTTTGTTTACCTTGAAACCTAAAAAAAAGAATTAAAAAAAACCTAGAAGTGACTGCACATGAATTAACAATCCATAATATTGAAGAATATATATTCTTGTTCATTTTAAATATATTAAACGCACTGATTAAGTTTGATTATTAATTTTCCGAGTCATATTCTTAATTTGTATTCTATGAAAAGTGTGATGGTTCCAATAACAAAATAAAGAAATTTAAAGGTTAGAAAATGTTTTCAATTTCAGCATTCTAAAGAAAAATACTGAATAAAATTGTAACTCCTATTTATGCTAAAAGAATTCCTTTCCGCAAAAAGTAAAATAGTGAGGTAACTATTCAATTTCCAATAGAAAACTAGTCTTTGTCACAAAGCTTGGTGAAAAAAAATTTATTATAAAGTGTTTCCCAAATTATATTTTTTAATGAACAATGCATTCTTAGAACAAGGCTAACATGTTGTAAAGCTATTGGCTTTTATTAAATTATTAAATTTTCTAATTTAAATAGATTATTCTACGAACTTGAGAATCCCATTTCCTATTCTTTTCAAAGCATCTCTTATTTGATTCGATTCTAAGATTTGTTGCGGAAACTTTAAATTTAATTTGAGGACATGTAAAGGATATCACAGTTGTTACCTTTGAAATAAATTAATTTGAAATAGTAGTGCTTTGTAAAGTAGTTATTGATTTATGTTAGCAAGACAGTTCTGACGCCAGAAAAGCATATTTCATTTGTTCATATGCCATGATTTAACTGATTAAAAGAAAAATCCTTCGATAAAAATATTTAAAACGAAAAGTCAAAAGTGATACATTTAAATATTTAACAGTGATACATTTAGATATTTAACAGCGATACATTGAAATATGTTATAAGACGAGCCATTTTTGAAGTGATAACTCAATTCATGGATTAACCTACAACGAACTCTTTTTCCTTCTATAACTTCTATCGTGATATGCCAACAGCACGGGGCACTCAAATCAGGTTGATGGGTGGGACGTAAATTTTTGAACCATGATTTGGCCGAATCTAGGTTAAAAATTTTGCAACCTAGTTATAACTAGGTAAAAACAGAGTTTAAATCAGATCTACTAATAGTTTAAAGTCAGATCTAAGTCAAAATTAGAACTAAATCTGACCAGTATCCACTCAAAACTATAAGCAACTGGTAGTAAAATTTCTAAACGAATATTTGAAATTATCACCTTTCTAATTATTTGCAGTTGTAGTTCATTAACGTCAGCCTAGAGCTGCACAATGGGCTATTGGCGCTGGTCTGGGAAACATCCCTGAAGATGATAGACATGCCATCACAATTTTGATCCTCTGCAGAGGAGATGGCACCCCCGCTTTGGAAGCCCGACGACCTGCGCGTGAAGTCGAGCACTTTACAATAGAACAGTTTAACGAGGACCAATACCCCTTCGGACCCTTCGTAGACTAATCCAAGTGGTCACCCACCCGCACACTGACCACAGCCAATGCTTGACTTCGGTGTTCTGCTGGGAACCGTGTCTTTATGATCAGTGTCTAACTACTTAAAAAAATAATTTCTATTAGAGAATCTCTACGAGGGAATCAAATTTTTTTATAAAGTCATAAAATTATTTCCAGGAGGGAATCGGAGAGGCGATACTATTGTGAAATTTGTCAGAACCTAGAGATGTTTCTTTATATTTATTAATAGCAGATTTTTAAACTCAGTTATTGTTAGAGGAGAATCATTATGGGGATCAAGAGAGGGTCAAAGTGCATTTTGTCAGTTTGAGTTTTGTATTTTTGGAAGGTTTGAGTGAAATTTTTTGAACTAGATACTAGATATTTTGTACTTTTTTGCTGCTAAAGTATTTGGCTCTGCCTTCTAGTTTTTCTGGTAAGTGCACGGGATTTTCAAAACAGTAGCAAATTTTCAATAGTTGGGTAGCGACGGAATATTCTACGGGCTCGTCTTTAAGTTGTAAACGTTTGGCTGCATTCTTCATTCCACCATGGTTTCTTCAGTAAATGTTAATGGCTCTTGAAAAAGTGACCTGTCTACTGAATGTGCTAGAAATCTAGGGACGTGCACTGTATTCGTAATACCAGGTTTTAAAATTTTGATTAAAGGGAAATGGTCGTTATGATAAAGGTAATTCCAAACAAAAATTTGGTGTAAATACTGCTGAACGCAGTGTTAAATCAATGGAATGGAAAGTGCGAGATGGAAAATGAAAATTTGTCTCTTCATCAGTATTTAGTAGAGTTGGTGGTCGTCTATGAATATTTCAATTTGATTCCCGTGAGAATTTGCAGTATCATTGCCCCAAGTTTGGCTATGCCCATTAAGATCACCTGTGATTATAAAGCGGTTCAAGTAACTCAACTATTAAGTTGTTAAGATTCGATTATGGTATTGATTGATTTGGAGGATGGTAGAGACTGCATATTGTGATGAGTTTCGATTGAAATATAACTTGTGTTGCTACTGCTTGCAGTTGTCAGTGGAACGAGAGAAATTGAATACATTTTCGAAACAAAGAGATACACTTCCGCATGCATTATTTCCACGTTTGTAGTATTTTCTCAGATGTGAATATTCTTGTATATTGGCTTTGTGGATATGTTTCAAAAATGCTCCCTGCAGTGCGAAAAAATGGGATTATGATTTTCAGTTTTATCTTTCATATCTGGCAAATTAACGTAGAACACACGGTAATTCACACTATAAGTTTATTGCCCATTATTTGCGCTGGCATAGGCCACTTGGCCTGAGATTGCAAGAAAAATCCAATCTGTGCATTGTTCTTCGACAGACCAAAAGATTCACGAATGCGAGGAGAGATCCCATCGCATAAATTGTCATCAAGTGACTAGCAGGTTCGGAGTCAAACTTAGAAACCAGCCATGGACCATTCGTAAGACAGTTCCAGCATTGCAATAAAAATTAAATAAACAAACTATGGCAAATAGTACTATAGATTCAATTTTAATCGGACATCTGAACCTGCATCATTCACATATTTTTAACTCTCAACTGAATCTCGATATCAAGCGTTTGAGCTTACAAGTTTCAAGTCTTAACGAACCTTATTATAATAGTGGTGGACAGATTACCTAATTCTACAGTCAGTTGAAGATTTACTCATGTAGTGATAAACCCAGAGTAGCGATCCTGGTAGGCCAAAAATTGATAGTGATTCACTCACTCATTACCAACAATAGAGATCTTTGTGCAGTTACATTCCAACAAGGCATACAAAAACTTATTTTGTTTCCTTTTACCTGCCTCCAAATGAACCTATGGACATAACACTGAATCTCTTGGGTGCCTCACTGGTGAAGTACTCAGAATTTATCATTATTCTGCGTGCTGATGTCAATGCCAAAACTACAGTCTGGTTACCAAGATCGGACACCAGGGGAGAAGAATTACTACAATTTCCATCCAGCTAGGACATACACGTTATTAACGATCCTGAAATCCCTCCTGCCTATAATTTCATTTTGTTCAAAAGCTGGACAGATATAATAGCTACAAACTCAAACCTTCTTTAGATCTGGCAGAGGGATTGATGATGCTTTGAAGGTAGTGGTAGATTTTATCACCGAAGGGAAAACATCAAATAAACATACCAATGGGGTAGCCTTGGACATCAAAGGTGTCTTCAACAACTCGTGCTGGAACATCTTTAAAGAAAGATTGAATGACCTGAAGCTCCCAATAAATCTCTTCAAAGTCCTCTATACCTTTTTTGAATATAGGAATGTCTTTTATGAAAATAATGTTTGTTAGTAAAGAAATCTTTGAACCTTGGTAGTCCACATCAGGGCTCTTTCCTCATACCCATTTTATGGTTGATCGTTATTGATCTAGTTTTTAATTTTTTTAAGAGTGATTATTTTAACAGCTTCAACGATTTTAACTGCATCGATTTTGAACTGACTATCTTCGCAGACGACATATTCCTCCTTTTCCGGTATTCTATCTTATATCGCTTCGACTTTCTAGCATGCTAAGGGACAAAACACCGGGGATTCGCGTTCGGTTAGCCACCCAAACGAAACATCTGCTCTTACACCCCAGTGCCTGAGGTCAAAAAATCAGGAATGGGCACAGTATCCCTTGGCTCTTCTTAGGCTAGCATGCCTAACTTTTTTTAGGATCATGTGTCACGTGATATGTATTCTTGTAGAAAATTGTGAAATTAAAATTTTTTTTCCACGAAAAAATATGAGCAACAGTTAATTTTACAATTAATTTCTAGTTTTACTTTAATTTCTAATTTCTTGACATATCTAATTTATCTTCTAATAGTTTTATTTTTAAATCATGTTTTTAAATTCCTTTTCTTAAATGCAATTAATAGTTTTAATTAAAATCACATAAAGAATTATAACAGAAATTGGATGGGTATGTTTAATTATGACTCACAATGTCATCCAGGTGAGAGCAAATAAAGGGGCGGGGGGAGTAACAAAGCAATACATTGTTTTGATTGTTACTAAGTTTGTATATGTACTCAAATGTAAAACTTAATGCATTTTACTCAATTTTTAAAACTGTTAACATTTTATTGAATCATAACATAACTCTCTGTATTGTATGGTATATTTTATAGGTGTTTTTTATTTAGCAAAATAAGTTCTTCTTATATGGGTAGCCTTTATCTCACGAAATAAAATTGTAGTAACTTTAACATGGAATATAGCTTCGAGAAATATAACTTTATTCGCAAATAAAACAACATACTTATTCCAAACACATGTTTTTGAGTTTCGAATAATGTTTTGCCGAGATTCCAATTTCCAGAACTTTTATCAAGACCATGTTTTATACGATCACATCTAGTCTTCTATGAATTTGAATTGGTAAATATGTAGAAGCACTTTGTTTAAGGAATAATGTGCTACAGTACTACTCTTTAAAATTCAAACTTTCATAGCATTTCTCTAAAGTCAAAATAGAATTACAAGAGTTTCAGACAATCAAGAGTGTTGTTTGTTATTTTAAAACATGATATATATTAGAAAAAGAATAAATTCAAGTTTTTCATTGTTCGTAAGGGAATATATACACAAAAACATGGTTTATGTAATTTTTTTTTTCATTATTTCTAGGGATCACGATGTCACGATTCTCATGGTGAATTTTTATTATCTAGTAACCAATCTTTTTCAAGAGGAAAACATGTAAAACTTTTTTTTTTATTCTATGTCATTGATTTACTAAAATTTTATTCTCACAAATACATTTTTAATTTATGACCTGATGATTAATTGATATAAATTTTTGGCGCAAAATCCATGTTTTGGCTATACCGCGTCTAAAACCAGGTAAAAATCAAAATAACTAGATTAAGATTTAAGTAACTTTGATAAAATCAAACAACTAGCTTTAAGCTAGTTCAAAATCAGGATAGCAAGGTTGAAATGACATATAAATTGAATTAAAATCTGTTACTATGGTGAGATTATAATTAGTCCGAACTTAGAACTTTATTAAGAGGAAACTATCCCTTGTCTTTGAGGTAAAGTATACGATTTGAATGAGGAGATTCTCGCATTAAAGTAGATAAATGAGGAAAAAAACAATTAAAGTATCAGTGTCAAATGAACTTAAATTTCGGACGCTGACAGAATATATTTTTAATCGTTAATGCTTCCTGCCATGTCGGAAAAGTTGGAGCTGATTTATTAGGAAGGTGTTAATATGTTAGATGTGTGTGACCGATGCCCTATACATGAAATAGAGGAACATCAAACCAGGATGATAGTAAGTTCAGATGATAGCATATTAAAATCTTCTACACTTAAAACTTCTACACTTAACTTCTACACTACACTTCTACTCTATTAAAAGTTCCTTAAGCTAAAAGTAGGAATTGAGAACAGTCTGTTTTTATTGATTGATGTAAATTTTTGCCAAAAACTAAGTTGAAATTACTGTAACTGGGTAAAAATCAGAACAACTAGATTAAAATGAGCAACTTGGCCAAAATTAAAATAGATAATTTTAAATTTGTCAACTTGGTTATAACTTGAACTAAATCAAATTGTAAAACCCGATATGTTTAATGTAGAGTTTGAAGTTTATTTGAATGAGGTGTGTCTCCAAGTAAGAATGATAAAGTCGGGCAATCACAGTTAAAGTACTGTCGTCTTTCAGATTTAAATTTCATATACTGGGTCAGAAAATGCTTTACTGTGAGAGATTCACTGCGAAAATTACATTGTGGAGATGCTTCATTTAAAATTAGATATTTGTGTGTCAAGTGGGTGTGCCCAATGCGTAGTCTGTTGATAAAATCTGGGGTTTTCTATTGTAGTTAGTGAATAGTGCAAATGGTTTAATATCTGGTTTGATCTCATGTAATTTATTGTTTATTTCAGTATTCCAGTTAGTCTGTCTGAGATGGTTAAGAGAGTCGGCTACTAAATTTCGAATGTCAGGTAAACAGTGTGGTTTATTTGTAAGATTGTGTATCGATTTGACTGTTGTCTGCTGTTTCGTAACCCTTAATGCCCACATGTCCAGGAATCCTACCAAATATTATTTCGTAGTTATTGTTAGTAAGTTTAATATATAACTTTAAAATATGCGGGATAATGGAGTGAGGTTTACTGTTTGAATTTTATATAGCATCGATATAGCTTTATGAATCAGAAAAGACAAACCATTTTTTGTGCATTTGGTTTGAAAGAAACAGTAGAACAAGAAAAATGTCGCAACGTTCTGAGGAAAATACAGAAAAAATTGAAGGTAGTTTCTCTGATATCACTCCAGCATTGTGTACAACCGCACTAGCTACATGGTTACTTAATTTAGAGCATATTTAGAGCCTTATAGCACATAAAAGTCGTTAAAATTATGTAAATGGGAATAAAATAACTGCCGATAAATCACTGTTGATAAATCACTGTAGATGTTTTATCCCTAGTCAAGTTTTTAGAAATGTCAACAGTTTTGACATGCACGTCATTCCACACAGGAATCAACTCAGCTGATTCAAAAATCATCTAAACCTAACTTTGTTAAAAGGTTTTTCATTCTTAATCCAAAAGTAGGAATTAAGGCAGGTCTGTTGTTGAAGTGGGTAGAACACAATGGTGTTAAAACGTGTGAGAATAATAGATGGGAAGGGTGACATTTAATGTGAAAGTAAAAGTTGAGAGAATATTTCGTTGCGAGTGAAGTTTGATATCTAAAACATATAAACTTTCGATAGGTGATGTACGGAAAACTCCTGTGGCAATCCTGAGTCCTTGATGATGAATAGTATCTAAAAATTTTAAAACCCACTTTCTAGCTGATCTATAAACTATAGCGCCATAATCTAACTTGGAGCAGATTAAAGAATGATATATTTTGTGCATAGATGTATTAGCCAGCATCTTTAAGATATTTAATTTTGCGAAACTGGATTTTCGCAATTTCTGGATGTGAGCTTTAAATGTCAAGTTTGAATCTAAGATTAGACCTAAAACTTTCGTTTCCTGGACAACAGGGATGACGGTATTATTAATGTAAAGTTCAGGATCAGGATGAATCCCTCGTTCTGGACAGAAATGAATGCAAGAAGTTTTATTGGGCGAAAACTTAAAACTATTTAAATCAGACCATTTTAAAATCTTGGTTATCGAAAGTTGTAACTGTCGTTCAAAAGTTCGCATTGCACGTGGCTCTGCAAGTCAATCTAAAATCATCCACAAACAACTCGCCTTCAACTGTATTTGGTAGAAATGATAAAAGTTCATTTATTTTTATGAGGAACAAAGTCACGCTAATCACGCTACCTTGTGGAACTCTTTCGAGTTGGTTAAAATCATTTGATAAAATTGCATTAATGCATACCAGAAAGGCTCTGTCAGTTAAAAAGTTTTTAATAAAATAAAAAATGTTTCCCGTTATAATATATTTAATCAGGTTCATTAAAATACTATGCTTCCAAGTCCTATCGTATGCTTTTTCCAAATTGAATAGTACTGTCACTAGGTGTTGTTTTTTCAGAAA
The DNA here is from genome assembly GCF_043381705.1 of Parasteatoda tepidariorum. NCBI lineage: Eukaryota > Metazoa > Arthropoda > Arachnida > Araneae > Theridiidae > Parasteatoda > Parasteatoda tepidariorum. The sequence goes on from NC_092215.1 coordinate 42,888,109, forward strand.
AGCTAACCTTACTTGCGTTTTTAGCACATGTATGTTGTCAATAGTGGATCAGCATTTTCGAAACCCACTCAGATTGACTCGATATATTTGAAAATTCAAGAAGTCTTAACAAGTCTGGTATTAATTATCTTTTAACGCAGTTTACAGAGGCAGCTAGTCAATGCAACTGGTCTATAATTCTTTGGGTTTTTAGAATCCTTTACGGGTTTGGGTGGGTATCTTAGTGACCCCGAACTTGACCCCAGCCGATTGATGCTTTCAGGCCAATATGCACCTCCCGTTAACCCCTTAACGATCGGTTAATTTTCAAGAAAGCGGTCATAAAAGTGTCTATTTTTTTGACTTTTGTATTTGTATTATGTATTTGATTAGTGCTGCAACTAGTTTAAATTAAACTAACTATCTACAATTACCTAAAAAATATCCTGGTACTGCCATCAGATGTGTAAAATGAGAAATAAAATGTTTTCCGGGCAAAAGAAATTAATTAGTTTTATTCTTATTGGCGCGTTACTACTGAACACTCCAGCCCGTCAATATCACGGGAGCGAGAAATAGCGGGCGAAATCTCACTAAGTCATTTTCACGGGAGCGAGAAGGAAGGGGTTAACCTGAAGTATGGGCCAAAGCAGTGTATTGGGGTACCATGATGCCCCTCTACATCCAGGATCCCCTTTCCCAGGGACACGGGTCTCCTCGCATAGTGAGCATGCTGGTGGTTTCTTCCCACAAGGATCCGATACAAAGTAGTAATCGAACCAAAACAAAAAGCCCTTACCAGTAAACTTGGCAACCACGACAAGGGAGAAAATTTGTCATAACGAATAAAAATGTGAAACAAAATTAGTAACTCAGAAACGGCAAAAAATGTAGATTCAAAACCTATAATCTGCAAATAATAACCAGATTTTTAAAGTAAATTCAATAATGTTCGCTCACTTGGTCAATGTAATTATAAAGTGAAAGTCGGAAACTCAAAACAGGACCATCGCTAGAGGGAAATGGAAGAATGCTCAGATCCTCGGGTGTGCCGTACTCGTCACACAAGAGTGTGCCACTGGGGAGACAATAATAAATGCCTTTTAATAAATGCCACGAATGTGGCCTATTCGATCTGGTTGGTCGGCCAGGCGCATGTGCTTTTGGACGGATCGTGGTCCTCTCGGGGGGACTGTCGTTTTTTCGGAATGCCCAACTGAGGGCGGGCCGGCTTTGTGAACCTCTAAACGTTATTTATTTTGAAAATTCCACCTGACTTGCTTACTAAAATTTGAAATTTAAGAAACCAGTTATTAATGTTGGAACTTTTTTATCGTAATCGGAAGTCAGATGTACTGTGCCTGAAACGACACACTCAAAGAAAATCGAATAATGTTAAACTATCACTCTGAAAGTAAGGATTCAATTACAAACAATGTTTGATTTAAAAAAAAGGGGCAAGAGGAAGTTGATTTACTTGAATATTTCAGAAAGTATATCCTGCATTTACTTTTAGAGGCAAACCATATCAAAAAACTTCGCATCAATTCAATTACATCGTTGCCTTGACATCAATTTTTTTACGAACTTTAAGAAGTAGTATTTCAGAAAATTGAATATCGAAACATCACTAGGGTACTTCGGGAGCGTGATCCCAGTGTTTGTTTGAAGAAGCAAACGTCTAAAAGGCAATCCAATAATCTTTTCTTACATACGTTTTCTTCATCAACAATGTGAACATTCTTTTAACAAGAGAGTTAGATCAATATGAATGGGTCATTTTTTATATTTTTATTAACTTCTTCGTTCGCATTGAAAAATAATCATGAAATGCTTTTATGTTATGCAATAAAATGCATAATTAACTTAATCATAAAAGTTTTATATAAAAAAATTAGCTACAATACTGCATCCATAATAAGAGCTGTGTTGAAAGCATCACTCATTTGTATTGAAGCAAAAGACCCTTCTGAAGCAATAAGTTATCCCATGTTTATAAAATAGTTTGAAACAGCACAGCTATTACACGTTGCAATTTTATGTATATTGCAACTGTGGTTTCCTTTCGAATCAATAATTTGTACTTCGTATTTTAAACACAACTTTCAACTTTTGAGTAAACGTGAAATGAATATTAAAAAGTTTGAAATCAATGTTCTAAAGATGGTTAATAAAATGAAGTATTGTAAATTATTCTGCTTTGAGTTGCTTGGTTAGTTTAAATTTAATAATCTAGCAGATTTGATCGTAGAAATCTATATTGAACAATCCATGTTTTTTTGTTGTCTTTCCTAGCAAAAGAGTTTATTTTTATCTAAAGAAACAGTGTGAAAGTAACTTAGCCACAAAAGCTTTACAGAGTTAAGCCGGATGTTCGTATACTGTCATGCAATAAAAAACTTAACTAATACAATATAACGTAAGCGACAAAAAAAATCAAAATAGAAAGTTTTACAGATTTGATATTTTCCAATGATAAGCTACTTAATATATGCAAAAGATTTTTTTAAAAATTAAATGTTGTTCAATCAGTTTTTTGAAATTCTATTTTAGCATTCACAGCATTAAAAATAGAAAGAAAATAGTTGTCAAGCCACTTTTCTCGAAATCTACCTTGAGGCACTTCTGCTATTTTTCAATTACACAGCAGTATACTATGTCAATCTCTCGGTTCAACTCAAGATAGCGAAATTAAAATGTTCTACAAGTGTCTGAAAAACATACAAAATTTTAGCTTTATGTCATTAATCCAGTCACGTGGGCTGAATTAGATGATTGAAATATATTTTTCATATTAACTGAAAGATTGAGTTAAATGATATCTGTATTTGTTATACTGCACCAGTATATTCATGGTAAATCAATCTGTTTTCGAAAATAAGATCAGTGGGGTAACTCGGGACAGTTGAAGATATATATTTTGATAGTATATAAAATATGAGTCTTTTATATACTTTCATAAAAGACATTCCATTTCTTCGAAAATGACCTTAAGCGATCAGTTTAATAAACATCGAAACAAAAAGCAGTTCTCGCACAACAAAGGTGAATATATTTTCCCTCATTCCTCTCTTGCAGGAAAAAAATATATTTATCAGAAAATAGAATAGGGATATTCTTATTCACGAATAAGACACTTTATGACAAACTTTTCATTCGTATTGTTTACTGTTCAAATTAACAATCAGTACTTAATTTCAAGTCTAGCAATATTTTCAAACGAAGAATAAAATTCTGGAAGAAAAAAACAGCACTACTTAAGTCTTGTATTTTTTGTTGTGAAAAAAATATATTTTGGTTGTGAAACAATACATTTCGAAAATTTTCATATATTTAATAAGCAAAGAATGGAAGTCAGCTTAATAACTAAAACATTTATTGTACGCATTAAAAACATCATTGGCAATTTTAGAAAAGACCAAATTATCAAAATCAATTTTTTTAAAAGCTATCATATTACATTAATCTCTATTAAATAAATACAATTCCCGAATGCTGTCTATTTTTAATAGTAAATTCTGGCTCATTTTGTTGGCTCAGTACGAGTATTGAGGTTTCCAAAACTTTCTTTCTGAAAGAGCAACTAATATAAATTTTATACCCCTATCAATCAACAAAATGCATAAACATTTGTCGAAACTCTCTACTTTATCAGTCATATGCTACCAAGAAATCTTCTTAAATGATAAAGTATAGTATTGTCTCGATGAAATATTAATAGAACTTTGAAAACTAGTCATCTTGAGTTTCACATGCTTATATTATCACCTAATTTGTAGTCATCAATACAGCCACTTTTATTGTAATTTGAGCCACTTTTTTGGGACCGATAAAAAATTATGAACTGTGGGACATTTTTATCTTAAACAAACATTTAATACAAAAAGTTATTGAAATAAAAAGACATTTGGTTTTTCATTTTTAAGCAAATCGGATAAATTACTCGGAATATATACAGGGTAATTAAGTAGAGAGACGCCCGGTGGCTGAGTGGTGGAGCTTCGCGCTCTCGTGCCACAGGTCCTGGGCTCGATCCTCGGACCGGGCAAGGTTGACTCAGCCTTTCATTCCTTCAGTGGGCCGATAAATGAGCACCAAGCATGCTTGGAAACTAAATACTGGGGGTTCCGCGTTTGGCTGACCACCTGACCAGAACATCTGTTCCTGCACCCCAGAGCCCAAGGTCAAGAAAACTGAGATGGGCACAGTAGGCCTTGGCCCTCTATGGGCTGTCGCGCCACTGAGTTTTAGTTTAGTTTAATTAAGTAGAGAGGTTGAAAACTTGGAGGGTGCATTATTAAGAATTTTATTATTCATGACCGTTAGGAGCGTTTTTCTTTTATGGATTGCTTGCTTATGCGCATTTAAAGTGGTATTTTTATTTATTCAAATTATTTTAATTTAATGTTTTCTAATTATCGAAAAATGCGTTCAACAAGGCAAGGGAATAGCTATTGAATCGTAATTTACTGATTTGGCAATCAAATTGGAGAAATCGGTGTGTTCATCGGCATGTATTGTTGTCGGTAAATCAATAAACAATCAAACATTAATATGCAACATAATTCCTTAATACTTTTATCACTAAAAATGGGTGTCCTACCACATCCTCCAAAACTCCTGTTCTCAATTATATTGATTTGTCAATTACCGATATTTTATAGCTATTATTCAGCCAATGTAGGATCTATATGGAATTGTCAGATTCACTCGATTTTAGTCTTTTCTTTTTTAACTAATATCAGCCCTACATAAAATAGTCAGATTCACTCGATTTTAGTCTTTTCTTTTTTAACTAATATCAGCCCTACATAAAATAGTCAGATTCACTATTTTTTTTACATTCATTACTAAGCCAATATCGGCCCTTTATAGAATTGTCTGATTCAAACGATATTTTATAGCCATTATTTAATCCATATAGAACTATCAGATTCAGACTACATTCTTAGCCCCTATTCAGTCAAAGAAGGTCTTATGTCAAATTGTCTGATTCACCCGGTATTTTATAGCCAATAAAAACACTTTAGAAAATCGTCTGATTCAGGCTATAATTTTCTTTCCCAATATAGTAAAAATATACCGCATATCAATTTTTCTGATTCACTCTATATTTTGCAGCAACTTTTTAACCAATGTCAGCCTGATATAAAATTATCCGATATTTTATAGCCATAATTCAGGTAATTTAAGCCCTCTACAGAATAGTCAGATTCACCCGTTATCTAATTTATTATTCAGTCAATATAGACCCTATGTAGAAATTTTAAATTCAGATAATTGTTTTTCTTTTCTTTTGTTCCTATTCAGTCAATATAGACATAATATCGAATTTTCAGATTCACCTGATATTTCACAGTCATTGTTTTACATAATTTTTAAAATAATATTTTGAACTACAAAAATATGTATTACCATCTATAAAATTATACAAAAATAAATCTGAAAAAAATAGTGATTTAAAATAAAATTGACATGTTTATGAATTTCAAGTGTGCAAACTTCACAAAGAGAAAATTGGTAGACTAAGTTATCTGCAATAATGGGATTCTATTGGTCGAAAAAAGTCTGTATAATCAACTGAAATTAACCATTTACGTCAGTTAAAACTATTAAATTATCTTTAAAGAATTAGCAATTTTATAATTTTCGATTATATTATCTCAGAGAGAGCACAATTATCCGTTAAATATGATTTGTTAATACTTGAACTGGCTAAACAATTAAATTTTAAACTTAAAAGGTAAAATACTGCACTTCTCTCTTAAATCATATTTGGTTCTTTTCAAATCCCATCCCATAAACTATGAAATCTCATGGCTGATATTGATCTCATGGTCCATCAAATCACATGATCGATGGCCCATCTATATTGCTCTAGTGCTACTATAACAATAAAATTAAAACATGCAGTGCTCTTGGTAACTCAATTTACTACGATCAGAGTTTGTCATTTCAATTACGAGAAAATGTTTTTTTTTACATATTTTATAAACGTCGTTGAACAGCCGACTCAATTTTGAGATCATGTATACCAATGTTCAACTCCATAGCCTTGTAATTTTGAACCGAAATCAGAAGACAAGGGAACACCAGGAGAAAATATTGGGAGAAATTTGCCTTTGTGGAGTTCTTTTTGATGGAACTAACCCGCATTTGCGTTCCGTGTTGAAGAAAAGCACGAAAACCTTCCACGGTAGGCATCACGGCAAGTGGCCTCAAACCCATGATTCGTCTATCACTGCGGATTTTTTACGTCAGTACTATGGTTAGTGCGAGCCGGTTGCGGAATTCGTAACAACCAGCCATCTCTGGGATTCGAACCCAGGTCACCTCATTCGGAGAAGAGCACTATCCACTGAGCCACCACGGCTTGGAGGAAAAAGTTTTTAGTTTTTATTTTATAACCGTCGTTAAACACTAGACCCAATTCTGAGTTTATGACTGTTCGAACGTACAACTCCGTAGTCTTGTAAGTTTGAACCCAATCCAGAAGACAGGAAAACTCCTGGATCAAATACTTGGAGAAATTACCTTAGTGGAGGGCATTTTGATGGAACTAACCCGCATTTGCGTTACATGGAGAGGAATACCATGAAAACATTCCACGGTTAGCCTGAGAGCAAGGAAACTAACCCATGATCTGTCTACCACTGAGGATATTTTACGTGAGCACAGTGGTCGGTATAAGCCAGGTAAGGAATTCGTATCGACCAGCCTTAGCCGGGATTCGAACCCGTGCGGGAAAATATTTGTAGTGGTTATTTCCAGTGATGCGGTAAAGCATATGACGCCCCATAAACCAACTCCAAAATGCTCCAATAGTTCAAGTGCAGCTTTTGAAATCTAATTTTTAATTCCTGCCACATCAAACATAAATTTTGACAAAGCAACTTGCCGTTTTAAGTGATGCCAGTACCGACTAAGTACCTAATCGGATTCTCTCTCTTAAGCCCTCTCGAAAATGCAGGTGCAGCTTTAGCAATCGATTTTTAACATCCAGCCACATAACGAATAAGAATAAATTTTAAACACCCCCTCCATGGATTAGTTTTCTCCTCCAAATCACACTGTATAACCCCCTAAAGTCGAATGATGAGCAAAAGCACTCACCTTTTATAAAAATGTGTGTTTCATTGTACTATTAATTTGAGATATTTTGGATCAGCTGAGAACTTTAAGACAAAACATTTACACAGAATCTTCCTTATTTCATGAGTTTTCGAGCATCCCGTATCAATCATTAAGTAGTGTTTCATCACTAGAACAGCAGGAGTTTGGACTTCACCTAAAACCGTCATAAGAAAGTATCGTAAGACCAAAATAAATGAATTTCTAATTGATGAATATTGTTACAAATATAATAAGAGTTTTTACAGAATAATTTTTTTATTATTATTATTATAATAACAATATAGCTATATCGTGTAATATTGATTATTCTTTCAGATGAGCAGTATGAAAATAAACGATGCGAACAAAGCACCCAACATGTATTAAAATATGGAGTCCCATCATCAGTTAATGTAGGTGCGCAGTGTGCAAACTAAAAAAGATATCACCATGATTAACTTTCGTTCTAATGAGCGGATTTTCAAGTACTAAGTGTCAATCTTAACAGATCCAGGGGGTGACTTCAAATAGGCAAATTAATTAGTAACTAATTTAATTTAAGTTAACTAATTTAATGCTAACTTAATTTAAGTTACAAAATTAGACACAAAAACATGCTTTTTCTGAATAAACATATATTTGGATTCCTGACGCTCAAAATAGCGGGGGGTTAAGCAAAATTTCGAAGATTGGATTATAAATTGGGGGGCTAAGAATCTATTTATATATCTATCTATCTCTATCTATCTATCTATCTCTATCTATCTCTATCTATCTCTATCTATCTCTATCTATCTCTATCTCTATCTATCTATCTCTATCTATCTATCTCTCTCTATCTATCTCTATCTATCTCTCTCTCTCTCTATCTCTCTCTCTCTATCTCTCTCTATCTCTATCTATCTATCTCTATCTATCTATCTGTAACTATCTATCTCTCTCTATCTATCTCTATCTATCTCTCTCTCTCTATCTCTCTCTCTCTCTATCTCTCTCTATCTATCTCTCTCTCTCTACCTATCTCTATCTATCTCTCTCTATCTATCTATCTCTATCTATCTATCTCTCTCTATCTCTCTCTATCTATCTCTCTCTCTCTACCTATCTCTATCTATCTCTCTCTCTCTCTCTATCTCTCTCTCTCTATCTCTCTCTATCTCTATCTATCTATCTCTATCTATCTCTCTCTCTCTCTATCTCTCTCTCTCTATCTCTCTCTATCTCTATCTATCTATCTCTATCTATCTCTCTCTATCTATCTCTCTCTCTCTCTATCTCTCTCTATCTATCTCTCTCTCTCTACCTATCTCTATCTATCTCTCTCTATCTATCTATCTCTATCTATCTATCTCTCTCTATCTCTCTCTATCTATCTCTCTCTCTCTATCTATCTCTCTCTATCTCTCTCTCTCTCTATCTATCTATCTATCTATCTATCTATCTATCTATCTATCTATATCTATCTATCTATCTATATCTATCTATCTATCTATATCTATCTATCTATCTATATCTATCTATCTATCTATATCTATCTATCTATCTATATCTATCTATCTATCTATATCTATCTATCTATCTATATCTATCTATCTATCTATATCTATCTATCTATCTATATCTATCTATCTATCTATATCTATCTATCTATCTATATCTATCTATCTATCTATATCTATCTATCTATCTATATCTATCTATCTATCTATATCTATCTATCTATCTATATCTATCTATCTATCTATCTATATCTATCTATCTATCTATATCTATCTATCTATATATATCTATCTATCTATATATATCTATCTATCTATCTATATCTATCTATCTATCTATATCTATCTATCTATATATATCTATCTATCTATATATATCTATCTATATATATATATATATATGGCGATAGCCCCAAAAATCAGCCAAGCAAAGTCACCCGTGCAAATCAATAATTATTAATTATTATAGTCATAGACTAGTTCAAGAGAGTAATACCTAATTTTACTCCTTCGCTAAGCTCAGACCAAAAAAAATTAATTAATGTTATGTGATAGCTCAGAGAGGTTTATTTAATTATAATTAATCGAAAAATATTCTGAAGTTTCTAAACTATAGAAATTTTTTGAGCTGACTTTTGACCAAAAGTCGAAGTTTTAATCTCCTTTGAAAGGAACATTTTAATCACTTTATAAATTATTTAAAACTTTCCAACCTTTTAGAATTTGAACAAATGAACTTATCTGACATTGTGTTTTCTACGTTATTTTTACTTCATTTATACGAGTATTTCATACTAAAATCAAATTTTAATAACTTATAATACGAAATTTTAGTTACGTTATTTTTACTTCATTTATACGGGTATTTCATACTAAAATCAAATTTTAATAACTTATAATACGAAATTTTAGGGATAATCTTTTTTACAGCGTTGATCGAGTCTTCTTGGCACAAAAATTCAAAGAAACAAAATAGTGTCTGAAAAAAATGTAGAGTTTATGTCAATTCTAAAGCACATTCACAAGGTTTTATATAATTTACGATATTTATTTTTTCTATAACAGAAGAAAGTGCTGAATGTTAAGTAACATTTTAAAAACTTTGAAATATGTTTTGTTTGGGAATAACATGCTAAAGTAAAATATCGCAAGATTCATTGTTTAAAAAATTTATTTATTCTGCCAAATATTTAAGTTACATTTTTTTTTTAAAATAACGATAATTTGCAGACAGTATCCTGATGTTTCGATAAATTCTGAAACTTATTTTCGCAAATTTACCATAAAATATCACTCAACATGTTCTTCAATTACAATCAGCTACATTTATCACGAAATACGGATACTATGACTTTTTTTGCATATACCTGATACGATATTTTCCTTTTAAACAGAGTTCGTAAGGTTGTTTAGATACTGAAATGATGGCAACAAAACTTAAAAGATAAAATATTCATTTTCATTAACTCATAATATCTGCTTTCACTACGTAACTAAGATAACTTCATAGTTACAATATTGATGCTATGGTTCTCTTACTTTTTTAAGATCCCTATGAACACCTTCATAACAAAATAATGATCAAAACCCAAATGTAAAGCAGTAAAAATTAATGATAAAAACTTCATTGGCTTAAAAAAATGAAAACTGAAAAAAACATCGACATGATTCGAGCGTTTAAAAATGGGCGCCCATTTTTAAGACTCGCCAGGCATGAATGACTCGTGACGTTAATTTTTAGAAGCTCAAAACATTGTCTACTTCTATCATCGATTATTTTCTAAATCAATGAAGTTTTTCTCTTTTCTCTTCAGTTTCTTGGGATCATTCATTTAGTAACACAGCATATTAAATTTCTTCACGCGACATTAAGATATGTTTTACGTAAGAAAAAAGCATAGGCTTACAGATTTACCATATAATAATTAAACACTTCATTTACTTATAGCCTTAATTAAATTTTTTAAGGACGTAAAAGATTCCTCTCACAATTGAAATTTCAAAAGTCGAATGAGAAAAATGGAATATCTTTTAGCACCAAGTATCTAAGTTAAATAGCTCTAAGAACAGTTATTTCAAACAAGTTAACGTTTCCGTCCTACTCAGAATTGCTTGAAAATGTATTTTTTATTTACAGATTCCAAAAAATTATGACGTATTTTGATAATTTTTTTTACACTACTATTTGCCTAAAAATAAATCATTTGCTTAACATAAATTATGCAAGCTACATGACTTAATTCATTTATACAGTCCCTGGCCAAATTATTAGACACCCTATAAGATTCTGGGTAAAATCATAATTATCAGGTGATACTTTACAGCTTGATTGTCTTCACGCGACTGAAACCGGTTTGCACTTGTTTACGTTAGTGTATCAATTAGATAAATTAGACGATATATTATATAAATATAGAATATTTATTATATTAAGCATTATATTTGTATATTATAATAAATAGATCAAATTATTAGACGCACTGTAGTTTTTTAATAATTACATGATTTGCACGAGTTTATATAAATACTTTTATATTTAAACATACATGTAATGGGGTTTTTATTCGGGAGATTATTTATATACTTCCTATTTGTATTTATTTTTAACGTATTGCATCACAATGTTAACCAATTGATACTGGAGCGTAAACAAATGCAAACCGGTTTCATCCTAGTGAAAATAATACAGCTGTATAGTATCACCTGATAATTATAATTTTACGTAGAATCTTAGAGTGTGTATAATAATATGGCCTGAGACTGTAGTATAATAGTAAACAGTGCTTCCTATATCTAGTATAATAGTAAACTGTTCTTTTGTAAGAACTTTTACAACTTTTGTGGTGGCTGAAATTGTGTTAATACTATAGCAGAAAGTTTGCCAAGAGCGACATTTAGCAGCTCTAATAACCTTATTATAGGTAGTTAAAGCGTTTCGATAGTATTGCCATTAGACACATTTCTTTGCCCTGTTAAATAGTTTCCTACTTTTTTTACGTAATTTACTAACCACCGAAGACTACCAAGGAACTCGCCTTGGGGAGCTAGTGGATATAACATTACAAGATATATGACATGAATCGAGTATGATCTGTTGCACTTGGTAAACAGTCCACGCCATACGATTTACATTATTATACTTACTAGGGAGGTTTCCCAAATTCCTCCCCAGATCCTTTCAGAAGGAGTCCCAATCAGCTGTTCTGGGGTTCCTCTTTGTGACCTCCAATCCGTTGAGGCCTTTAATAAAAAAAGTAATTAGTTGGTGATCTGAAACAGTAACTGCACCAGATACATTCCAATCAGTAATGTTATCTACAGAAATAGAATTACATAAAGTAAGATCAATGAATTCCCGTCTGTTACACGTAACAAAGATGGGTTCATTGCCTTTATTAAAGATAAATAAGCTATAAATATGTTCCATTAATACACACCCCAGCTGGTTACAATCATTACTACTCCCCACGTGTGGTGAGCATTTGCATCGCAGCCGAAGATGAGTTTGCAACCAGAATTACAATAGCCAATATTGCCTTAGCAGCATCACCCAGGGGGTCTTTCTCTTCATAAAGGAGATAGGTAGAAACGATGACAAAGTCAGAAGCTGATTCTTTGTCAAAGAATTTAAATTTAACAGCAATTGAATCCCTGTGGAGAAAGTCGACAAGGTTAAGGGCATTTAGATTAGACCTAGCCAAGATGCAGGCCCTGGGAATATCACAACGGGNGATTTGTCAGCAGTTCTATAAAAATATACAGTAACAGCGTAACTGTTAATATTTTCTAAAATCGATTTCACAGCTTTAAAGAGGGATAAATAGCGATTCCGAAACACCTATTAAAAGCCTTTTTTCTTTAATATTTACAAAAGTTTGACCACTTGAAAGTTGACAAACTGAAAAAATGGGTAGACTCGCCCCGTTTTACGGTAGTTAAAGCGTTTCGATAGTATTGCCATTAGACATATTTCTTTGCCCTGTTAAACAGTTTCGTACTTTTTTTTACGTAATTTGCTAACCACCGAAGACAACCAAGGAACTCGCCTTGGGGAGCTAGTGGATAAAACATTGCAAGATATATGACATGAATCGAGTATGATCTGTTGCACTTGGTAAACAGTCCACGCCATACGATTTACATTATTATACTTACTAGGGAGGTTTCCCAAATTCCTCCCCAGATCCTTTCAGAAGGAGTCCCAATCAGCTGTTCTGGGGTTCCTCTTTGTGACCTTCAATCCGTTGAGGCCTTTAATAAAAAAAGTAATTAGTTGGTGATCTGAAACAGTAACTGCACCAGATACATTCCAATCAGTAATGTTATCTACAGAAATAGAATTACATAAAGTAAGATCAATGAATTCCCGTCTGTTACACGTAACAAAGATGGGTTCATTGCCTTTATTAAAGATAAATAAGCTATAAATATGTTCCATTAATACATACCCCAGCTGGTTACAATCATTACTACTCCACACGTGTGGTGAGCATTTGCATCGCAGTCGAAGATGAGTTTGCAACCAGAATTACAATAGCCAATATTGCCTTAGCAGCATCACCCAGGGGGTCTTTCTCTTCATAAAGGAGATAGGTAGAAACGATGACAAAGTCAGAAGCTGATTCTTTGTCAAAGAATTTAAATTTAACAGCAATTGAATCCCTGTGGAGAAAGTCGACAAGGTTAAGGGCATTTAGATTAGACCTAGCCAAGATGCAGGCCCTGGGAATATCACAACGGGTATCATAAAAAGTATTGAAACCCTTAACGTTGAGGCCCAGAATTCTACCCTGGGTGCAGGGCTTTTGTATAAGAGCAATGTTTAATTCTCCATTAAAAATTCAGCCTTTTAGCCAAAGAGACTAGAGGCAGCAATGCTATGGAGATTAATCTGACCAACCTTGATTGTTTCTGTTGCAATAAAGGATTATGGGAAGAAAAAAACTAGAACGGCAACTACCCATCCTGGTTGGATTTAGGAGGAAAGTCCCCTATTAACAGCTCTATGGCTGCATCAATTCCAAGCATAGATGCTAGTTAATCAAGTTGTAGAGTTATATCCGATCCAGAGCCCAACCCCAGCTTTGAAATATCAAGAGCGTCGATTGAACTTACCTTAGAATCAGAAGATTTGACACTCCAGAGTTCCTTCTCCTGATTCATTTCATCAGGCGCTTTGTCTTCAGATGTGACAGAGAGGACATTCGATGTTTTTGGAGCCTCTTCTGCCTTTTCTTATTTGGATCGTGGATGATCTTATACATTCCACGATCCATACCAGTGAGAGCCCCATAATCAGCTATCACATCACGATACCTTCACCATTTTCAGCATCAACCACAAAGATCCATCTAGAGGTGCCCGGTCCCGCTGCATTCTGCAGAACTCTCCACCTCATCGACTTCAACCTTGGGTTGAGTCGCTGAAGACGTCTTAGAAAGGTAGACTGATCAGAAAACCTCTCTTTGGTCTTGAAGGCTACCTTGCCAATCTTGCTACCTTAGCTTTAAGTATGATGTCGCCCGAGGATTTCTCATAAAAGTGGCTTCTGATCCAATCCACTGTGTTATTATCCAACTGGAGAATCAGGGCCCCTCTCAGTAAGTTGTTATTGAGAATCTTGGGCATCCTTTCGCCAAAGGGAATCCGTCAGTCAGTTCCAAGATCCTCCTGAGAATCACATCAGATTCCCCCAAAGAGAGCTTGTCCGAAGGAAAGTCTTTCTTGACAATAGCGATTTTGGTAGAGCTGATGGCATGTGCAAAAGAAACCCAGGATTGGAGGTTCCCAGTTGGGTCCCCCACCACCAGTGATGGGCATCATTCACGAAAATTTTATTCATGACTAAATTTATTCAGAATAAATTTATTCTGAATAATTATTCATATGAAAATTTAGTCATTATTCATCATTCATTATGCAAATGTATAAAAATTTTGAATAATGATTGATGAATAAACTCATTAGTCATGACTAATTTTTCTGAATAAAATTTGAATAACCAGCAAAAAATGCAATCGATATGTCTTTGTCTATAACGAGATGCAGAACATCGTTTGCTCTTAAACGTCTTATTTTAGGAATTAAACTATAAAACTAAGAGAAGTATGACTATTTATTTTTATGTTATTTTAACTTACTCCAGCGTAACATACTTAGTTGTGCTAAAAAGTAGGTTTATAACAGTTTAGTTACTTAAGTTCATTTTGAAATTTTGTTCTAAAATCTATAAAACGCAATTTTTTATAGTTTTTGAAAGCAAACGATAATGTTATTTTAAATTTTTCAATAAAATTTTAGTTTAAAAATTTAAACCCTTTTTTGCCATGTAACCATTTCTCAAAAGTATGCATTATGTTAGACAAAAGTAAATTTTCTCAAACATTATATAAATATACTTGAAAAGGATTAACGTTTTATTTGTAGTCAGTGCCCATTTTTGTTGACCAGTGAAATTATTCAGTTATTCTTGACTAATGAATAAAGGATACTGAATAACGAATAATGAATGATCTATTCTTTATTCAAAATATTTCTGACTAATGAATAAATCTTTATTCATCATTCATTATTCAGATTTTGAATAATTATTCATCATTCTTTATTCATTATTCTGAATGACAAATGCCCATCTCTGCCCACCACAGTTTGGCTATCCCGACAAAGAGGGACAACCTCCCCGGATCGGGCCCTCTTCCCAGGAGCAACATCCTCTCTGGGCTTCTTTCCAAGTTGGGTCGGCACACTGGGGGAGGGCGGCTTTCCACTTTTTCTTACGTTTCCGTCTATGGCTCTTGGATAGTCCAGTTGCGCCAGGCATACTGCACCCTGAATGTCATTGGCCAAGACCAGAGACTCCAACAAGAGCAGGACCTGTACTTTTGGACCTCACATTATCAGCATTACAAGCAATAGGTCGTAAAGCAGCGGTATTAGCACTGAGCTCACCCGAAGGTTCACCATGTGATACTGGAGACTGTAGCATACTTTTCGAACAGGAACCTCTGCCGAATTCCTGAACGCATCCCTTGTTAACCGGCGCGACAGATGATGCCGTATCACAAATTTTATCTTGACTCATCATTACAAACTGCCTGCCATTTAGTTACCCAATAAAGGGTATCCAGGGGGTACCGCGTGGAGGTGGCAGGCAATACCCCCCTAGAGCATTATAGTTTCCCCATGTTGTAATTCAGTTCGCCGTTTCACAACTTGCATAAATAAAGATAGCTTTTCATAAAAAAAGATTTTTTCTGAATTTTATACCAGCTGAAAACAAAAACGAAGTCAAAGTTATATGGCTTACTCGTCATGCAATGAATTTCCCTTTTGATTTGCACGACAATAACTATTCATCAACAATTCTTTCTTATATGGACTAAAAATAAAAATTACCGTTTATAATTAGCATGTGCATGGTTTCAGACGTAATAACTAATTCGTAATTCAACAAGAGCTGAACTAAAATACTTCAGCCAACGAACATAGATAGCATTACCATACAATTTAGCAAAAACTGTTGCTCGACATTTTTCTGACAAGGTGCTCCTTAATTTTTGCTCTACAAATAATTAAAGTTATAGCTTAACAAATAAGAAAAACAGGCATAAAACTTAGAGTCAAAATGATCTGCCTCACTTGAAAGAAACTCACACTTCGATATGAACACTCCTACCTTGAGAGAAACTCCCACTTCCATTTGAACACGTATACATTGATGGATTGTCCACATTGAACAGCTGACTTGCCTCATGTGACTGCGACGTTATCCATCTCCTCACGCTGTTGCTTCTTTGACTCTATTACGCACAACGCATACACTCGAATGCTAAAGGCAACACAGAAGCGATCACGACCGTAAACTTAATACAGCTCTCACAAGCAGCACTTAAATTACTGTGATCTTAATACAGCTCTCCCGGCTTCTCACAAAACAGCTATGAATCAACTAGTGGTATCCGTTCATTGAATTCTATCGCAGATATAATTCTGGTGGGGGAGTACTGTAGTGTGTTTACCACTACAAAAATACAATTCCTATTCACTAGTGTATAAGATATGTGAACTCAATTCTATGAAGGGGTACCTTTTCATAGACGACGGTTGTCATGGACAATAGCTACTATCCCCACAGCGTGAAGGGCCCTGACAAAACGTGCCTACACATTGGGCCCCTCTTAATGTTACAAAAAATTTTTATGTTTTTCCTTAAGAATTATCGGCGAGAGTTATGAGCTAACAAAAATTGAAATATAGGCACAAATTTACAAATAGATGCTTATTTACATCTGTTATAAAAAGTTTGCAAATAAACAATGTGCAAGTTTGAGGACTGACAGTTTTGTGCCAAGGATTCTGAATTTTTGAATCAGTCCTTGTTTATTTTGCTAATTTTTAAATAGTAAGATATTTATCAGTTTCCCCACAGCACTTTGCGTAAAAGAAAACGCGACACTGTAGCATTGCGTTCAGAAAACATTTTAAATAAATTCCAAATTAAATTCTTGAAATATTTTGTAACTAAATCGAATATTATAATTGAGTTGCATAATTTCTTATTTTTTAAAAAAAATCTTTGGGTATGAACGGTTCTACTTTGTTAAAATTTAAATTTTCAGAAAGAAAGAAAATGTAAGATCTTTTTAAAAAAAATGAATGCACATCTAGTTGAAACTAATTACGTTCTAACTAATTACGTTTTTCAATTAGTTTGTTCTAAATACGAAAGCTATGTTTTTGAGTATAAGCAGACTCAACGTTAGAGAATCTTTTCGAAAAGCGAATTATACCTGAACTTTTTGTCAACCTTTGTTTAGTATTTTTGGTCTTTCTATTATTAAAAACATTGTGCTTAAAATATCATATAAAGAAATTTTCCTTATTTTTGTGCAATTAAATATTTAATATCACATTTTATTTGTTTCCTATTGTTTTTAATATTATTGATTTAACGCCATGCAAAGTAACGATTTAGTAGTGAAACCAATATTACAAACCACTAAAAATACAATAGTTTTCACCTCTTAAATTGTAAGCTTTTTTTATACACTATTTTAAAGTTTGTAAAAATTTAGATGTATATTAGATCTCATTACTTACTGCTCTTTTAGCTAAAAATTTTGGTTCCAAATTTTCGGCCTCTGAAAGCGTTCTAAAAAATTTATTTTCAGACAATTTAAAAACTGTAATTGCGAAACTTATTTCCAATCACAGAAATTGTGCAGTCTGGAAAAATATCTCTTATTGGTAAGCTTATGAAAAAGAAAGCATTTCAAAGAGTTTGGAAAATATCATGTTATCTTCAATTATGGAAATATATAGATTTTCAAAAATCCGATTTTAGGAT
Source organism: Parasteatoda tepidariorum (assembly GCF_043381705.1). Lineage (NCBI taxonomy): Eukaryota > Metazoa > Arthropoda > Arachnida > Araneae > Theridiidae > Parasteatoda > Parasteatoda tepidariorum. The sequence goes on from NC_092215.1 coordinate 42,906,046, forward strand.
ATTTCAAGTAATAACATGCTTAGGGTAATTCGCATCATTACTTTTACGGGGTTAATTATGATTGATTCTAATTTAATTTTAAAGGAAAAAGGAGCGTAAGTCTCTTCTCTAAAATCAAATTTCAACCAAAATTTAAAACTTTAACAATCTCACAAAATACGTGTTCGTATTTTTTGACAGGAAATACCCTGGGTTACCCAAATAGAAGCTCAAAAGTAATATTGCTATAAAAATTCCTTTCATAAATTTCTCTGCTAATTGCAAAAACAATGTTGATAAGCAGTCATATATATTTTACACTCCAAATATATAAGTGATTATCTGGTTAACAGCTTGTACTGTGAAAATTGTTTGTTTAAGGAACTTAAAATTGATTTTTACAATCCGAAAAGTGTCATTACTTAACATCAGAAAATGAATATGAATTTCATTCAGGAAATTTTAAATAAAAATCATCATCATCATCAATGGCTTGACAGCCCAGGGTGGCCCCTGGCCTTTAAGTTTTTTCCAGGCTAGCCATTTTCCTGCAATCATTTTCCAGTTTTTAAAACCAAAAGGTCTATTTCTAGGCCATCTATCTCTATCTCAAATTCGATCTGCCTCTTTTTCGTGTGGCATTGGAAACTGTTTTTGGTACGGTCTTCATCCATTCTGTTAGCGTGGCTTGTCCCATTTTACTCTTTGTCATTTAATGAAATTAATAATGTCAGGTTCATTATATGAGTGATAAAACTCTAAATTTGTTCTTCTAAGACACACACCATTTTTTTGAATTCCTCCAAAAGTACTTCTCTGGACTTTTCTCTCAAAGGTACCCAACATAACCTCATCTGTACAAGATATGGTCCAGATTTCTCAAGCATATGCTAAAATTGATCTTAAAAGAGATTTAAAAAATAAAACTTGTTTTTCTATGAATCACATTAGATTCTATGCATTTTCGAATTCCATTAAAACATCATCTATTGGCTTTTTAAAAAAATATAACTGGAATTTTTTCTCCTGAAAATGTTGCATATAATATGTATAAGAATACGCTAAGATGTTATGATGCGGTTGTATATAATAAAGAATACGCAAAGATAATTGACATTTGGTTTAGTAAAAGATATCTTTTAATGCTATACCTGTGGTCTGCTCAAAATTGTTTTAGGAGATGAACTCTCGTCCAATCATAGATTTGTCCGCTCCTCGAAACTTTCCAATCCACACAGCTTCAATAAGTTGGTTCCAATAACTAGGGGTTCCATTATTTTCTGGGTTTGATTCAAATTTGTATTGCTAGAGTACTGAACATATGAGCTGTGAATCTGGAAAAAAATGAAGATGTTTAATATTAACTTTACGCAAATTATGATTTTAGAAAGAATTTATTTTTAAATGCAAAATTTGACATTTCAGAAACTCAAAATAACAAACATAAGTTAAGAAAGTAAGTTATTTCAAAGTTGTCAACCTGGTCGAAGACATGTCATGATCCTAAGACATGTCATCGCAATTCTGATCCTCTGCAAAGGGGATGGCTCCTGTGCTTTGGTAGCCCGACGGCGCGCGAAGTCGCGCACTTTACGGTAGAATAGTTTAACGAGGATCAATACCGTGCACTTTCGGCCTTTACGCCAGCTGATCAAAGGGGTCACCCACCAGCTTACTGATTGCAGCCAGTGATGCTGATTTCATTCAGAACTAGACCAAGTTCTAATTGTAAAGATAAAAAGTTTGAAAAAATATTCTTAGATTTAAATCTAAAACTGAGATTAGCTTTATTGATCAGTTTCCATGTCTAAATATATTCAAACATTGAAAAACAGAATGCAACTGTGACTCGCTGTCACAGCGAGTCGCAGTTTTTTTTTTATTAAATCACAAGTCTTTTTTAGAATCCTCATCCAAATTTGTTAATTTCTGATACAATTTAAGTATTTCCTGATCCATTCCTCTAATTCCTTATACAATTCTCATTCGCCCCTTAATCTGAAACGCAATGGGGACTTTCTCTCCCTGAAATTCCGATCACATTCCAGCCCTACCCATTTTCTTGGAAAACAGCTGTTTGCGGTTTCGTTTCATCTTCCATGAGGATTCGACCAGTGTCAGTTTGTCACAACCGTAACGCAGGTAAAATAATAGAGATAACATCTCAACTTTTTGAAAATAAGTAATTTAACTTCAACTTTAAGCAAGAGGATAAAAGGGAGATCGCGAAAGGCGATCGGGGCAGACCGCAATTCGAGCAAGCCTTGCTAGTGACAAGACGTGTTTTTCCTAGCTCCAACTCATGTCTCATCTTCGAACATCGCGCGGCGGGAAGGTATCTACCGACCGCCGCCCTTGGCCGTATCGTAATGTTGATGTTATCATAGAAAACAGTGGAATTCTCAAATACGACTTTCCCAAATACTACTACAATCTCCGTGACCAAGTTTCGAGCCTAGAAAATAACAAACTAGATTTGGACACTTATAGAAAAATGAGAGATTTAGCTTCTCTCTACAAGGACGATCCTGATGATATAAAAAGGAAATATTTTGATACTCTCTACCATGCTACAACCAGTGTATTAGAGAATAAAGAACAGCAAATCTCTGAACAAAATACCCCTTCAATCATCATAGCCGAACAGATCCCTGAACAAGTTCCTACCATAGACGAACCATCTCCCACCCAAGAGACCGAACAGATTATGGAACAATGTGAAGTGACTCAGGCACCGTTAGATGAACCACAACCCGCACCCATGAGTGAATCGACTAATCGGAGGAAAAAGAAGAGGAAAAAGACAAACAACGTGGAAAAAGACCTCAAAGACCCTGAAACTCCCATGACTCATAACAGCAATTCTCCTTCAGACACCTCCACCCAGCCGGGAACCAACATCTCCCCCGCCACCCCAGCGGACACAGTATCGGCAGTGCTCGAGGAGAAAGCCGCTTCGGCCGAAGCCTCAGCCACCCATATCATAAATTTGGACATTAACCCCAACAAAAAACTGAAGACCCTCATCAGAGGACTACTAGCAGACACAGATATTTCAATCCTTGAAAAATATCTCATCGAATCTGAAATTCATCCAGAAAAGATCATCCAGCTTAGTAAAAGAAGTGGGCAGGAGCTTAGGCCCCTCCCACTCTTCCTCGTCATACTGAAGGACACGCCCACCAGCAGAAAAATCTACAACATCAGCTCCATTTTGGAGAGAGACGTCATAGTAGAAAGATTCAGAGGAGGACGATTCCAGACACAATGCTTCAGGTGTCAGAAATATGGCCACACACAGCGCAACTGCCAAGCCACCGAACCAGCCTGCATGAAATGCGCAGAAGCTCATCTTACGTACCTTTGTACGAAACCCAGATCTACTCCCGCCAAATGCATTAACTGTGATGGTGAGCACCCGGCCTGTTTTTCGGGCTGCGGTGCAAGACCCAGGAAACCCGCACATAGAAGAAGAGCCCAACCCAGGACTACCAAAGATGCTGCCAGCAGATTCCTGCTCATCTTCAAAGAGATGAAAGAACTTCTACAAAACGAAGAGCTTGTTAAGCTGCTCCGTTCCCTACTTCCAGAGCCGCAGAAATGATTGTGTTCTACATCCTCCCAGGACTCCACCCCCAGGACTTACAGTGTTTCACTGTAAATTTTTTCACCACATATATTTCATTTTGAAATTTATGCCCATTCAACTTAAGACTCTATAGTTTCGACGAATCAGTTAGCGGCGCTTCGCGCCGAATACTGAGATTTTCTACATTTCCAACATTCCAACATAACTCGATTCTATGAAGCTTTCCCTTTTCATAGGTGAGGGTTGAGATTGTCGTTATCTACTCACC
>NC_092215.1:42910162-42913479 GCF_043381705.1 Parasteatoda tepidariorum
TTATATATATAATTAGGATTTGCTCAGTAATTAATTTAAAAATCAAGTGTAAAATAGGTGAATAGGAATAAGTGTGAGCACTGTAGATGGAATATAAGAAGTGAATATTAATGTAAGGCATGATAATTATTTTAAGCTCAACTATGATTTATAAATCAAAATCAAAGACTATTTGCTTGTTTTAAAATAACCACATTTTCCACGCATGTAAATTAGTTTTCTTATTTTTTAGCATTAGCAATGCACATTTGATCTTCAGACAGGATTCAGTCACTGAAAATTAGTAATTTAATATATTGCACAACAGCACTAATAATTCAAAAAGTATTATAATTTTATGGGTTTAATAAAATTTACCCTTCTGATATAAACGTGTTTTATAATATAGAAGGTGTGAATGCAGAGGAATAAAACAAAAAGTAGCCATGAATATTTTATTTGAATAAACATTAAAAATTTAGTAAAACAAATTGGCCCATTCTTGGGTCTCCAAGTCCAAAAAATTGGTCACGTCAATTATCTTAGGTTTTCGTCCGTTCCAATCAGTGGCTGTAGCAGACCTTCCCAAATTTTTCCGCAAGCTCTTGGCCTCAAAACGTTTGAGAACTGTAGCTGGAAGTAAAACATTGAGTAATATTAATAACATTTAAAAAATAAAAACTGAAAGACTAACTAACAAAACCGGACCGGAATTGGAATTGGACTACCGGAATTGGAATGAAGTATTCAACACCGATATCAGTGTTGTCATCTGTGATATCCATCTGGAAGGGGTTGATCCGGAACGACTGCATATTCTTTTTCGAGTCATGTGCTATGATGACCGGTGTTTCTCGTGCCGACGTGAAGTAGATACGGAGTTGATGCAGTTTTGCTTTTGTGAACTTTTCCTGCCAATAATTTTATACCCAAAAGTTTACCACCTCTCCATTATTCCCACCTTGCCATGTTGTTTTTTTGATGCTGCTGCCCCTACGTTTTATGCAAGATCATCCAAATAAAAAGTGAACTTCATTTTTCTGAACTCTGGACCACTTTATTTCTAGTTCATTCTTTTACAGCTGTGCCTTTTAGATGTTATCATCGTGTCAAAAAAAATTGAGGTATGTTCTTTGATCTAATTTAATTTTTTTGTAAAATGTTATTGACCAGCATGTTTTTTTTTTTTGTTGAAGCACATTCGCCATGTTGCGAACCATTATAGCTTTTAATCACGTGCCGCCTTTTTATAAATAAGATGAAGTTCAGTCATTCACTTTAATTTAAATTTTTATCTTAGTATTATTTTACTAATACCCAACTATAAACAGCACACTGGTCGAATCCTCATGGAAGATGAAAAGAAACCGCAAACAGCTGTTTTCCAAGATAATGGGTAGGGCTGGAATGTGATCGGAATTTCAGGGGGAGAAATTCCTCATTGCACTACAAATTAAGGGGCGAATAAGAATTGTATCGGGAATTAAAGGATCAGGAAATACTTAAATTGTATCAGAAATTAACAAATTTGGATAAGGATTCTAAATAAGACTTGTGATTTAATAATGAAAACTGTGACTCGCTGTCGCAGCAACTTTTATTATTTTTTCTTAACTACAAAGTCTGGTATATTTAAATATGACACAATAAATAAAACCTACTAACCAATTTTAATTTAAATGGGCACAAAGAATACTGTTTTGAAAAATGAACCCTGATTTTTGTGAAACATATATTTTCCTTAAGCCAGGAAAAAGAAAACGATTATAGTCTTTGTAACAAATAGAAGTTAGTATGAGAAGTTTATATGTAGATGTAAACGGAGAGTTAGATTGAAAGTTAGAAGTTTGTAGTATTAGTTTGATAGCAACATATTACAAGACTAAGATAAGGAATTCTAACCAGTTTCTTTGCAAGTAACATTGAAAACAAAAGAAATATATGAATAAGTAAACAATCGTAAAAGTTGTTTGCGAAAGTAAAAGGCAAAATAATTGCAATTTTTTAAGAAATTTTAAAACTGACAATCAATATTGAAATTAGCAGAGTTGCAATTTATCAATTAAAACCTGTTTTGGATAATGCTTTGATCATATTAAAAATGTAAGCTTCAAAATTTGAAAATTGTTCTGAAAATGTATAATTTATTGAACCATTTGCATAAAATTTTCTCCAATTTTGAACTTTCATTCTACACTAAAGTAAATTGTTTCAAAAGCAGTGGAATATTTTTTTTAATTAAATTGGTTCCATTTTCGTAATATGAAAAGTATTTTTTTTATCAAAGTAAAATTATATATATTTTTAGTTTACAATTTTTTTTCTAATGCAAAATAAAGCATATACTTCATAAATAAAGTTTAAACTAGAGCAGAAGTATTTCCAATAGTTTTACAGAGTTAGACATTATTCTCATTTGAATAGAAACAATTTCCTACTATCTTCAACTAATATAATATATTTTGATCTTAATTCCTTTAATTCTGATAAAATATATCAAAAAATATTAATCTTAAATTATTGCAGTAACATTGTATCTCAGAAATTCAAAGAATTGCAGTTAGGGTGAAACGCAAATATATACTAAAAGTATACGGAAAATAATGACTGATATAGGGTAAACTAACCAGTGAAGGAACACTTAAGCTTCACTTGCCTTTTAAAAAATTATATTACTTTCAAAATTCGCAATTTTAGTTAAATGACAGTGTCAACATATTTGTTACTAATTGAAAATTACGTAAAAAGTTTTTAAAGAACTTACATAATATTGTTTTAACGTTTTGGAGGTTCAAATAACAAGTAGTAGGAGGACCAAGTGAAGGAACAGCTCTTACCAGTAAATGAACACCCAGTGAAGGAACACTTAATTTTAGTTATTTTTTAATGCTCTTTATGAATTTATAAGCCATACAAATATTTAAAAACAAGCCTATTCTTGAAATTATAACATATAAATACTTGGAAAGCGTAAACTTTTTTTTGCAATCAGGAATTGACAATTAGAGTGTCAACATATTAACACATAGGGGAGAGTGGGGTCAATTGTAACAGGGTACGATTGTAACAGAGCAAAAATTTCGAGTGTCGGGTTCTAGATTTGGTTCCTAGGTGGTGGACAAGGTGTATTTAACAAATCTACATGTACACCCCTGATGGCAACCATTTTTATGTACTTTTGAAGGAGTTACATCACAAAAGATATTTTCACGTCACGCAAGTATTTTGTTTGGAATTAGAATATTTTATTGTAACAAAGTAATTTTGTTTAAACAAATAAAAATTAGTAACCGAATATGTAAGTGGACGCCTTAATTAACATTTCAATAAAAAAAAAA
>NC_092215.1:42913597-42975079 GCF_043381705.1 Parasteatoda tepidariorum
AAAAAATTGTAGAGAACTTACATAATATTGTTTTAAAGTTTTGGAGGTTCAAATAACAAGTAGTAAGAAGACCAAGTGAAGGAACAGCTCTTACCAGTAAATGAACACCCAGTAAAGGAACACTTAATTTTGGTTATTTTTTAATGCTCTTTATGAATTTATAAGCCATACAAATATTTAAAAACAAGCCTATTCTTGAAATTATAACATATAAATACTTCGAAAGCGTTAACTTTTTTTTGCAATCAGGAATTGACAATTAGAGTGTCAACATATTAACACATACTGTTCATTCACTTTGAAATCTATGTCCAGTAAAGGAACATGCCTGTTCCCTCACTGGTTAGAAGCTGTTTTTCGTATTTTTAACATACTTTTGAAGCGGAACATCGCTAAAGGTACAAGAAAATTAAAGTTCATCGTTTATTTTCATTAACTTGGAAAAAAAACCTGTAAAGGAACATTTGTTCCTTCACTGATTCTTCATCGTTTGGTGATCCAGTGAATAAACACCTCCTTATCTCAGTACTTTATTATGCTATGATGCTTAAAAAAAAACGTAACTTCAATAACTATATTTCGAGTTCTCTTCTCCACAGTGAGAAAAATAAAACTATTACATGTAATTAATTCCACTTCAAACACATAAATACAAACACTCACCTTATAATTTTTTCAAAGAAACAAGGTGTTGCAGAGATAATAACAAATTCAAGAATTTTTCCAGAGAAGTCTATTTGACCAGGTAATAGAAAATGCTAGATGCTATTATTCGGCAGTAAACTATTGTTATCAATCAGTCTAAAGAAAAACTTTCAAATTCTTATTGTTTATCAATATATATGAAATGTTCCATCACTGGGTAGTGTTCCTTTACTGGTTGGTTTACCCTATATCAAAAATAAGTCAGTTTAATACAGTTTGGTAAATTAATGAGTTCTAAAATAGATTTTGCGGTATAAAGCTTGAATCAAATATAGCAGTACAAAATTAATATTACCTAACGATTTCAAATTATTTATAAGTTCCTTACTTTTGAAATAATGATCGGCAACAGATAAAAGTATCTTATAAATTTGATTAAAAGCCACAATCTTATTATTAAACACGTTTCGCCGATACATTAGAATGCTTTCATCAGTAGAAGATACTAAAGAAACTACTACTCACACTAAAGAAACTACTACTCACACTAAAGAAATAAATATACAGTTAAAAACATTGAATTGTCTGAGTAGCTTTCATTGCTTTATTGAGTGGGTAGGTACTTCATTAACATCGCAGTAGAGCTGCACAATGAGCTATTGGCGACGGAGTGGGAAGCATCCCTGATCCGAAGACATGCCATTGCAATTTTGATCCTCTGCAGAGGGGATGACTTCCCTGCTTTGGTAACCCAACAACTTGGACGCGAAGTCGAGCGCTTTAAGGTAAAACAGTTTAACGAGGACCGATACCGTGCACTTTCGGTCCCTACTCTGGTTGGTGAAAATGGTCACCCAGACACACACTGACCACAGCCAGTGATGCTTGACTTCGGTGTCCTACTGGGAACCTCGTCTTTACGATCAGTCCACTGCGGCACCATTTCTTTAATTTAAATTACATACATATTGCGTGCATACAGGCTTGTTTGTTCAATTTAGGCATATAAAGCATTTGTCAAGTAGAAGGACAGATAGAATAATTTAGAGAAATACATCCAGGATTGTAGCAGGATTCAAACCCATCACCTCCACTCTTTGCACTGCGTTTGGCGGGCGATACCGCTCAGCCAGGGAAGCTCTGAGTAGCGTTTAGGTAGCCATCTTTATTATCAACTATTGTGTTTTATTGGGTCTGGACTGATCGTAAAAGCACGGAACCAAGTAGAACATCGAAGTCAGGCATCACTGCCTGCTGTCAGTAAGTGGGTGGGTGACCACTTTGATCTGTCTGCGTAGGGACCGAGGGTGCGTTGTATTAAACAGTTCTGTCGCAAAGGGATCGACTTCGCGGTGATGTCGTCGGCTACTAAAGCAGGGGAGCTATCCCGACTGCAGAGGATCAAAATTCTGATGGCATGCCTGATCATCCTCAGAGATGTTTCCCAGACCATTGCCAGTAGCCCATTGTGCAGCCCCCTAGTTCGACGTAAATAAAGTACTACCTACCTTCTGCCTTATTGGAATTGCATACATTTGCTGGCTTGTGTGCTCATTTTAGGCTTATAAACCTTTGTAAATAGAAGGACAGATAGCACAATAGGCAGCACGAGGATACATCCAGGGTAACAAAGGGATTCGCACCCGCTACGTCTATGGTTAGTACAGTGTTTGGAGAGCGATACCGCTAGGCCAGGGAGGCCCTCTATTGTACTTTAAACTCGATGAGGGCTTATAAGTAGTATTAGTAATGAGCATACAGTTGTTGTAGTTCATTTACGTACGTCGTACTAGAGCAGCACAATGCGACGGTCTGGGAAACATCCCCGAGGATGATCCGAAGGCATGCCATCACAATTTTGGTCCTCTGCAGAGAGAATGGCTCCTCCACTTTGTAGCCCGACTACCTGTGAGCGAAGTCGAGCACTTAATGGTAGAACTGTTTAAGGAGGACCAATACCACACACCCTTGGGTCCTACGTAGGCAGATCTAAGTGGTGACCCAACCGCCTACTGACCGCAACCAGTTATGCTTGACTTCGGTGTTATACTGGGAACCGTGTCTTTATGATCAGTTCCCTGCTGAACTCATTGGCTTTTACAGTATTTTACAAATAGACACTAGCTGACTGGATTGTATGGTGATCAGGGAGCTGACTTCATGTCGGAAAGTTCTCAGGTCTGAATTTCACTTCGGGTATCGATGTATTTTTTTTCTCTCTCTGTTCTATCTGTCCTTCTTATGTTGTTGTGGCGACGTTGATCCACCAATATGGTGGCCATGAAAAAGAGATCGACAATATAGCTCGTTAAGTACCAAGATGGCCTATGTTGCCAAATGTGGTAGATATTGGAAATAAATAAAATAGACATTCTGTTTAGTTCAGGATTTTTAAGTCCATGTCGTTCATTTGACAACTTAATCTGCACTAAATGTAAAATCTTTCTAAGATCGATTCGTTCGCAGGAGAACAAGGAGAATTTGTGAAATGTTTAATGGCAGAGGTTGATTGCACCTTCTATGTGCTCAGGAAAAAAGTAATACAAATGTCACGAGTCACAAGTTTACAACCACCACTAATAATTTCAGCAATGAATAGCAGCTGCAATGATTTGGAGATCATGGTCTTTGATGTTGATGAATCTGACATTTTCTTTCAATCATGACTTCACTGAGAGTAAATTGACTGACAGCTCATCAAGCTATATAGAAACTGAAAAAGTTGAATTTTCCCATAAACCGAGCTCCCGCAGTGGACTCATCGTTAAAACACGGTTCCCAGCAGATCACCGAAGTCAAGCATCACTGGCTGCGGTCAATGTGCGGGTGGGTACAAAAAAAGCACATNTGCGGTATTGGTCCTCGTTAAACTGTGCTACCGTAAAGTGCTCGACTTCGCGCGCAGGTCGTTGGGCAACCGAAGCGGAGGTGGCATCCCCTTTGCAGAGGATCGAAATTTTGATGTCATGTCTTCGGATCATCCTCAGGGATGTTTCCCAGACCGTCGCCAATAGCCCATTATGCAGCTCTAGTGCGACGAAAATAAACTACAACAACAAAACCGAACCAAATAAATTACGCGACTAAGCGTAAAGTTTCTATATAATGCGGACAGATTGCGAATAATTTAGGAAACAACTATATCAGAGAAAAAATCTTTGCCGGAAAAAACACACTTTTAATTTTTTTTCTTGTCTTAAATACAATTTTTCAATTACCTTTAAGTTGCCAATAAGTTATCTTAAATCCATATTAAATTTCACAGCGATTATTGGAATATATTAAAGAAGTTAGTTTAAAAGCTGAAAATTTCTTTAAACTTTGTTAAATAAAAATTTGTTGAGATTCCTTCACAGAAGCACATAGAGCCTTTGATTTCCAGATTAGAACATTCTTCAACTTATTATTTGCATACTTCACTTATTTCCCGAATATACAGTCATTATTAACATTTAAATTGACTGTTTCTAATGGATCAAAAACTCTAGTATATTCATGAAGTTTAATGCTGGTTGACAGAACTTTGGTTTTCGTTGAGAATTAATAAGAAAGATGGTGTTTCACGGGTAAAAAAAAACTATTAGGGGGGGGGGGACCCCACCCTGAGATGGTAAAATATTAACGCTTTACTTGAATTTTTTTAAGTAATAGAGACAATGCAGAGACTCCTTATTTTTTTTAATGTTATTTAGCTGCAATTTAAGTCTATTTAAAAAAATTTCTTTTGCAAAATATTAAAAAATAAGTTGGTGGCAGCTCCGCTTGTGGCTGGTAATCAAAAAGTAGCACCTCACTGGCCTCGTGGATTTAGAAGTCCTGAAACATAGGAAAACGATTTTGCTTAGATTTTCTGAAACATAAAGGCATTATCTAAAAAGTGGCATAGCGGTTTTTTGATATTCGCAAAATTACCAAAATGGTGGAAACTTAAAAAAAAGTTAAGTTTTTCATTAAAATACTAATATAAAATCGAAATATAAAAATATCAAAAAAATCCTATGCTACTTTCTAAAGAATATATTTTTACGTAATTTAAAATAAAGAACAGCTTATTTCGTTCAGAAAAACGTTAGGTCAGGTCGAAAAACAGCGTTTTGAGAAAAACGCGTTTAAAGTTTTGACTTATGCTCAATCTAGTAAACTATTAAATTAGTAATGACTAACCTTTATTCTGCAATTCCTGGTCCATATATCTTCTCCGTCAACAGAATGGATGAGACACAAAAAGAATGTCGCCCCTCCTAATCCGGCCGAACGGACCTTTCTACCTCTCAGCGACGACTCTCTATTTCCCAGTATAACTTCCAAACGAAGTTAATAGGTACCGAGAAATCGTTTTAGACAGACATTAGGAAGGGTACAAAGATTCAAAAAATGCAATAAATTTCTTTTTCTCGAATTTTTGAAATATTCAGGGTGGGCCCCTGAATATGTTTTTTATTTATTTTTATAACCGCAGTTGAGCAGCCGACCTAATTTTTTGGGTTTACGACCACTAATGTTCAATTCCGTAGCCTTGTAATTTTGAAACCAATCCCGAAGACAAGGGAACTCCTGGATCGAGTATTGGGAGAAATTTGCCTTCGTGGAGGACTTTTTGATGGAGCTAACTCGCGTTACATGGAAAGATAGTTCACGAGAACGTCCCACAGTTAGCCTGACGGCAAGGGGACTCAAACCCATGTTCCATCTACCACTGAAGATATTTCACGTCAGCACTGTCGTCGATACAAGCCGGATGCGGAATTCGCATCGACTGGGATTCGAACCCGGCTCGCCTCATTGGAAGGCGAACGCTCTATCCCCTGAGCTATCGCGGCTCTTTTAAATTGTTTAATTTTAATTGATAAAAACATTTCAAATTTTATAATATATATATTTTTTTAAATATAATATAAAAAATAATACCTCACTGGCCTCGTGGATTGTTGAAAGCTGATTTTTGTTTGCGAGCAAACAAAAAGCAGCTTTTGATTTAAAAGTGTTTGGTTAATTTAAGTTTATTACCCATAGAAGAAATTTTAAGAAAAAAATATTGTAATACTAACTTTAGCTTTTCAACAATTTGCACTCTATTGCTTTAAATACTTTTTTTTCGATAATATGCCTTTTACATCTTTAGATACTTTTTTTCGATAATATGCCTCTTACATCTTTAAATACTTTTTTTTCTCGATAATATGCCTTTTGCATCTTTAAAAACTTCTTTTTCTATAATATGCCTTTTACACCTTACTTTTCGAAAATACAAAACTATTAATATTCAAAACAGAGAGTGAAAAAAGTCACTTTGTTAAAAAATTAACGTTAGAGTTGCAATTTTTTTATTTATTTATAAACTTGCGAATTCTTTCAAGCATGAAGATTTCTCTTTCTGTTTCAAATTATTCAGTGTATTGTTAATTTCACAAATTTCATTTTGACATACAAATAATTAGAAACACGCTAATTGCTTACTTTAAAGTTGATAATATAGAATATAATAAATGTAAGCTTCGGGGGACAAATTGAGGCCAGAAAATGGAAAAAGCTGAATGTCTAAAAGAGAAAATAGTACATAAATAGCGGTAAAAAACGAAAAAATCAGACTTCTAATAACAATAAAAAATTTGGTTCAAAGTAAATAGTTGTCCACTTTCAATTTTCAGATAAATATTTTTGCTGTGTATGTAGTCGTATTTTTTAATTTAGTTTTTCACAGTTATTGTTTTATATTATTTATTAATTTTTGTGTGTTTGTTCACTGACACACATTATTACTATATTGTTATGCACTTAATATTTTTCAAAATTTTTAAACAATATTAATCTTGCTGTTATTTCCTGGAAATAACAAAAGCAAGTTATGTAATGGGCAAAACGCGTTTTATCACTGATATTTCATTTTTCGAAACATAATGGATCAGGTATAATTTTTATGAGCAATTACTGCAGGAGTAGACACCTAAAGCGTTTTACAATTGGTTTAGCCTTGCTTTTAACACGTTTTTTTCGTAAATTTTTTTTAAATAATAATAATAATTATTATTTTACACTTACAGCATTTTTCGTTTTTAACCCTCTACTACAGTCCCTGGCCAAATTATTAGACGCACTGTAAGATTCTATGTAAAACCTTAACTATCAGGTGATACTATACAGCTTTATTGTTTTTACGCTACTGAAANTTGGATGCTAAAGTGCACTAGGAATTTAATTTTGCCGGAAATGCCAAGAGCCAATGAGGCACTCCAGGGATCTATTACATGCCGCATAATCATACGACATGGCCGCTGAGGATTTTCTGCATCCCGAAAATCCGGTGTCTGGGCCGGGGATCGAACCCGCAGACTTGGGCTCAGAAGGCCAACGACAAACCAACTGCGCCACCCAGCCACTCAATAATGATAATAATAATAATAATTATTTTGCACTTTCAGCATTTTTCGTTTTTAACCCTCTACTACAGTCCCTGGCCAAATTATTAGAAAACCAAAACTATCAGGTGATACTATACAGCTTTACTGTTTTTACGCAACTGAAACCGGTTTGCACTTGCTTACATTCGTGTAACAATTGGTTAAATTAGGCGATATATGATATAAATTCGATGATAGGATAAGTTAGAGGACTAATTATATAAATATAGAATATTTATTATATTAGGTATTATATTAGTATATTATAATAATTAGATCAAATTATTAGATGCACTGTTGCGTTTTAATAATTACATGTTTTGCACGAGTTTATATGCAATACTTTTATATTTAAACATACATGTAATAGTTTTTATTCGGGGATAAATTAGAGGACATATTATATAAATATAGAATATTTATTATATTAGGTATTATATTAGTATATTATAATAATTAGATCAAATTATTAGACGCACTGTTAGATTTTAATAATTACATGTTTTGCACGAGTTTATATGCANTCAAGTATCAATTCTCTTAAGTGACACATTCTAAATTCTTTCTCAAAGATTTCAATTCTTTCACTGTATATTTACACAGAGACCTAACACAAAGACAGGTTCGAGGCCATGTGGAACATAAACGAACTAGTTTTGCATCGATGTTGCCAAGTAGACGAAACAAATATATAACGCGGTTACAATAAAATACATAAACGAGTAATCAATCTAAGTTAAGTAAAAGAAGTAGACAAGAAAGAATTATATTTCAACTAATTCGATACGCGTTATGGCTCTGTATTTTTAACATTCTAAGTTTTGTAGAGAAACTTGGCTGACGCCATTTTGCTGATAAAGGTTAGCTGGCGCTGACGTCATAGATCACATGTGTGTATGGGAGGTATTTTTCTTCTTGAAGTGCAAGTCCCAATTTTACATTCGAGCAGATACTATTAACAGAGGTCCAAAATTTTTAAAGGGGTAGCAAAATTTATACAACAAAATATTTTTCTTGTTTTTTATTCATTAATTTTCTTGCATCATTATATCATCATCTTGTATCACATTGTATCATCATATCTTATATCATTAAATTTTCTTGGTCAACACAAAGATATGGAAACTTATTGCATATATAGAAATCTGATACCCTGGCCAAATTATTAGACGTACTATAAGATTCTATGTGAAATTTTAATTATCAAGTGATACTATACAGCTTTATTGTTTTTACGTGACTGAAACTGGTTTGCACTTGTTTACGTTCGTGTATCAATTGGTTAAATTGGACAATATATAATATAAATTCGACGATTAAATAAATTAAACGATATATTATATGAATATATAATACTTATAGTATCAGATATTATATTGTATATTATAATAATTAGACCAAATTATTAGTCTCATAATTATTAAATAATGACATGTTTTTGCACGAGCTTAAATGCCATACTTTTATATTTAAGCATACATGTAATGGGGATTTATTCAAGAGATTTTTCATATACTTCCTATTTGTATTTATTTTTAACGTATTGAATTACAATGTTAACCAATTGAATTTCACGAACGTAAACAAGTGTAAATTGCTTTCAGTCGCTTCAAAACAATAATGCTGCATAGTAATGATAATTATGATTTTACGTAGAATCTTTTAGTGCGTCTAATAATTTGACCAGGGACTGTATTATTAAAATGCTTTTGTAAGTATGAGTGACAAATTCAGTGCAAGAATATTTATTTTCATTCTAAATATGCACGTTACAACAAAACGACTGAAGCTGATAGCTGTCTGCTGCAAAGCATGTCATGTAGTTTGTTAATTTAATTCGAATGCAATTTCTCTCCATCATATTATATAGAATGTAGGTGTTGTTTGGAAATGTCAAGTTTCAATTACGATTTCAGGTTTTCAACTGTGGAATTCCATCACAGTACATGAATTTCCAATTTATACTAATTTCCAAATGAGATTGCCTTTATAAAAGCCGCATATTAATTCTGAATAATAAGCCAAATGATGAAATCTTATAAACATCGCATCTCTTATTATTTCGTAATTTCTTACAATGAGAATAATTGTCTAGTTTAAATCTTTGAGTTCGAAGAATTAATTTAACAAATATTTTCATTTCATTATTATTGTTTTCATTTAACAAAGATAAAAATTTAAAAATTTGGCATTTTTTATTGTAATTCATTCCAGATAGCGCAGATTGTCACAGTAACGACACAATAAAGTCAAAAGCAGGTGCAGTAGTCACACTCACAGGTGTGACAGTTTTAAATTGTCCCAAAAAAGTCATAACGTGACTTTGACGTAATTTCATTTTGTGATATCACATTAGAGTCTCACTGACTATTTATTGAGTTTTTCAAAGCTTGGTAATCACAATTATACAGGACTGGGACTAAAGTCACTGAGAAACGTTGTTGCAACTTTGATCCCTTGAAAGTCATATAACCATTCCACGACTTGTCTCACTGATGTATTTTTTTGCGACTTGTCTCTCTCACTCACATTCTGTTCTCATACTTACTTTTTAGCGAATTTGTTTCATTGAAGTCACGTGTATATTTTTATGCGACTTGTTTCACTAAAGCTACTCTACACATACCAGTTGCTTGAAGGATTTGTAAGCAGTTTTTAGCTACCATAATTTCTTACAATTTTCAATATGCGAATCTCAACAGAGTCATAAATGGTCACAGCAACTACAGTCTCTGGCCAAACTATTAGACGCACTATAAGATTTTATGTAAAATCTTAATTATTAGGTGATAGTATACAGCTTTATTGTCTTTACGCGACTGAAACCGGTTTGAACTTGTTTACGTTCGTGTATAAATTGATGAAATTAGACGATATATAATATAAATTCGACAATTCGATAAATTAGACGATATATTAAGTAAATATAGAATATTTATTATATCAGGTATTATATTAGTATATTATAATAATTAGACCAAATTTTTAGATGCACAGTAGTGTTTTAATAATTGCATGTTTTCTACGCGTTTATATGCAATACCTTAATATTTAAACATAAATGTAATGAGTTTTTACAGAGGAAATTTTTTATATACTTCCCATTTGAATTTAGTTTTAACGTATTGCTTTACAATGTTAACTAATTGATACACGAATGTAAACACGTGTAAATCAGTTTCAGTCGCGCAAAAACACTAAAGTTGTAGTGTAGAGTATTACCTGATAATTAAGATTTTACATAGAATCTTAAGAGTACGTCTTATAATTTGGCCAGGGACTGTACATTCACATGGGTGACCTGTTTAAATAGTTTCGAAGGCCTCTGAATATGATTTAATATTAATATATTTAATATGATCTATTTTAGATTCTGATTTATTCTGATTAATTCGAAGAGCGAATGTTTAATCCTACTTTTTCTTCGAAACAAATATTTTTTAAAACATTTGCATATTTTTACCAGCGGCTTTTATAATGCAAAATATGGCAGTGTTTTATAAATACTAAGTTCTTGTAAGAAATTAGAAGTCTTTTTTAAATTTTTACTTTCGTCCTGAGTCATAATGTTTATCCATGTTCAGTAAGCTGCGTAGTATATTTATAGTACATACTACCTATATACTATAAATGTGACTGTCACGGAGACTCAATTGTGAACTCACCCGTGATTTCTGTGACGTCGACGCGTGGATTTTAAAAGGTCACTATATGTCAGTCTTTGGTGGCGTCATATTTTGATATCATCCCTGCCTCAAAACGAGACTGCAAGACATTTGCACTAGTAGTGACGTCATACTATGACGAAAATGTGACATATTCACGTCTCAACAGGATCATGGTGCGACGGAACTGTGACGTAATTATGTTTAAACACGATCACCATGTGATGAAGATATGACATATTCAAGTCTCAATTAGGTCACCGTGAGACGAAGATGTGACATATTTTCGTCTCAACATGGTCATAGTGGGACGGAATTGTGACATTTAAGTCTCAACAGGGTCTCCAAGTACCGACGTAGTTGCGACGTGAATATGTCCCATCTTCGTCATACGGTGATGTCACGGCAACAATTTGCACTAGTGTTGACGTCTGGCGGATGTCAAAATGTGACGTCACCAAAAATGGACATACTAACATATGCATGTCAGTCCCATGCATCGACGTTGCAGTGATCGCATGTGACTTCACAAACATATCTTCGTGAATGTCGCTTTTTTGTTGCAATCTGGTAACGTTTCCATTTGGAATGATCGATGTATCAATGATTAGTTTTATAATTATTAACAAGGATTTCTTTATTTTAATATGGTTGTCATTTTAATACAAAAAGTAACTATTTCAACTGTAAAATTCTAAACTTTTTATGATTTAAATTGTTATTCAGACTCAATTTTGCATATCTTGATTGAAATAATATTAGCTTGTGAGATCAATGAAAAGAAAGTAGTCAGTGAATGATGCTTGGAACGTTTGTTTGAGTATTTTAAGCCATTTTTTTATATTGAAAAGCTAAAAAAATTATTTTTTTATTGTTTTGAAAACCCTACTCTTGAAGAGGTAAGTGGAAAAATTTTTCTCTAAGCTCTTCATAATTAATACTTCTAGGAGAAATGGAGTTTTCTCAGGAAAAGATCCCATTTAAGCGTTATTTAAAGATATAGCAATAAATTATTTAGAAATGTCGCGTATGATTGGGAACATCTTTTGAGTGTTATTTTTTTTAGTGAATTTTGGCAACAATTAACAGGCGAGAACTATTCGAAAGTTTTTCAATCGGGAGCAAATCAAAACGCTCTGACGTAAAAGGCAAAATTTGGAAATTTTGCTATTGGACAACTTACACATGTTCATAGATTCTTTTGGATACTATCACGAACTTAAACTTTTTCAATCTGACGGGACGTATGTGTCCCATTTGATGTTCCAAGTATAGACACCTTTATAGCATCAGATTTATAGTTTTTGAACTTCTCTCGTTCTATTTAAATGGTTGGCAACACTTGCCACTGCTCTGAAAGAATAACATATTTGTGAAAATTTATATATCAATTCGAGAGGAAAAGAATTTTCAAATAAAAAAATAACTGAATAGTTAGGTCAGTGAAAATAATCAATGTGCAGAATTTCTTGACAAACTGACAAAAAAGTGAATTCAGGTCATTTTATTTAGAAAATTCTATCTAAAACAATTTAAAAGAATAAAAATTTTTTTGAATTAAAAAGCGGAAATGACGTTGAAAACAAATCTAATATTAAAAGTTAAAGTTACGTAAAAAAGTTTGAATTTATCAGAAGTGTATGATAAATGTTATGTCTTCAAAGGTTTGTTTTTCGGAGAAAAAAAACCCATTTTTCTCGACAGAGAAAAATGAGATTCTCAAGAAAATAAATAAAATGCTTCTCTATTAAATGGTATTTTCTTGAAACCTCAAAGCGTAAGAAAAGAAAAAAAAATGTTTTGAAAAGTTCTGATTTCTTTGCAAATATATATTTTTTCTTTCAAGATTATCTAAAAAAAACTTCTTAATGTTTTGCAGAAAATTAAAAGCGTTCTTTTCTTATTTCTTTTCACTAAACGCTGTAAGAAAATGCGCCCGAAACCATGTGATTGGAAATAAGTATGAACGAAGTTTTCAAAAGAAAGGTGGAAATCTATTAGAATCCAGCTATCCAAAGAGTAAAAAATGATAAAAATAAATTATTTCTCAAAAAATATTAAAAGAAAATGAGAAATGCGCTCTATAAAAAAATTCTAATTGAAAGAATGTATTATATTGCTTGGGCAGTTCTTAAAGCATAGGAGCATAACACAGATCTAAACTTGAAGTTTTCTTACTATAAATTTTTTCAAATTTGTGTCTAGTGATAGGAATTATCATAACTTATTGAAAAACATTTTATACTTAAAATAAAGGATTGTCTATGACATTTAATGTTGAAAGTTTTTCATTTACAAAATGTTTTGATTAATTCATAATTCTGTTCTATTTGGTAAGAAAGTTACATATTCTAAACAAAGATAATTTCTATATAACGTTAATATTATTAATAATATTAAGTTTTTGGGTTTTGGAAGAAAACTTGGCAAATAATGAAGTGAATTTTCACCTTATAAAACAATAAGAAAAATTCATTTATATATTATGAAATAATTTCGTTTATTAGCTTTTTCTACGAAAGTTTTAACTGTCAAACATAATAGATGGCTGCGAGAACAAGTTGAAGAAATGCTTCCGTAATGTGAAGGATTCTGGTAAACACTTTTGAGTAAATGTAAGACTCGAAATTTAATTTTACATATACATAGCCGTTATTTAAGATATTATTCACGGAACTACAATGATTTTGGAATCACTCCTACAAATAAATTATTAATATAGATTAGCTTGCAAATTCATTTTTTAGGAAATATTATTTAAATAATTGTAACAAATTTTAAATAGCCAGGATGGCACTGAGCTGCCATTGCCGGAAATTTTTTTGAATAATGATTAAATAAGATGCTTATTGGAAGAAAAAAATTTAGATTTGAAATTTATAATAATATGAAATACATAACACGCCATATTTTAAACGAAACTAATGTTCGATTTTTATTTATTTATTCATTTTTTGACGAAATTTAATATTTATTTTTAAGGAAACACAAGGATAATCTCGAATCGAACAAATCTTTTGATACTTACCATGAGATTTTTTTTTCCAAAAATTTACTTTTAAAAAAAACTGTCACTTTTCATGTTTTATGTGTGAAAAAACGTAATTTTAAATAATCTGATATTTGTTCAAATATTATTATTCAACCATTTTTTCCTCACAGTAAAACTGAACTCTTTGAGTGTAGTTTAATAGATCTTTTTTTCCCTTTTTTTTCAACTCTTTGACAGTATTAGCAAGCTAAATGAGTAAATATATTGAAAAAAATTTCATTAGAAATCGTTACAATTTCTAGGCAAAGATACTTCCCATATAACGTTAATATTATTAATAATATTCAGTTTTTGGTTTTCAGAAGAAAACTTGGAAAATAATGAAGTTCGTCATGTCTGTTACCAATTAGAACATGACCGGTAACAAACATGTCATTTTCAAGAACAAAAATTCAGAAAACGAAATAATTCAGAAAAAATTGTTCTATTTTGTTTAGAATAATAAACTAAATTATCCATTTGGGGGTAATAAACAAACATTAATTTTTGTATAACTAGTTATAGTGAAATGCATTTCTCAGTAAAAATTCACTTACCAATAAAAAGCTTCTGCTTCATCAACAAACCAGAACATTCAAAACAGTTGTTTAAATTTCTTTCCCAAACAGTTTCCAGTGTTAAACAAGTGTAATGAATATATTCCAATTTTGCAATTTAAAAAAAATTAATTAAATAAGTATATTGTAACAGACATAATATTAATTCGCTGACAGCGTATTTAGTATTGGAAAAACTTACATTTTTATTGATTGTATTTTATAAACTTTTTATAATGTAACTTAAAACCAATTTTTAATACAAATAAAAAATGTGACAAATTAGAACTTTTCGTTTCTGAAAAGAGATTCTGAGAAAAATATTAGGTTTTATGTTGCTGGTATTAATTTTCTCTCAATTAATTGCTTTAAAATACTATTTATTCTTAAATACTGCTTTTGAAATTAATGGTTTTCGTACTTAAAAACAATATCATTTTATAAAGGAATGTTAAAAAATTTTTTTAATGCCTTCAAAAAAAATTGTTTTAGGTGGATATGAAATGGCACTGAATTATGAAACTTAGTGTCAGGCATTTAAACATTTAAGAAATGTTGAATCAGTTATGGTAATATCTAAGTATATCAAATATCTAAGGTAATATCTAAGTATATCTAAAGCATATCTAAGTATATCTATGGTAATATCTAAGTGCAATGTTCAATCGGGCTAATAACAATATTTGTAAGAAATTGAGAATTTCAAATAAATTAGTTTCTTTCTGTTCTCAAACAACAATGATCGTTGTTAACTTGATTTAAAATTAAATTATACATTTCAGTAAAAAATATAACAAAATAAAGTTGTATTTTTCATGCACTTTTAGCTAAAAAAGTACTTTTCAATCTGCTAGGGTTGTTTTTTAAGTAAAACAGTTCAGAAAATTTGGAAATAAAAGCGAAACGAAAGTTAACATCAGCGAAACGAAACGAAAAAAACATCAGAGGGGCAATTCCATATGTGACGGAATGACATTTTGACTTGCATGATGACAATTAATTGAAGTTTCTATGCATCTAATTTCAAATAAACATGATTTTTTCTCATGCATATCATTATTATTGGTATAATGTGATTCATAAACTAAAAAAAAAGAATTTTGTATTTTTTTTATTTTTAATTTTATGAACTTTTTACTTGTGTGACGGAATGACATTTTGGCAACCAAGCTTTCGGCATGCCGCTTAGAACTGGTAGTTTCTGTGAATTTTGCAACTATTATTTTCCTGAACTATTTTTTACTTTTAGTATAATGTGTAAGCAATGTAAATTGTGAATTTGGAAAATTAACCTCAGGTTGGCTAGCAGTTATTAACATCTATTTGCTGTGACGGAATGACCGTGACGGAATGACAAAAAGTTTAGTGGAAGAAAGTCTTCATTTAAAAAATGTTTTATTAATATGTAAATGATAAACAGAATGTAACAGATAAACAGAATTAATATTTACGTAAGAATCAGTTAAAATTTCAACAATTTGAAAATTAGGTTGTCTCAGAAGAGGTTTTATATCTAACTTGCCAATGTCACATCTTATCTTCGTTCTCAGGAAATTTATGCATAAATCAATTTTTGTCCCATGTTCTTTAAATACTTTAACATCTAAATCGTCTTTGTTTATCAAAGTAATTTGCGCTGCATATAAATGTGCCTTCTTTTTTTTCGCAGTATGGGACAATGATTAAAGAGCCGACCGCATACTCCTCAATCATATTTTCCATTTCCTCTTCAAAACAGTGGCTTTTCAAATCATACACTTGGTTTTGGTTAAAATTAGAAAGCATTCCAATTTTGATGATTCGCTTCTCAACTACATGAGCATCTAGTGCAGGTCTCTTGTTCCTGGCAATGCTAATGTAGCAAGTGTCTAGCTGAAGTCATTCTCTTTTGCCCTCTCTTAAATAGAATAGCTGGACAAAAACAAAACTTCAACGATTTGTTGCTTCGACTTTATGAAATCATAAAATTCTTTTACATATTATGTGCCGTTTTACAGCAGCCAACATCTTGTTTGGCCTTTTAGAACAACATCACAATTACATGGTATTTATAGGTGCATGTGCTGTGAGGTATTAATGAAATACACTTAACAAAAATGAGAATAAGAACAAAAATGAGATAAGACACACTTTACATCAATATATGCTTCTTTATGAAAAGCCTCTTTTAAGGCCATAAGTATATATTGCATCTGCACTCTTCGTTACTCTGTCAGAGTTTGTATTATGACTGAATCCTTCATACTTGGGGGCTTGTAACTAACATCATCTTGACAGTAAAATTTTTTTAACCAAATTAAACAGCTCATCAACATTACTTTTCTCACTTAGTTTCTTTTGAGTTCGATGTTAAATACTTCTCACATAAAGACTGAATTAATTTTTTTACCTCTATTGGTGATTTTGGAAGTGAGTGTACAATTTTTTTTATGGTGAGTGTACAATTTTTTTTTTGGGTTTACCAAGACTCTGCAGGAATTTGTATAGGGAATTTAAATTATTTGTATGTGAAGAGATTGGTAGAATTTGATTTTTTCTTTGTTTACACAATCTCTGCACAACAGCGTTTGCACTTCTGAGTTTTTTAAGTCCAACTTTTGTCGCGGAAGCTTTCTTCTCTGCCTTTCTTTCTCTGTTTTTTTTCTTCATCATATCATGGGGATCTTGGTCTTTTTCAACATTTTATCTGTCTTTCAACAGCTGTTTTAGCCATTAGGTTAATTGAAAAAAAAATAATTCCCTAGTTTTTGACTAAGCTTCTCAAGGACTCGTTTTGTCATTCCATCGCCGAAGATGTGTCATTCCGTCACGCTAATTATTGGAAGTTAATAATCAAATGCATAGAATTTTACAATTTCTCATTGATTCTTATGCCACATCTGCTTTATATTCCAAAATATACACATTTTCATTCAAAAACGCAGTTGCTATTTAAAAAAATATACTAAAACATGTGACGGAATGACACAAAAAAAAGTTACTTTTATTTAATATATTAAACTTAAAATGACTTAAAGGCTATGTTTTAAATGTTTAAATTTTGTACTATATGCATATTTTTATCAAAATATTGCAAAAGAAAGATACATTTCTTTTATTTTATAAGTATTTTTCAAGAAAACAATTTGAGCACAAATGTGAAGAATTCACTTGTCAGCCATGTGATTACTTTAGAATGCTGCCAGATTCAAAAAACTTAAAATTATCAAAAATTAAACAGTAATATGTAGACTTTGGCTATTTTTGAACATATTTTTAAAATTAAAATATGCAATTCATAAAAAAAAAATTCACTTAAAAGTTGACAATTTCGTGGAATTGCCCAGAGTACAATACCGGTGAAAAGTTTAGACCCCCTTGTATTTATTTCAAAACTTTCAAAAGTAGTTAAATATTTCTGATATAAGCGTATAATTCATCAAACATAAATATCAACAAACTTCGCAAAATCCTGTTTCCATTTAGAACGGTTCATTATTTTTTCATTTTGTATCTATTCTATAGTTGATTACGAAATGAACGAAAGTGCATGTAAATACCTATTCTAAAAAAAGTGTAATTTATTTTAAAAAATTCATTAATTTTTAGTTTATAAACAATTTACATTTAATCTTCTTCAAGTTTCATTATTAGTTAAGTTCTTGTACATAACACATTTAAAATAATGATATAATTGCCTTCATTTGTCAGAATAACTGGTACATATTCGAAACAAAAGTCAACTTTATTTTATACAATTTATTACAGTATTATGGGTCAAAAACCAGAAATAAGTGTCAAAACACGTTCAGATATTATTGCACTTCATGGAGAAGGCTATTCAAGTAGTCAAATTGCTATTAAAACTAATATTTCCCAGACCACTAATGTCAGAAATTTGCAAAAGAAGAAAGAAACTGGACAAAATAAGGGCCGCCAACGATCAGGAGATGTCCAAACGTGAGAATAAGTTTATCTGCACTTAAAGAAAGCGGCAGCGGACTCAAACAGTACCAGAAATCCGTGAGGAATTGAATGCTATTAGTCCGAAAACTTTGTCAGTAACTATTATGCAACGTCCACTTTGTGGCTATGATTTAAAAGATTGTGTAGCTGCTAGAAAACATCTTTTGAAAAAACAAAATATAGTTAAACGACTGAAGTGAGTTAAAAAAACGTGTAACTTCTTCTTTAGAACAGTAGTTAAACGTTTCGTTTACAGACTAGTCAAAATTTGAGATGTTTGGGAGGAAACGAAGGCAGTATGTTCGTCGTTTAGTTGGTGAAAGTAAGACAAATCAATGTTTACAACAAACTGTAAAGCATAGTGGAGGTTCAGTCATGGTTTGGGAATGTTTTGCCGGTGACAGAATTGGAGTTCTTATAAGAATAGAGGCAATTATATGGATCAAAAATATTATCACATAATATTGCAGCGATGAGCTTTTCTATGTCGATAGAGAATCATTGAGTAAGGATTTATTTTTTAGCAAGATAACGATTCGAAACATTCATAGAAAAAGTGTAGAAACTACATTGCATCAAAAGTTACTGAAAATTACTGAAATACATGGACTGGCCCTCTCAATCCCAAGATATTAATCCTATTGAGCTATTGTGGGATTAACTCGATAGAAATGTTAGAAAAAAATGTGATGCGCCAATCAAACCAAACTTTGGGAATATTTAGTTATATGCTGGAACCAAATCTCTACAAGAACATTTCAAAAACTAATAGAAAGAATGCCAAAAATATTCGTTGCTGTGATTAAGGCTAGTGGTGGATATCCCGAGGAATACGAGATTGGACGGAATTCATAAGTTATACATAAAATTATAGTTCTTACCGCATAAGTGCACCTATAAATATCAAAATAAAATTAATTTGTTGTATTTTTCAGTTTAAAAGCCTTATTATTTGTTCATTTCTAAAAATTCAAGAGAGTGAGACTAAACTTTTGACCGGTACTATATATATATATATATATATATATTGCAATACATGCTTAAGGTAACGAAATTATTCTAACTCAAATCTAATGATGGGAAAAAATGATGGAGCAAGAGGAATAATAGAAAGTAAGATCAATAGAATTCTAGGAAATGATTGAACTCATATTTATCCGAATAATAGAAATTTCTTGAGGAAAAGATTGATAAGAGGTGCAATGTAAAGATATTGATTTATCTTTACATTGCACCTCTTGATCTATCTTGATTTATTGATTATGAGTGAATCAAAAACTGATAGATATTTTATCATTAGTGTTATGAGTGTGCAGGATTGAAATATTTAATTAAAGAACTGAAGTTACTTTTTATGTATTTAATACATTTGAAAAACTAGAGAAGTAAGAAAAAAGATCACAGCAGTGTTTATTGAAAATCAGGCATTTTTGGACAATTCCAGTAATGTACCTAAATTTTTAAATTCCGATTATATTTGTAATTATATTTGATATTCTGTTTATATTCTTGAATTCGAGACAATTGTTATAAACAAGATAGTTTAAGGTAAACTTCTATATTCTTTTGCAGAAGAATTTTAGAGGAAGAAAAGCTTTTAACCACATCCTTAATTGATGATTATATGATACGAAGACTTTCTGCAAGAAAAATAAAGTGATACGTTGAAAGATACTTTACGGAAATTTCATGAGCGCCAAGTATTTAAGTGGATAAAACTGCGAATTAAAAAAAATTGCTCTTCTGATACCTTTTAGAGCTTTGACGGTAAAGAAAATGACGAAGGAAAAGAAATGAAACGAGTTGACTGTTTGTCATCTAGAATTAGGGCGTTGATGTTATTTTGATTGGAAAACTCTAATAAGGTTACATCAAAGGAAAGCAATTTGTTAAGTATACATTCATACTTAATTCACTAATATCAATCATTATAAAATTGAAAGTTTAATTGATAAAGCAGTTCAAAGCATTTTCCTGTAATGAATGGAAAATGGTCTTAGAGTTGAGTTTAGTAATAAGAAATTCTTTTAATAAACAATTTAGGGTTTTTTCGGAAACTTTTTCGCCAAGCAAAATTAAACAAGGGACAGTTTCAGTGCCTTAAACTCAAAGTACCCCATACATTATCTTGCTGTATCAGAACTTAAAATGGACAAATAACTGAAATATTAAGAAATATATACATACATAAATTAAACTTTTTTTAAAAAAAATAATCGATATTTTTCTAATTAGATGATTAAAATCAGTGGATAATTGGTTGAATATTTTTCATGAGACTAAAAATATAAATACGATTCAAATGCTTTTCATATTTTGTGATAGTTTCATAATTAGCAAAGAAGAAGCTGACTAAACATAAATAACATTTAGAAGCACCGGCGTATATTTCCGAATGTTGCTTTTTCTTTAAAAAATTACCCAAAATTCAAAACCTATATGTAAACAGACTTAAAAAAATAAGACACATTATATTTGGAAGTAACTTTCGGAGGCAGGGTGCGGAGCCAAATCTCCTAATGAAAAATAAGAACCTTTGAAGTACTTTTCAGGCTCTTAAAAATATTTTTAAACATTATATACATTAACAAACTGCAAAATAATTTTCGGGGATTTTGCATGATCATGATAAAATAACTAGTTTATGACAACTAATAACTCTTTTCTTGATTGTATTAGCCACCTTAAAAAGGTATAGAGATTTTTCCGTTCGATTTCTGAGGATGCTAAATGAAGCCTGAAATTTCAGAGGGTGTTAAATGAAGCCTGAAATTTCAGAGGGTGTTAAATGAAGCCTGAAATTGAGAATATCTTGCAAAATGCAGCAGAGTTGCACAAGAGAGTGCAAAAATCTCACCGAACCCAGCTCAGTTGTCACTCTCAAGTATTTCATCAAACAAGTAACATGATTGGCACTTTCATACGTTACGAAATGATGGCACGCCTTAACGGACTGTGGTTGAATGAATTGCGAAAACGTTGAATAGAACAATATGGAAACCACGCTTTTGCATAATAAGCAGTGAAAATTGCCTTATCGAAATCCCATTTCCGATTAGAGAAAATTAAGCACTTTATCAAAACATACATTGGAAAAACACCTTTACGAGCTTTTAAAAAACAAAAATCGAAAATAAGTACCCTTAAGCACTTTTTAAAAACGTTACGCACCATGGGAAGCCATATTAGTGTGTTACTCCCACCTCCGAGTCCTTCCTCCTTTTTGTTCCAATAACAAATCAATATCTCTTTGGGGTACTGAATCGAAGATTGATCGTGCTCTGGTTTGGGTCAAAATTACGATCTGTGGATGAATGGATGACTTATAAATGTGGCCTCCCTGTAAAACGGGCTGTGACGTACGTGTGTGGCAGAAGGCGAATTCTTGGCCATAGATATTGCCATTGGAAAACAAGAAGTAGCACACCCCTCTGCCTAAAAATAGGCTTGTCAGTATTGACAAATGACACTAGACTGAGCAAGTTTAATTTGGCTAAAGTGAATCAGACAGCGATCTGAATTCTGGAACTAACATGTTTCTGTTCAGTTGGAGGAAAAATGAGCGGTAAAAGAAAATTTCAATCGAAAAAAAATATTCCTTTGCTGTTATAATGGGTTTTCCATTCAATTCTTATTTTTAGAATTTCTATTTTCAACATTTATTTAATTCGCAATCTACAACTATTTCTCAATCAATAGAAAAGTAATTTTGTGGGTGATGTTCGAGCAGAATTTTATGACATTAACTGATCCGATTATAAACTGTCACAATTTTGCAAAAAGCGTTCTTTTATATGTCGAATAACAGCTTTAACTGTCATAGAAGTTATTTTTAATACATGTTACTGTCAACGCAAGGTTAGATATAATACCGTGTTTTATTTGGAGTTTTGTTTGCGATTTCATTAATTCTTCGGCTATTAGAAGAAGGATTTGGAAGGAAGATATCTAGGAAGATTACAGAAAGATTACTTTCAGAAAGATTACATACAGTAAGATTAAATATTTCACAAGAAAGATTGCATTCATATCTAGGAGGAAAGATATTCTTCTTATTCTAAGACAATATAAAATTTATTAAAAACTTCTTTCACTCAAATCACTTAATTTTGCGATATTATTTAATTTAAATATTCGGAAACAGTATATTATATACGCATAAATGTTTGATAAATAACGAATTTATGACTATAATATGAATAATAACTAAACTAATGTTAATTAACTGAATAATGTATCAAATTTCACAAACAAATGAATTCTCTGTTTTACTATAATTCAGATATTTGAGCAGAAATAATTAAAAAAAATATATTACTTACTACTGAGTGATATGAAAATTTAGTTGTATTAGATGTGTTATTGCGTTGGCAAAATATTTTTGAAAAACCCTGCAATTTTAATTGCTGTAATACTGCTGGGGAAATAATATTTATTTCCTAATTTAACCCTTTTATCATTAAGTTTTCGCTTATTGTTCTACAATTAATATTTAATAAACTTTCTTATATTCAAATAAAAACTGAATCAAAGAGTTATTCATCTCATGTTATAAGTTAATTATAGGACTAATATATTCATACTCATAATTAATATTATAGTATATATAATAATAAATTTATAATTATAGGACTAATAAATTAAAATTTTCAGCTTGAGAAATTGCCTTTATTTGCATCGTATATTTCATGGATCAGGAGATAGAGAAATTCGCCTTCCAATGAGGTGAACCAGGTTCGAATCCCAGCAATGGCTGGTCGAAACGAATTTCGCATCCGGCTTGCACCGATCACAATGCTGACGTAAAATATTATCAGTGATAGACGAATGAGTTAGAGCCCCGTTGCCACCAGGCTAACCGTGAGAGGTTTTCGTGGTTTTCCTCTTCGTGTAACGCAAATGCTGGTTAGTTCCATCAAAAAGTCCTCCACGAAGGCAAATTTCTCCCACTACTTGATCCAGGAGTATCATTGTCTTCTGAATTGGGTTCAAGATTTCAAGGCTACGGAGTTGAACATTAGTAGTTGTAAACCAAACGAATTGGGTCGACTGCTCCACGAAGGTTATAAAATAAAATAAAATATATTATTTATATTAAATGAAATATATTATTTATTATAGATTGAAAAGAGAAACACTCATTAGAATTAATGTCTTTTTTTTTAAACAGTTCGATCTTAGTTATGTGAATAAACTATTACAAAGCAATATTTTATGATATAGTTTTTTCAGAACTATTCTATTCTAAAATCCTTTTAATTTTATTTAAATGAAGTAAGAAAAAAGATGCGTATTGAATTATACTTTTCTGAATGAGAGGTAGTTTTTAAATGTTTTCAGTAAATTGAAAATCATTAAATTCCTAGACTGCATTCTTTCGAGATTTTATTTAAATTCCTTTCTATTGCATCGGACCGGAGTTCATATAAGCCCTTCACATAACTTCCTAGAAAATATTTTTCTTTAAGCATTCTTGAGTCAATTTCAAATTTAAAAGGAAAAGAAAAAGCCTATTTTATTAGTGATGTATATTGTTTGGTTTTTTTTTAAAATGAAAAATACGACTTTTGTTCCCAGATGATTCTGGTTGAGTAATTGATTGTAACCTTAAATAGAACTTGTACCAGAAGCGGCAATGCAACGTCAAATGTAACTAATATGAACTAACCCTTACGAAAATTTAAGGTATTTTTGAAGCGTTGAGGTTATTTTGAGGTATATTTGAGGTTGGTATGAAAACAACCATAAAAAGTATACCTTATAAAGGTTGTAAATGAAGTGTACGAGGTTGTTTTACATACATTTCAGCTCATTTTGTGGTTATTTAAAATTCACTTCAAATAAACCATGCTGATGAAGTGATTTTCAAGGTGTCATGTTGTTTTTCTGACACTTGTAGAAAAAGGGGTATTTATGAGGTATAAAAGTTTTACCTTATTTCAACTAAAGAGAGCCAGGTTTTTATTGAGGTATATGAAGTCACACATTTCAGTTATACCTAAGCTTATTTTGAGCTTGTTTTAAATTAACTTTATATCAATCAGATCAATAAGGTGATTTCGAAGGTACCAGATTGTTTTTCCGACACTTGCTGCAAAAGGGCAAAAGGGGATGCATGTAACTTTCAAACAATAAATGCTTTTATTTGCAATTGATTTTATTAGGTTCAGCATTAAAATGATATAAGCAACAATACTGACTTGTTTCTTAAATATTAGGATTTCCGAAATTTGCTACTTTTTTAAGTAATAAACCATAAGCAGCTGCATAAAAATGCTCATAGCCTTGAAACAAATTATCATACGAACTTGAAATCGGGTTTTATTAAATTCTGCTTAATATTCTATTAAGTAATAACAATCTGCTTAGTAAATAATTAACATGGGTAAACTTCGAAAAAATAATATGCAGTGAAAAATAACAGCTCTGTGATCAAACATGAAAGAGTGAGCTAGTACAGTTATTAGTTTTCAATTATCAAATATCAAAGCTCAGGTACAAATAAAGTGACTTCATACACCTTAATAAAAACCTGACTCTTTTTAGTTGAAATAAGGTAAAAAAATGTCATGCCTCATAATGATAGTAAATGATTAAAAAATGGTCTATTCAAAGTGTGTTTACGTTGAATGAAAACAGTAGTGAAAAGGAATTGCATTTTTTATTCAGGAAGTTTGAAAAAATTGATTCCCATTGACTCTATGAGCTTATGCAATGTACAAAAATATTTTGATAGTTGAGTGTCATGGTGCTTTATTTTTTTAAAAAAATTTAAAGTATTGAATTTGAGATATTTTTGTTATCAGTATATGCTCGAAAGTTCACTTCAAATATAAAGAGCTTAAGGGTTTTGTACTATATTTTTTTTTAAAAAAATGGAAGAAAAAAGGTTTTCCTTGAGAACGGTTATAAATTAAATTCTTTTAGCTAATCACCTTCCCTCCGTTACGTTTTTCAATTCTTGTATGGTGAAACTAATTAGTTTTATGAAATCTGACAAAAAGTTTAGAAATATAGACTAGTTTTATTGAGTTTATATAAAGATTTGTAAGAAATAAGAAAGAAAATCTAATTATCAAACTTATAAGAGCCATAATGAAATATGTAAGTTTAATTACGGGAAAATAAAAAGTGTTAAAATTTCTTAATAAGATTGGAATTATATATTTGAATTTCTATAAAAAGGTTGTTAATGGTGGTTCTTTCTTCAATGTATTTTATTTTGTGGCTGTGGTACCTGTCACACTTTTAAATGCTTTTACCTACGAGGATTGAATACAAATGGCAGAAGAGGAATGCCATGTATCTGAAACGGAAAATTAATTTCATTCAGTTAATTTAAATCATGGAAAAAATAATTTATTTTGTTTAATTAATTCTGTTGAAGATCATGGGATTCTAATATTTTAAAAAACCTGCCGCTATTATTGTAAATGTGACTTTCTTACTAATTCATATTTTTTTCTTATAGGTTCCAATACTTCCAAGTTTCAACAGGGAGAATCAATATTTAAAATAATTTTGATGGTTTTTTAAAAGAAAATTAAATTTTAGTTTTAAATAAGAGTATTTTGAATGTCAGCTGACTATTTATTCAAATTAGTAGTTTTATAGCTTTAAAAATTCAAACACCTTAAATATCTACCTTATAAAAATGTGAGTTCCCACAAATATTTTTTTTAACTGATGCTATCTTTTTTCAACTATTTTTTTTTTTTAACTTTAACTCATTTTTAAAAAAAAATGAAATTTTAGTTTTAAATAATAAAATAAAAATAAAAATAAAATAAATAAATAAATAAAAATAAAATAAAAAAAATAAAAAATAAAAATAAAAAATAAAAATTACCAAAATAAAATGAGGAAATATTGATAGGTAATCTGTGGGTCCTGGTACTCACACTTATATATATAAAAAAATACTTATGAGTCCCGAATGATTTAAGCAAACTTAAACAGATACTTTATGACCTTTTTAAGGAGATAGTAATTTAAATAGCAAATGTTTGTAGCTTTTTCTAGGTTCCTTAAAAAATTTCTTTAAACTAGGCAAATATTTTCAAATAAATATAACATAAGACAATATTTTGGCTAGACTCAAAATAAAAATCTTAAATATAAAAGATGCATATAAATTCTTATATATGAGGCGTCATATTAAGTGGGCCAACGTTGCTTCCCCAGTAAGGACAGATAATACAGAGAAGTGAAGAACCTCCATGCTTTGTCCGGGATTCACATCCAGTACCTTTTTGATGATGTTATTATAAATTGTACAATGTAAAAACTTTTGGTGAATAAATGGCGTTAAGGTAAACTAATTTTTTTACAGTGCAAGTAGTTATATATTTTTTTATTTTTGTCACTGTTATAGATTTATTTACTTATTTTTTGTTTGTTTGTTTATTGACAAAACATATCTTCATACGCATTGGAATCAATTCAGTGATTCATAGTAAAAACGTTTCGTTTAAAAAACTAGCGCATATTTATTAATATATTTGCACTAATTCTTTCAAACAACTATTATTTTGTCAATTGTGCTTGACAAAACAATTATTATTTTGCAATTTTTTGCACGATAACTACAGTTCCGTATTTAAAAATGTAATTAGTTTACCCCTACACCAAAAATGGTGGCAGCTATACATCAAAAATCTCTTACTGGGTACTGAACACCGATAAGGGGGCAACTACTTAACACCAAAAGAAAGAAAAAGGAATGTATTTCTCTACACCAGACACTAAGGAATTATCTGTGATATTTTAGTGCACCACATTTGATTGAAGTTGTCATCATTTTTAATGTTAAGATACACTAAAATTTTTTGCATAATGTTTGTTTAGAACAAGTAAGTATTTCTTTCTGCTGTTCTTGTTGTTGTCGGCCATTAAGACAGAGGGGGTGCGAATTTTCTTGTCTTCCAGAGGCGCCATCTATGGCCAAGAATTCAATTTCTGCCACACCCATACCTCACACCCGTTTATAGGGCGGACCCATTCATTCGTCCACAGATCGTAATTTTGACCTGAAACAGTGAACGATCAATGTGTAATTCAGTACCCTCAGAGGTATTGATTGGTTATGTGGATATGGAGGACTTAATGACCCAACAGATTTAATTTGCACTATTCACCATTGACACACGAGGAGTCTGTGGATGACTGGATTCGAACTCCCGTTCTCACAAGCGGGAGTCCATTGTCCTGCCAACTAGACTATCTCGGCCATTTCTTTCTGTTGCAAGTTACTTTTGGTTTAAAAAGGCAATGAATTTTGACCTAATATAAATACTTTATGTTTTAATATATATCATTCGCTTCTGACCTGTTAGTCATTTTGATGAAATTAAATTAAACCCAATATTATGAAAAGTTTTATTATCTTCTGCTTACGTAATTCATATAATGATAGACAGAATTATTTTATTGCTGATAAATATAAATGAAACATTTGAGCCGCGATGGCTCAGGGGATAGAGTGTTCGCCTTTCAATGAGGTGAATTGGGTTCGATGCCGGATCGTACTGGGTTCGATTGTCGCAATTCGTATCGAATCCCAGTCGATACGAATTGCGCATCCGAATTGCGCCAACCATTGTGCTGACGAGAAATATCCTCAGTGGTAGGCGGCTCATGGGTTAGAGTCCCCTTGCCGTCAGGCTAACTGTGGGAGGTTGGTCTTCCTCTCCATGTAACGAAATGTGGGTTAACTCTATCAAAAAGAATTTCTCCTAATACTTGATCCAGGAGTTCCCTTGTCTTCTGGATTGGGTTCAAAATTACAAGGCTACACAGATGAACATTAGTCGTAAAGCCAAAAATTGGGTCGGCCGTTCAACAACAGTAATAAAACTAATTAAACATTTGTTCTACCTTTTTTTTAGAGAAATACTATTTTTTTTAAAGAGACGATACTGACAAACTCATTAAAATCTGTTTTTTTTCCAGCATATTTTATGGATAAAATATTTTAGTTGTATTTAAAAAATAAATAGTTTTTCTCGTAAATTGTATAGAGATATTTCAGGGGTTGCTATTTTTTATTCCCCTAAAAAAATTCCTTTCAAGTAGGCAGAATGAATTCATTGAATAAGCACAAAAGAAAGCATCGAGACAAAATATTCACTTTCCTCTTTATTATTTTGGGTATTACCTTTTCTTAAACTGAAGCAAAAATGAAAGTAACGCGTTAATTACAGAAAATAATTTTAATTCTTTAAAGATAATGGGGAATAATTAAACTCTTTTCAAATTATTTCATTTAATTACTGGAATGAAGAAATTGCGGCTTTTATTGAAGCTTTCGAATTTAATTGGTGATAATGTTAATGTAATTTGCTGTTTAGTGAATAAAATAATCAAAATATTTTTATAAATCGTGAACGAAGCACGCTTTTACTTCTTTAGCAATAGGAGCTACTTTTTATAATTTGATTCTGCCATTTTTATTCTTTATTTATTATGTGATTAAAAACGGTATTAAGACTGGAATGACGTAAGCCACTCAGGTTCGAAGCCCGGTCCCGTTTTTGGAAATCATCGTGCTTTGGGTCCCCTTAGCGAGTCTTAGCGATAAAGACGTTTCTACGCTGCCACTTAATTACTCTTAACTAGTCAAAATATAAATGGACTCAGAATCTCTCCTAGGAAGATAAGACATATTTACTTAGGTATAAAACGACATTTTTTTAGGTGGTTTTATAATAAATTTACAAATTGAAGAAGAAGCCGAAAATTTCAGAAAATAATAATTTTTTCACAAACTGGGTAGAGATGTGAGAACAAATCAAGTGTTTATAATCATAACTGTGATCGACAAAGAAAACTGCAATATTTTGCTTTTTAATAATTAGTTACTTTTGACAAATAATGTAGGGGAGAGTCGGGTAGCCCCGCCCACTTAAGGAGTATTTCTTATATTTCTGAATAATATTGAGTAATAATCAATATTTTTGTATGTTTCTATTGTTTTATCATCTAATTAAATAATGCAAAAAGAAAAAAACCCAAAAAAAAGAATAGTTTAACTTAAAAAAATAGAAATTTAAAAAAACATTTTTTTCCAGCTCTTTTCAAAATGTGTCGGGTAGCCCCGCCCAGTTACAAAAATTATGTTTTTTGACTGTTTTTATAGGTGTAAATGAAAATGACCAATGTATTGACAATAGATAAATCTCATTTATCATTTTTATCACAAAATTATTTTATTTATTACATGTTTATATACTTTTAGTAAGTTCTATTACTTAATAATAATCACTTAATAACAGCAATATTTGTTGTTAAAAATGCATATAGCATTCAAATTTGAAGCAATAAAATAATAATCTTTGCAACCGTACATTTATCGATGAAATAAAATTGGGCGGTGATACCCGACACTCATGTGAGCGGGGCTACCCGAAATCCAATTTTTTTGTAAATTTGTAATTACTCGAACAATTTTTCACATATA
The DNA here is from genome assembly GCF_043381705.1 of Parasteatoda tepidariorum. Lineage (NCBI taxonomy): Eukaryota > Metazoa > Arthropoda > Arachnida > Araneae > Theridiidae > Parasteatoda > Parasteatoda tepidariorum. Next base: position 42,943,297 of record NC_092215.1, read on the forward strand.
AACTTCTTTCTTTGTGCAAATTAAACTTAAGACTACATACTTTAATGCTGTATGTATAGAAAAAATTATTTTTTTAGTATTAAAATGAAGTTTAATCGAAACATTCAACCAATTTTTCTTAATTTCATGACTACTGTATTCAACATATTTTCAAAACTATTGTTTACCATGTTACCAGCTGCATAAATACTTGAAACTTTGAAAATAATCTTTTTTTAATATAACAATTAATGTCCGATGGCCCATTGACTTGAAAAAATATTCTATACATATGAAATTGACAGTGGGCAGGGGTACCCGCTGGGCGGGGGAACCCGACACTCCCCTATATTTCACATTTTACTGAAAAATACCATGCTAGAAAGAGCTTCTTTGTTTCATTTTCAATATTTCGTAAAAGCACTAATTTACATTATCAACAAACACACGAACTTTCTAACAAGAAATAGGCTTATTAGTATTTTTTTCATTTAAGAATTTGTTATTGAATTCCAGCTTTGCTCTATTTTTAAAAGAATAAACTGTAGGGTAATAGAGTAGCTTTAATTTATATTTAAATGTTTTTAGATTTATATTTGAATGTTGTATTTAAATGTATCTATTTTTTATTAAATCTAATTATATAGAAAGTTGTCTAGGAAATATTTATCTAATTCAGTTTTGGAATTTATCGCTTGGGAATGCATTTGTGTACAGTTTACTTATGGTTGCTTCGTGCTATAGTTATTTTTATATAATTATTTAATTTCTAATGCTATGAATTAGGAAAATGTAGCAAGAATTTAAAATTTTAACTTAACTTCTTCTTAATTTGTTCTTAATTAAACTATATTTCATCATTTTTTACCGAAACTGGGAAAATTGAATAGCAAAACTTTCAAAGTTTCTCGTTTTGTTAATTTCATTTCTTTGACAATTGATATAAATCAAATAATAAGAAATATATTTTTAAAATGAGGATGTATAGCCTTTACTCTTCAATATTTATGTCATTTCATTTATAATTGTACTCAAACAGCAGTAAGAATTTTAGAGTTAAATTTTTAATAGCATTCCGAATATATGTACTTTTGGAACTGGAAATTTTTTTTGAAGGAAAAATTATTCCATTTACCAAAATTAAATCAACAAATCTAGACTTATAATGAATTGGTGTTATAAGAATAAAATTATCAAATGGTTAAAGCGAAAGGAATGATTTTTTTTAAAATTTTCTGCAAGAAAGTAATCTATATTTTTTCTTAATAAGTATATTATTTTCATAATATTTCCTTATTGAGTATTAAGGGTAAAACCAAGATTTTAGGTAGTTATTTACTTAACGTGAAACATTGTCGTCGGCGAATTTTATTTACAGATACATAACGCACACAATCATTTTTTTTACAAAACTAATTAAATCTACTAGCTAATAATTCTTTTTTTAAAAACACTAGTTTGTAAAACATTTTTTATTAAAGAATTGTAAAGTTTGAAAGATTTTTATGCTGTAATTTTCCGTAGCCACCGAACTCAATATTGATTTTAAGTACTTTTATCAAAGATGAAGCAAAAAAAGTACACATATTAGTGATCTCAAACTAAGATTTAAGAGAGGAAAAAAGAAAACAGGCAATCGAAATTTGTTCAATCGCGAGATAGGAAAGTGGGATGAAAAACATCGAAACCAGATTAATTGCCTCATGAAGTGAACTATGTTTCCCCCGATAATCGTGTTTTGATACTTTCAGAACCACTATCTCAGTGATTCGATTCGATACATTTTTTTCCCTAGCCGAAGTATTAGTTTGCGACACTTAATGTGTATACTATTTTGTTTCATTTTCAACAATTATTACATAAAAAGTATAGTAATGGTTATTGTTATGTAATGCTCTGTATGTGTGAATGTTTGTTGGTACATTATGCAGGATGTTTTACCGAATTTACTATCTATTTTTAGAAACCTTATCTACAGATATAGATTAGTTAGAAAATAAATATTGTATAAGTTTACAATTGGGTGCCTATCTTATTTCGGCGATTTTTTATATTGTTCATAATTATATTAATTTTTTTATTTATTTACTTTTTTTGTTATTTCAAAAGCTTTTATTTCGTAATTTTGATTAAAAATTTACTACTAAGAAGAATAATTAGATTAAAAATATTGTTATATTGCTTGAAATTAATATTTTCAGACTTTTGAAGTATTCAATAAGAAGTCTTATAGATTAGATTGGCTCAAAATTTAAATCTGCAATTTCTGTAATTTTTTAAATCTGTATTGTTTGCGTAAGAAGCTTATAATAAAAAAAATATATGCTTACTATTTATATAGCAAAATTATTCTAAAATATAAGTTCTCATACACAAATCTGATTGAAAGCAGAATTAAAAAAAAGTTTAAAAGTGAATGCACGTTTAAGATTATTCAGTTTCTTTTTTGCAAAACATATCAAATTTCTTTAACGTGAAAGTGTTTATCTTTGTTCGAAATGTCGTCAATTATCATTTTCGTTTTTTTCTCTATCCGCCGCATCATCAGCAAAGGATTCGGCTCTTAAAGTTCCCCAGGAAAATATTATTACCCTAATGTATTTTAGATTTAATTACAAGGGTCTGGAGTTGCACAAACATTTATATGGATTGAATGCCAATGATAAAATTAAATAGACTAGTGAACTTAATATTCAGTAATTCTTGTTGCTCTCAGACACGAATCTTTTTTCGAAAAATACCGTTTGTGTTAGACTGAGTTAGCACCCAATTATTTATTTCATTTCAAAAGCAAGATTTTTTTCTCTTCGTTCATTCCCAAACTCATGAAATGTAGTTAAAATCAAAAGCATTAGTAATCAAAGTATAACAATTAGTAAGATAATGTAATATAATATTCATTAATTACTTTGATGATGTTATCACAATAATCTAATTACTTTGAAGATGTTGTCACAATAATATATAAACTTATTTTTATATTACATTTTCCTTTTCTTTTAACTTTGTAGAGCAACCGTATGAACGTACATTCCACCGTAAATTTTTTTTCTTACATCCGCTCGGCTTCTTCAAAAAGCAGAATACACATTAATAGTTATAGTCTTGTCTTTTTCTTGACTTGATCTTATGCAGCAAATCGGATATAGTTATTCATGTAAAAGGACGATTTATCTTGGGGCACGCGTGCTAATCTTGATGTATTTGCTCATGAGTCCTTTGAATCCCAGTGCTTGCAGGATACAGATGCCTTACAAAGAAGAACCTGTTTACTTATGGTAAACCTCTATGCATGTAACAGCATAATTAAGCAATTGACCAATGGCTAGAAGTATACAGCATCATTCGTCAATTATGCATCGCCATTCATCACTTCTCACTTACAGTTCTATAATATTAACTACATTCAAAGAAAGATGTTTTTAATGAGTAATGATAGTAAATGAAAATTTACTTTTTCAATGAAAGCAACATTAAACTGGCTATAGGTATACAGCATCATTCGTCAATTATGCATTGCCATACATCATATCTCACTTACACTACTATAATATTAACTACATCCTAAGAAAGATACTTTTAATGAGTCATTATAGTAAAAGGAAACGTTACTTTTTCAAAGAAAGCAACACTAGAATGACAGCCTTAGAGTTCAAATCTACTCATATTTATTTTTATTTAAATAGTGCCCCAATGGTATTAATATATATAAATAGTTCTTTATTTATATTTATATCAAGCAATGTATCAAAAATTAATAATTAGCATAAATAATTATTTACTGACGTTTCTCATTAAATATCAAAAATGAAAAAAAAATAACGTAATCTCTTAGTCTGGTGGCCAAATGGTTAAAACAACATATCGTAAGCTTAAATAACCAAATTGACCTTTAAGTGTGATAAATTTGCATTTTTATTAAATTTTTTTATTATAATAGAATGATAGATACAACATTAAAAGTTTGTTGTATAAGTTGGTTATAAATAGAGTCAATAGACTAACAAAAATGTGTATAAAAAGAAACTACTTGTTAGAATAACCTGAAATTTGACCTAAGTATTCCCCAGGAAAGAGGAAACATACGAGAAAAATGTTTCAATAGCAACAGAAGAAGTTTTACTCAGTTTAGTAAACGACTGGTATAATATCGCACCTAGGCCAGAAAAGTGACACAAGTCAAAAAACAGCAATTTTGAGGTTATATGAATAAAATATGTGTATAAAGTGCCCCATCAAGCTCAAAAAGAGTCACATCTCTTACACACAATTTATCCAACTGAGGGCAATTGTGTCTAATTCAGAATAAGCGTCACAGTATTCTTCAAGTTGATTTTTCTCAAATGCTGCATTTTGGACTTATGGCACTGTTTTTGCCGGGGTGTGATATATGAAAGTTTAATAGCATATTAAGACTGATTAAAGATATCTTTTGGAAATGATAAATTTATCAGTCGTCACTTTCTGGTCACCAAGTTCTCCTGGTTTCAATACACGTGATTTCTGGCTGTGAGTTGATTTGAATAGAATTTTGCTCAGTAGTCTAACTCCAAACTTAAACTAAATTAATGGTTTTAATGACATGTTCATAATGTCAACATTGATATACTTAGAATTATTTTCTGTTTTTCGGTTTCAATTTACGACATCATATGGAGCATTTTATTTAATTAAACTCATCACAACTATAAAGAGACATAGTCATTGTTGAAATTTTCGTCTGTTTTTGGTATAATTACAACTGAAAATTTCACGGTAGTTTTTTATTTCATTTGCTTGGATTATAATGATACTACTAGTTGAAAACATTTGCTGCTTGAATACCACGAGAACTCCTCCAGATACAAATTTACATACTGACAATTACTGTTTATGTGGGATTGGCCATTTTGCATTGATTTAGGTCCCCATCCATCATTAAAAATGGTCTTATTTTTATTTACATAATAGCAGACGACATCCTCAAACTTTCACAAGATAAGAACTTTCGTTATTCGCGATCGCAACGCTCGAGTACGCCTTCTAGCGGGAGCCTGTAAATATCAGACATTAATTTATCACGTTTTAATTTAGTTCCATCAAAATCATTGCCCATGACGGACACCATTTTCTTAGCAGTAAATAAAAATCAAAATTTCCCTTAGGAAAGGCTGAAGAACTTGAAAAAATTAACCAGAACATACCAAACATTAAAGCAGAACACGCCAAGCATTTGAAGAACAATTTCTCCATAATTTTTACCTTTCTATTACCAACAACATAACTTACAATTTCATGATTACTTGCTGTTACAGATGTGTATATTACGGTAAAATAATTTTTTCTGTCTTCAATTCATTACAAATTAAAATGAAGTCAACATTGCTTTCGTCATTCCAATAAAGAAATGTGAATTCAGAACGTCAAGAACTGCAATAGTTATAGAATTCTTCTTTGTTATAGAACAGTATATATTTCTGTATCTATATAATTCGGAAAACAACAATAAAGAATCAACCAAATTACTTGAAATAGTGTCATTTGTGCTGATGATTAATAAATTTTTTATCGTTTTCTTGGTAAGTATTTTTTAGTTTCGAAAGAATAGATAATTTAAACTAGAATTCAACTGTTCTGTTTTTAAGCTACATATTCAAATTCATATCGAGATCTTACAATTATAAAATTTTGATGTGTGGTATGTTATCTAAAAGTAATACAGGGATAATCTATGTACATATTATTTGAAAATAAAACTTTCAAACGAAGAACATTTCATTTGAAACTCTGCGGATTTATAAAGAAGGTAAGTGTTATGATTTTTATAATAAAAAATTAGCTTGTAAATTTTTTTTTTCTTATTTGATGACAGTTCTCTATAGAATGATTTTTTGCGTCTAATTAAGAACTATAAGAATAATAAGAAAAGAAGCAATACTAAAGTTTTTATTTCAATGTAAAGAATTCTTAAAATCGTTTTTTATCCTAAGAATTCTTTATTTCCGTTTTATAGTTTATAATTTTTATGAATAAAAATTCGGTATGAAAAATGAAAAGTATGAATAAAAATTCGGTACTTATGTATTAACGCCACAGCAGCTACAGATTTGGCGGTTTTTAAGTGCCGCCAATCTACATCTAAAATTTTTGTGACAAATCATAAAATGAAACACTTTATTTAAAATCAAAGTAGTTTATCGGATTTTGGTGGACAATGGGCAAAATATTTCGCTCCTGAAAAAATAAAATTGCATCTTGTTCTATTTTTGGCAAATCCCAAAGACGCATTTTCGTAGCACTAAAAAATGGTAACAAAAATCGAAGAACAAATCATTTTGGAACTTATAAAGCAGGTAAGTGTTAATTTTTATAAAATAAAAAATTTTACTTTTAAGTAGTTTTTTTCTTATTTGATGATAGTTTTCTATAGAATGGTTTTCTGCGTCCGATTATTAATAAAAAAAGAGAAAAACATGAAAGTTGTTTATTTTAATGTAAGGAATTTTTAGAATTGTTTTTTTTTCTTTTTTGCTTTGTATCGCAAGCATTCTTTATTTTACGTTTTTTAGTTTCCAAATAATGATTTTTATTGAAACTGGAAATTTTTTGATAAAAACTGTTGTCAAAAAACTTTTTTTACTAAATTAAATTTCATAAAATTATGAGGCTTATGTATACTTTTTGTTCATTTTAATTTTTGAAGTAATATGATTCTTAAAACTATGGAATGTAAAGTTTAAATAGGCCTTTTATGTTATATCATTAAATTTGGTAAAATTATTTCTGGGGCATTAGGTTTTAACTCTTATAAGAATATACATATTTTTTCAGTTTATGTGCAAATATTTTTCCGATGTGTTTTGGATGTTCCTTCTCTAAAAAAAAGAAATACCATTTTGTTTTCGTTTGCATAAGAAAGGATATTAAACATTTTTTTTTTTTAAATTTAATTAGTCACGATAAAGAAGGAACGTTGCAATGCTACACGCTACATTAAAGACGTCTCCAGAGTAAATGAATGACAATTCATATAGAAATCGCAGGTATTAGTCTCATACAACAGCGCCCCCTATAGTTCGTTGCGATCGCGAATAGTTGGACTGAACACTGTTAGGAAATTCTAGGATGAAATAGCTAAATAACAATTAAGTGGTTATTTTACCATATTTAATCAAAACAATCAAATAACCATTAATAAAATGATAATCACACTGCTAAGTTTGAGAAAAACTGCTTATTAACTTCTTTCACCTAATACGGTTAAACAAACAGAATTTTATTGCACTAACTAGAATCACCTAATGAAGCTCTTAGCTCTTTGTAACTGCGTGCATATCATAGCCGAGCAGGCTCATCTGTCAATTTCAAGACCGGCAGAACTGGAGTTCGAGTCCTAGTGTTGACACCACACTATTCCCTCCATTCCCTTCAACATATGAAGAATTTCCAGTGTCCGGCACTTTCCAATGTCCATTACCTTACGAAAAGCCGAACTCCTATATTTAGTTAAATAAAAAAAAATTTCCTACGTTTTGAAAAATGCTAGTTTTAAATGGTTAAAAAACCTTATAGTTTCGTATTCATGGTTTTATAACCATACTTTTTGTAAATGGTTTCAAAAACATAAAAAAATGTTCTTTACCGTAATCTTTACGGTTAATCAGATGGACAGAAGCTGCCAGTTATATTAACATAATTTTGGAATGAAAATTTTAACAGTGTATATATGACTAATAAAGCACTAATAAAATTGAAAACATAATAACTGCATGGATTATTAATATTATCCCCTATTTCTATTAGCACCTTCTATTTCTATTAATTTTATATTTTGAAATATTTTTCCACTTTATCATTTTCACTTTCTTTATAAATACGCTGGTAAAATTTCAGATCATTATGACAAGCTGTCATTTTTTATAGATTTTTAAAAATAGAACTAACCGCAATCAACCTATGACTTGCCATTGCGATCACGTAAAAATTATTTTCAGAAATTTAACTTTTTTAACCCATTAAAATAACGTCTTAAAATTGAAAATATAATAACTGCATGTATTATGTATGTCAGCTCAAAAATATTTTTTTTTTAAGTATTGTTCTTAGTACAGTAATTTCAACAACAGTTAGTTAACCCAATTTGTTTTGCTAAGTTGAATGCATTTTAATTGCAAGTCGTAATTTAAGTGCGTTGTTTAATTTTTAAAAATATTCCTTTAAATCTCCCTCAAGAGATTCTATTTTTAATCTAAAGTGATAGTTGTACTTGCAAAGATAAAAAAGACTTAGAAGTTGGTGCAAATTGATTGAATTAGGAAGAATATTTGTCCGAAATTTGCTTTTAGTTTATAACTAATTCAATATGTTTTATAACAAAAAATTATTTGAAATGAGAGTTAGCGATGTAGAAGATTGAAAAGAAGAAAATATTCAGAAAATCCATTAAAAAGGAATAAACTTTTAACTTCAATTAAAATAAATTTTTTATTCTAATCTAAGCTTAAGGTATTTCTATGATATAAAATGACAATATATTTCTCTAATAAGCGAGTTTGAACTATTTTAATGGATAGACATGCTTATTAATAATATTTATTTTAATAGAAATTATGTCAACTATCACGGTAAAAAATGTCTTTAACTATTAAAAAAAATAATTGCATTTCAATTTTGAATAATAAGCATTCAGAAAATTGTTTCATTGTCGCTAGTTTTAAATGCATTGGTTCTTAAAACTGTTTAAAATTTATAGTTGATTCATAAATATAGAAAAAGAGGGGGGAAATGAAAAGCTTTAGGTATGTATAAATTCGAGAATTCTAATCTTCTTTGTTTTCCTATTGATCAACAAGGATAAAATTATTTACAAGATGATAAAGGTGTCCATAAAACATATAACATAAAAATAGTACATAGAAAATGACATGGTTGATGGTGTATAAAAAATGGCATTGGCATGAAAAAATGACGTGCATGCTACATGAAAAATTATATTCATGGTGTGCAGGTATTTTATATTTACACTTTCGTTATAAATAACAAAAGTGAAAGTAAGAAATATGTATTTTAATTGTGTATTTAGCATCTAAGTAATTATATCATCTGCATTCATTGCAAGCTTAATGGAAGATTGTTGTTCTTGTTGTAGCTAATTTACGTCGCACTAGAGCTGCACAATGGGCTATTGGCGACGGTCTGGGAGACATCCCTGGGGATGATCCGAAGACATGCCATCACAATTTTGATCCTCTGCAGAGGGGATGGCACCCCCGCTTCGGTAGCCCAGCGACCTGCAAGCGAAGTCGAGCACTTTACGGTAGTACAGTTTAACGAGGACCAATACGGCACACCCTCGGTCCCTACGCAGACTGATCCAAGTGGTCACCCACCCGCTCACTGACCACAGCCAGTGATGCTTGACTTCGGTGATCTGCTGGGAACCGTGTCTTAACGATCAGTCCACTGCGGGACCTCTAATGGAAGAATATCGTTATTTGTTGTAAAAAAGTGTCATTTCTTTTCTCAAGTCAGAATTTCAAAATTGTTAAATTTAAAAAGTATTGAAATTTATCTAAATTTTTTAGTTTATTAACCAAATTAAGCTAAAGAGAGTATTTTAAAAGCTAAGATGAGTATATAACAAGATCTGATTGCGCAAAAGGTGCTTTTTTGAGAAGCGAATATGATTTCAAAATGTGAAAATTCCACTAAAGTTAATGAGTTGCTATATAATGATATGCAGCAAAACTGAAACTAGGAGGAATTATTTAATATAACATTTTGAAGGAATTAATTTTAATGGTTTGAAACATAAAATACAGTTGTAGAAAAGAAAACTTCGAGTTTTAAATACACTATTTTATAGTCTAAAAAGGTTCCAAAAGGGTTAAAAAATTAATAAAAATATAAGTTTTCGCAATTCCAATAACAGCTGTCCTGCCATCACACACTTGGAGCAATACTTAATTACCAGTAACGACTGTTTAGAAAAGAAAGATTAATAATTTTTTTTTAACATTTTGTTGAAGCTTTTTAACTATGTCATAGTTGTTACTATGTATAAAAAAACATTATTGAATTAGGTTTAAATGGTTTTGAGTCAAATATAGTTTTTAAAATGTTTGTTCAGATGCATTTAGCTTTCTGAAATTTTGTTCCATAAAACATTATGTTTGCTATCCTATCGGTTAATTTACAAATTTTAAAAAAAAATTTGCATGCAATACGTTTTCAAATTGACATACTATTAATAATAGCTATATAGAGAGCATATTTGTAATTTTGTCTATTAGTTTGGCTAAATTTTTTTCTAAAATTTATTTTTGTCCAATACGTGGAAGAAAAGGAATTATGATGACAGACATGGCAATTTTAAAATTAAATAAAATTTTAAAATTAACACGGTAAAAAATTATCTACAAAAAATAATGAAAAATAGAAAAGCTTTAAAAATATTGGAATTGTATAGAAAAAAGTTTCAATTATTCTTTATTAGCCTCATAAAAGCATAATAACACTAAATTTTGGAAATTTTCTACCGTGGCACCGTATAAACTAAGTGAAGGTGCGAAAACGGAATTGTTCTTTTAACCAGTTAATGAGTTAAAATCTTTATTTTATCTCGAGCAGTTAATTAATTAAAAATTCCTTTTAGTTAAACAGAAAGGATATTCCAATTAACATTTCTTCTTAGTAGGAATTAATTCTTACACAGTAATTATATTTTAATGCATTGTGGTGTCAATTATGGTATTATCCCTATTATTTTTAAATAACAAATTTGAATTGGTTAAGAACAAAATGATTAAGAACAAAGTAATAAAATATAATACGTAAATAAAATCTGAAATAGAGTTTTATAAATGTTTTTTATAAAATTTCATTAATCTCAAGTGAGAAAGCAATAATTTTGATTAGTTATAAAATTAATACAACTGTTCAATAGTTATCTTCCGTAAGAAGCTTAGAGTTTTATACTTTTATGTTAGTGGTTAATCTCATTAGAAATAGCTTTCGCGTTCAATTCATTAGTCATTGCTCGAATATACATTTTATACATGCAATTTGCAAATGAATAGGACACTTTGTAGCTGGATTTCCTATAATATATATCGTTGTTTCCTTCTTATAAATATTAATGAGATACATTGAAATAGTGATAACAAAGTAATCTAAATGAATAAATTCGTTTCTAAACATGTTAAGTAAAATAAAAAAGTTGTACTTTACCCAAGTTGTAAATGCAATAAAATTAAATTACTGATAATGCAATTTTATTCATTTGTTTATAAGTTAGGATTATAAAACTTAATGTTTAGCATTAGAAAACTAAATTTAAAAAAAAAAAACAACTAACTGCTTTTATTTGTAAAGGAAATACTCAAATGAATTTAAATTACTAAAGCCCTAATTAAGAAACAAATTTAAAAAAACTCTCTAATTTTTCTATTATAAACAATTGCTTTTTTAATTTGAAAATATGAATAAAACTTAAATACATCAGATGTTTGCAGTTGAATTTTTAATAAATATTTTTTTTGTTAACTTAACTACTTAAAAAATGATGTAATTAATTTATACAGAGAAATATTGATTTCTTTGGCTTTTATTTGTTTATTACTTTACATTGATCATTTATTATCGATTCTTAATTATTATTGATCCTTAATTATTATTTTTTTTCCAATTTAACATCCGTCAATTCAGGCATATACTGGGCGATTTTGTTGGCCTCTCTTTCAGGTGCACCTGATCCTTAATTATTATCGTGCATTTCATACACAGATTCTTAGATTAAAAGATTATACTTAAACTAACCTGGTAGGATTTTAAAAAAGCGATTGTGCTTTGATGGTACTGAAAAATATTAAAAATGTTCTGGAAAATATTTAAAAAATAATTTAAATTTCTTTTACAAAAAGTAAATAGTTTATACATTTATTAAATTTTGACAGACGGAAACATACCTTTTTTTAAAAAAAATTCTGAATTTTTAATAAATATTTTTTTTTTAAATTCAACTATTTTAAAATTATGTGATTAATTTATATAGAGAAATATTGATCTCTTTAGCTTTTATTTGTTTATAATTTTACATTGATCATTTATTTTCGATCCTTAATTAATATAGATCCTTAATTATTATCGATCCTAAATTAATATCGATACTTAATTATTATCGTGTATTTCACACACAGATCCTTAGATTAAATGAATATATATTTAAGCTAACCTGGTGGGATTTTAAAAAAGCGATTGTGCTTTAATGGTATTGGAAAATATTTAAAATGTTCCGGTAAATATTTAAAAAATAATTCAAATTTCTTTAAAAAGAATTAAATAGTTTGTACAGTTATTAAATTTTGACAGTCAGAGACATACCTTTCTTCTAAAAAAGAAATCTGATTATCTAAAAAATTCTCGATCTCGGGTAACGTGTACCCACTTGAGGTAAGCTGACCCAGAAGTGAAGTTTCTAACAGAATATTTAAAAAAAAAAAATATTTTTCTGAATTGAAAAGAACAGAAATCCTTGGCTAAGATTTCCTTTCTTTGATGATTGGAAAGCGTTTTCGAATGTTTCTTAAAAAAACCAAATTCTGAGTTTTTCCGGGATGGTCATGAATACAGGAGCGTCATTTTGTATCCTACATGGAGAAAAAAATTCTGGTAAAATTATTGTATTGTATGTTAAAGACCTTTCCGGTAAAAAAACTGAATCCTGGTTAATGAAATCAAAGTATATGGTATTTAATTCATTCATTTGCTAATTTTTCTGGTAACATGGTAATGGTTAACCGGAATTCTGGTTTTCAAAATTATAGTTCTTATTGCAACACATTTAGTAAAAAAAAGAAACTGATAATTTAATTTTACCGAATAAATAGTTTTTGTACCATGCTCTAAAGTACCATAGTAAAATTACAAAAAATTACCACATTTATCAAAATTTATCATATATTATTAAACCATATTTTGTCAATTTTACCAAATTCTCACCAAAGCGCTTCTGTAAAAATTATTCAGTTTTGGGTGTTTTCAGAGAATCTGAAATAAGGTAAATTTTACCATAATCTAGTAGTTTCAGCCATCTTTTTTCTCAATGCACAACAAAACTTAAATAATATTCCTTTTATATAAATTCGAAAGCAATTAAAAATGGAACTTAACTCTCAAAAGAATGAAGTAAATAAAATGGAACTTTCCCTTTTTTAAAGATATCGAATTTGCTCTTAATAGCGATCTGTGTGATGGAAAGGCTAAATTAAAAAAATAATATTTTCTGTATGTTTTAACTCATTTTATTAAAATTTTTATAAATTATTGAAAATTAAAAAAAATCTTCTTCGCTGTTTATAACTATGTTAATATATGTTTAGATAAATATAAAAAAAAATAGTTTTAAGATATTGTGGCTAAAGAGATTGTAAAAGAAAGAATACTCGAAATTATCTGAACAATCGCTTTTAAAAGCCGATCCTACAAGATTAGATATTATTTATTTAGAATTGCCTTACAATATGCTTATTTTTTGACATATGTCGGATGTATAAGGAGTTTAAAATCTTAGTAAAATGTATAAAAAATTGGATTTTCTTGTCTAAGGAAAATGTTAGTGGAACGATATAAAAACCATAAAATTTCCATTTTTTAACTCAATGCATTTTTTAAAAAGCTTAAAATTTGATGTAGTCTAGGAGTGGCATTTGAAATCCTTACTCGTATGAATATTTGATATTTTTAGGTGCATGAAAAGGTAAAATTTCTTCATGGAGTTTAAGCTAGTTGAAACTCATAAAAGAACGTCATTAAAATTCAAAAGCTGAAAAATATGAAGTAGCCTTTTCCAAGGAAGCTATTTTTCACGAGTAAATATGATATTACAATAGTTAGAAGCCCGTAAAAATTTTAGTGTTGAGGTAAACTAAATACATTTTTATTTAAAGAACTGTAGCTATCGTGTAAAAAGTATATTAAATTGGTAAATGAAGAATTGTTTGAAAAAAATAGTGTATAACAAAAAAAGTGCTTTTTTTTTAAAGAAATGTTTTTGCAATGAATCCATAAATTGATTCTAATGCTCATGAAAATATGTGTGGTCAATAAAATAGTAAAAAGTACCAGCACTTAGGGTGCCGGTATATTTTACCGTATCATTATTTTTTACCGGAACATGTTACGAAACAAAAATCTGATATACCGTAATTTTTACAGTAATAATTACCGAAAAATCACTGTATCACTCTAATTAAATAAATATTACTGTATAAATTACGGTATAATATTTTACGTATGATGCCCAAAAAATGCAGGTACCTTATACCATAATTTTGATCCTTAATTTTTTGCAGTGTAATATAAACAGAAACACATATTTTCTTCATTTCATTTCTGTTGATACCTTACACAGTAAAAGATTTTGCTTATCACCATTTTTAGTGTTGAGGTTAATTAAATTTTTTTACAGACACATTTTTTTTCACTACTCTAGTTTTATTGAATCCTTTTTTGTTGGTTTATTCCTTGACAACACATATTTTCATGCATATTCGAATCAATTTAAGGCTTCATTGCAAAAACATTTCGTTTAAAACCGAGCCTGTTTTTTGTAATATATTTATGCCAATTCTTTCAAAAAAATGTTTTTTGTCAATTTTAAAATTTTTTTTCCATGATAACTACAGTTCTATGATTAAAAATATATTTAGTTCACCAATACAAAAAAATTGTTTTACAGGCTAAGGCATCTAACTATTATAATATCATATTTACTCGTAAAAAAAATTACTGTGTCAGTCGCGAAAAAAGTTACTTTGAAAATGTTACTGTTTTTCAGTTTTTGAATTCTAATGACATACTTATTTTCATATTATTATTAGAGCTAATATTTAATAAATAATTATATATTTTATGAACTGAGCTTTTAAAATTAAACTAGGAATAGTTCATTTGAAAATAAAAATAACTAAATTAGAATAAACTTTATAAAAATTGAAAATATTAACGTTATATATTATATATTTTAACATTATATATTTTTGTACCATAAACTAAAAGGAAATAAAAAAGTTATCACGCTATTACATTGAAAAAGTTATGCAGTATTTTTGCTGCTTTTTTGTCATAAAATATATACAGAGAAGGATTAATCAAATCGTGAACTTATTTTGATTTACTCCTTAAGTACAAGTAGTACGTTAACACAACGTCGGATCTACTGTGTAAAAAAATTACATTAAGTCTTCAATATAAACTTTATCGATAGACTTAGTTAACGAGATTGTTCTAATGCAAAAGACAATAGGGAAAATAACTAAGGAAATTCTCGGCATATTTATTTAATAAAAGTTCGAACTAAGGAAAATGTTCAAATATTCTTTAATATATTAAACGTACAAAGAAAATAAATTTCTTGATAGAGAACATGGGGCCATGACTACAACTAATACTTTTATCTAAACAGAGTTAACAAAATGAATCTAAGTAATAGTTCATCCAAAAAATTTTTAAATTTCTATTTTTATTTAATTTGAACCATAATAATTACATAAAAATTGTATCGATACATATTTACAAATAATATTGTATATAAGTTTTATTTAAAATTATCGAAAGCAGATAAAAGTCGCAGTTTTGACAATATATGCATCGATATTTATGTATTCATATTTCAGAATTTTACAAAATATTGTTTGACCAACATCTTAACTAACTGTCACGCGTGGGATAAAACCATAAAATCTTCCCAAATAATAGCTACTGCAATGTAAAAAATTCCTCAAGGTGCTAGTACTTTTTACTGTGAAATCCATTTTTACAGGAACATGTTATGGAAGAAAATATTTTATTTACCGTGATTTTTCAGTAATAATTACATTAAATCACTCTAATTAAATAAATATTACGGTATAATATTTTATTATAAAAATTTAATTCACTGTAAAATGGATTTTAAGGATGATGCGTCCAAAGTTCTGCTACTTTATACCATAAGTAGATTCAGAATTTTTTTCAGTGAACCTTTTTTCAGCATATATTTTTAGCCTTCCATTAATGATTCCGTGTTTTTCTAACTCCTTTTTTATAGTAACATGTTATGGAAGAAAAACTTTATTTAATACAATTTTTCAGTAATAATTACATTAAATCACTCTATGAAGAAATATTACGGTATAATAGTTTATAATACAAATGGATTTTATGGTAAGATTTATTCTAAGGATGATGCACATAAATGCCGGTTTTTTATACCATAGGTTGATCCAGAATTTTTTACAGCGTGTTTTTTTTTTTAAATATTTTTAATTTTCCATCAATGATTTCGTGTTTTAATAACGTCATTTTTTTAATCATGAGTTTTCGAACAAGTTTATCGCTGAACAGAAAACAAAATCCATGACTCTTGGATATTAAATCACTCTTCCGGATCAAACTACGGTAATAAAGTAAATTTTTTCAGTAATTTTTACTTTGAAATACCCTACTTGATATATGGTAATTTTTTAAAGATTCTTCTTAAATATTTCGTTTTTTCCTTCATATATTTGTTTATTTGCTCATTTTAAATATTTATTTAAAATGAGCAAAGCTCAAAAAGGTCAGTTCACAAGTTTTTAAGAAATCGTGTTCACCGCGAGGATACTTTATGAAACAAGGTACCCAAAAATCAGCTCTCAATGTTGAACATGAATTTAAAATTAATATTTAAATATTGTTTTTAATCAATATGTTAACTCAATTAAGATAAATTATTTTATTCTCAGAAAATAAGTTTTCCGTCCTTCAAAACTCATGTATCCTCTTAATTAATAAATAACTAAAAAATATCGCATTTATTTTTCTTATAAGTTTAAAGATCGAACTTGTACTTTTTCTAAAAAAAATTCTAATGAAGATAAGAAAAAATTTAATATCATTAAAAAGAATGCAGTTATAAACCTGAGTGAAAAGTGAAAATATTTTAGGAACACAGATTTTGCAGACAAACTTTTCATTACAAGCTTTTCTGCTAAACTTTAACAATTAATCATACTCTATTGCTTTTCCTTTAAAATATTTATGCTTTGTAATTTATTAAAAGAGCTTAACGTAAATACTTATTTTCAAGTAAGCTGCTAAAAATTAATCTTCTGGTCAGGTACACCTCATCATTGAAGTTTTTATCTGAGTGTAAATATTATAAACAAAATGCATTGTATTATAATAAATACACATTGTTCTTTCACAATGAATTATAGTGCTACAAATTTCTAATGTGTTGAATAATTATAACGTTTAAGTCGGCTGTAATGGTATTAACTTAAACCATATTATTCTGCTTTCTAAATGTGTTTTCACGTTCAGTTTGAAGGAAAATATGGTTTAATCGATCACCTTCTTAAGATTGCTGCAAGATTGCACCGATTGAAGATTTCTTTTTGCATTTTTTATAGAATACGCGTTTATTTTTGTAGAAAACAAAATATATTCTAGAGAAATGTAATATTAATAATATTACGCTGTTATTTCAACCTTGATTTCAGTCAATAATTTTTGTCAGATTTTGTTTATACTTTGGAGCAATTAAACGCTGTCAATTAACTCTCTCTTCTACGACCAAAAAAAAAAAAAGAAATATGTAAGTTCTTCATTACATTTTGCCCTCACAAAAAATTTCATTTGCATTTTAATCTCTTAAAGCAACTCTACATTTACATTGTAATAATTAAAATGTTATTAGTCACTGAATTTGTTTATTTTATTGTTGATTTTGAATATTGGTTTTCACATTACAAGTGTAAGTACTTCCAAATATAATCAAAATGTTAATTTTATTTTCAGTTAATAATCAGATGAATATACAAACGAGTTAGTATATTTTGCTGTAAGAAAGTATGTTATATTTGTAGTTTTTTTAACCTTAAAATTTTAATGCAAATGTTTTATAGTGCTGAAAAATTCTTCTCTAAATTTGTCTATATTTACTTGATTTCCTACTTTGATACAGAAAGTTAAAAATGTGACACATGACGACGCAAATATAGTTATATATTATTGCTGTATAATATTATAAAACTGCATGTCATTTTAGTAGTTTTTTTCTAAACGTTAAATTTTACTACAAATGCGCTATTGTGTTCCAAACAAATACAGCTCTTAATCGAATTTTCGCATAGGTAGCAGTTTTTTTATTTGCTATTTTGCTATAGAAAACTGAAGTACAACACGTTACGTTACAAATATCGTTGCTGCCATGAAATAAATAAATAAATATTATTTTCATATTGTTCTTTACTAGGTTGCTTTTATTATGCTTATTTTTATTAGATTTTTTATCGTAAAAATGTTACGCACTTAAACTGTTGTCTTAAATTTAATCTATTTCAATTTTCTAAGCTGAAAAAAAGATTTCTGATTTTATTATTTCTTTTCCTTTCAGTAAGAGAAAAATATTAGAGGAAATCAGCTTAAGGGAGAAAATGAATGCTAGAACTATGTGAATCTTTGATTTATTATAAAAAAGGGACAAAATTAAAGGACATGTAAGTCATTCTATTTATTTATACCATCTTTTCCTAGAACTGAATATTTGTCTCTCAAAGGTCGAAGAATTTATTAGAAAAACCTATTTTTTTAACATTAAATCAAGACTGACCGTGATTTTGTGTGCCTTTCCTAAAAGATATAATTTGTGAAATAATTTCAAATCTTATATACCTCTAGTAAGGATAACACAATTCTTTATAAATATAATAGACAGTTTCACCGTTATGCAGATTCTTTTAAAAATAGGAATAAAACAAACTGTGAACATTGATGCTTTTACTGTCTTCTTATCTGAATGAACCCCTTGAAGTAAAAAAAACTTTAAAAAAAAAATACAGCCATAAAGGGACGTAATTATAGAAGGAGTGCTTTTTAAGTATTTTCAAGTTAATAAAAGAATAGAATGCTTTATTCAGATAGGTCTCTTAAGGCTCTTTTTTACTTTATTCTGAAAAGTCTTTAAGTTTTTTTAAGGCCTTTTTTTATATTTTTATTTATTTATTTAAGAAATGGTTATTTTCAAATTGCCCAAAACGGTAAGCAACATATTATTTTACAAAGCTAAATAAATATTTAGAAACGGGATAGTTCCACTTTTTTTGAATTTCAAAATTCCCCTTTAGTAACTTTGCACTAACTTAATCATTTTTTAACAGTCTAATATTAATGAACGAATTTGTTTAAATTCTTAAATAAAATAGAATTAAACTATTAAGCTATTTAGGGCAGTGATAATGAGAATGAGAAAATCCACACTTATTTCTTAACTTTGATAAATAACTAAGTTTAGATACATTGCACGCCAACTAATTTATTGTTTGTTCATTACTGATCATCAAAACTACATTATGTGCAACTTAAACCCTTAATTAACAAGAGAATTTTTTCTAAATAAATTAGGGCTTTGAATAATTAACCGAAAACAAAAAATCTCTTCTCTATAGGGAGTTCTAACACATATTTGCATCTGTTCCATATATTTACTTATCATTGCTATGCAAATCATTCACGTTTTATTTATTTCTTACAGAAATATTTTTTCGCAGTAATGCTAACCAAATTAACTTATTTTTCCTTGCTATACATTTACTTTCTCCATGATTGGGTTTATGCCAGTTATTCAGTTAAACAGATTAGAAGCTGACTTGCGGCAACATAAATTTAAATTATAAAATTTTCGTTGCTTGGTATTTTTTATGTAAATTTTAATTTCTCTCCATAAGTTTTTTTCTATTATCTGCTAGTCTCTGAATAGCTAAATCTCTTCTTTTGCGCAAATAATATTTTCATTTACTTTAATTTAAATATAATATAATTTTTCCACTATAATTTGAATAATATAATTTATCAACTAAAAAAGGCTTAATTTTATTACGTAATTGATTTAATTGTGTTTTGTATTGAATTAGATAATTAAGAAGCATTAGATAATAAAGTTTGCTTGCATTGTTAAAATGGCAACAGTTAAACATAAATTAGAGGATCAAACACTCTAGTAAACTTTTATTTTACCTAAAAAAATTTTCTACAAACTCAGGATTTTATTGATTTAATGATGTTATAGCAAAACCTATTATTTTCATTGAAGTTAATTTTTGTTTCCTAAATTAAACGTTGATTAGGTAATAATATGAGTAAAAGAAACAAAGTTTTAATATCGATAGTTTTCTTTTTTTGTTATTTTATAATTCTATTAAATTGATATTTATTATAAGATTCGATTATCTATTAAAAGTAATGGAAACAGTAAACCATACACTTGGTAATTTGCTTTGCTTATAATTTTCATTTTTTATTTTAGTTGTTTTAGTGACTGTGTTAGCGTAGCTATCAAATGTTATTAAGAAAACAGGCTGATAACAGGCAAAACGGAAACTTATTCAAAGTTATGATCCTCTATACGCAAGAAAATAACGTATGAGGAAAGGTATAGCTGTATACGCACGATAGGTATACCTCTATATGTATGAGGAAAGATGAAAAGCTTTAAAAATTTTTTTTAGTTAGAAATCATATCTGCAATATCTTTATTATTTTATTATTAATAAAGATTAGCTTCAGCCAGTCATTCTGAATATATATATATTTTAGTNTATATATATATATATGTATATATATATATATATATATATATATCGTAGAGCTCCGATTATCCGAACCCTTATTATCTGAGCGTCCAATTATCCGAACTATGTCCGAATTAACTTTTTTTTTTTTGAAGTTTTGAATACTTTTTAACTTATCGACAATTTTTCTAAATTTAGAAAAATAAATAATATCCACTACATCTGATGACCATATTTAATTTACATCCTTTTTTTAGTAGTTTTCTTATAGTAGCTATACATACATGTATTGTTATACAGTTAAACTTGCATACCCCTTTAGCCCTCTTCAACTGAAAATTGTCTACCAAGAATGCGAGCTTCATTTTGACAGTCTGCAATGATTGGAACGCGAAAGGAGTTTATGAGTAAATAAGTGCTGAAGTTCTACAATTGGGGGATGGGTAGTTGTCATTTATGGTTAATGATTACAGTGCTTGGAATCTTAAATCTTGGAATAAAATTTTCAGCAGAAAAACAAGCGAAACTGAAGTTTCTGAACCAGTAGATCTTCCGGATGAAAAGATGACAGTTTATACAGCTGAAGAAATAGGAGACTGGTGTCGAGACACTGAAAACGACTCAGGATTTCAAATTTAAAATTATGATGAAATTGTTGCTGAAATTTTGAATGAAAATCGGAATTCCACAGATGGAATAAGTAGGTGACCAAGTTCAAGATAGTGGACCTTCTCATATAGAAGCATACAATTCATTAGATATTGCAATGAATTGTTTAGAACGTCAAAATGATGTTGATCCAGTGCAGTTGATTTATTTAAAAAGAATAAAGGGTATGGCAGCTCAAAAAAGAGCTTCTTCTTTGAAACAAAAGTCTGCTGTATTTCTTTTGCAATGGTAAATGAAGAAAAATGTGGTAAGATAAGTAATTGACAAAAAAATTATGAAAAGCTGAAATATGATAAAAATAATTCAAAATGTAAAAAAAGTAAAAGAAAAAAAAATTAATAATAAATAAATAATTTAAAAATTTAAAGAAAAATGCTTTTAAACACGACAGAGCTATTTTAGATAGTACTGCCAGTTCTAAGCTTAGAAAAAGTGTGAAGGGAAGTTAGTGCATAAATAATAATCATTTTAACTAGATTTTAAGCAACTTTCCAACTATCCGAACTTTTCATTATCCGAATCACGTTCGGTCCCGAGCAGTTCGGATAATCGGCGCTCTACTATTGTAATAATAATACATATATACCTTCAAATCTTTTATGTTATTCATATAATATTAATTAAAAAAAATGCATTTTCTTGGTTATTGAAAATTTAATATTCTACGTTTCTATTTTTTTTTCTTTCTGCATGCTTTTTTCATTTTCTTGGTATACCCTACCATTTAATCAATTAATGTAACAAAAAAAGCGCAACACAACATCCATACATAATCTAACAGGATAATTTGTTCTAGTTTTCCCGAAAAAAATTAGGGAATTGCGTGATGTACAAGTAAATATCACATTTCATTCATAAACATAAAATATATAATCACAAATATTAAATCCAAAATTAATTAATAAATAGCGTGATCCAAAAAAAAATATGTAACGCATTTTAAATTGCTGTGCCTGGTAAATATTTTATGCAATAAACAAGACACATATCTTAAACAAAAAGGCGCAAATTCTTATCAAATAAAAATTAATAAACTGAAATTGAAAAATGATATTTAAAAGCAAAAAAAATAAATAATAATCTTCCGAAATATAACTCGAGTAGTTTACTTCTTTTAGATTTTAGAGATCTGTAAAGAAAGGAAAAACTTGTACGTTAATGGTTAGATAGAATAAAGATTTTACAGTACATTAATTTTAAACTCCATTAAATAAAGGGGAAAATCATAGAATAGTGGCGCAAAACTATAAAATTATTAAGAAAATAGGTTGATAAATTTATAAAACTTTTAGACGCCAAACAAAGGCGAAGAAAAATACAAAATTATGCGAAAAGGAAAAAAGGAAAATCCAAGAAAAAACGTATTCTTACAAAATATTTTCTGGATGCAAATAAATCATATGATACATACGTAAACGAGTTAGCAATTTTTATTTTGACATTACAAAAATCTACTTTTGAGCCTGAATTTAAAATAAGAAAAACGCTATTATTAGTAAACCAGAGCTTGATACTTGCTGCCATTGATAAAAGGCACGAATACTTAAAAATATTTTGCTGCCAAAATTATTCCTGTTAATTAATGATGTTTTTTTAAACCCGTCTTTGAAATGAACTACGATTATTAAATACTGTGAAAAAAAAACAGTACGGTTAAAATTACCACAATATGATGTAATTTACTTTTATAAAATAAAAATCCACTTTTATAGAAACACTAAAACGTTTGGTAGTTTTTACCAAAGTGTTTTGATTTTTGACAATGATTTTATTAAAGTTAACAATGAAATATGGTTTTATAATATGTAAAAAACTTTGGTAAAAGTGTTAAATTTGGTAATTTTATTCTGATAATTTAGAGCATGGCATGGAAACCATTTATTTGGTTAAATTTGCTTTTCAGTCTTGTATTTTTTAGTAAATGTGTGGTAATAAAAACTATAATTTTGAAAATCAGAACTTCAGGTAAACCATTACCATGTGAACAGAAAAAAGACCAAATAAATGGTTTAAATATCGCATATAAGAGATTTAACCAAAAAAAACAAAAAATGTTGATTGTTGATATGTTGATATGTTGATTTTTACTAGAAGTATCATTACTATACCATACGATAATTTTAGCAGTATTTTTTTCTCCGTGAAAGAGCAATAAAAATAAATTTTTACCGTGTTGTTGAAGTTAAATTTTATAAACACTGGTCAAACATTTTACAAAATGAAAAAAAAAATCCAGACAAGTTTAAGCTAAAATACAAATGCTGAACACGAATTGAAATAGCAATAAATGTGCTTAAGAAAAAACGCTATGAAACTGGAAGTTAAACAAATTTTTTGGAATAACTTTTAAACGCTGTATCTTTTTTTTCATACAAATTTTATTGGTTTGAAGTTTGTTTTAAAGTAATAAAGTTAACAGCGCTGTTTTCTTACTTTAAATATATTTATGTTTGTTTCTTGACCTATAAATTACGCGCCACAGCAACTAAATAAAAAAAAGTGTATTAGTACATGTTTATTTGTACCAAAGTGAGTCCTTCTTTCCATTTCAGATCATTGGATAAATATTTATTATGGTAAACAGAACGATCTTTTATTTGCACTAAAAAACCAAAAAAAAAAACTTGGACTTATTTCTTTCTTGAAAAAATGGAGAAAAAAACAACTAAGAAACACAATTTCCTTTAGGGGTTTATTGTTTTTTGAGTAAACGGAGGTCTTACCAGCAAAGTTTCCCCTTGTTGCGGCTTTCTTTGAAGACAAACATAGTTTATAACACCGTTTGACCATCAAAGTTTAAATATGTAATGGCATTTATAGTCGGTGCAGTTTATCGGATTTGATTAATGTGTTATAAAATATATTTAAGTACCACATATACCATTTTGCGCTACAAATATGTAAGTCTCATGTTTATAAAATAATTTTGCAGTATATAGAGTCTGATTATCATGTCGCACAAACTTTAAAAAGAAAATCAGAAGATGAAATGAAGTTTTAATTTTAATTAATTTTACTATTTACTTTGTTGAAATTCGTTCGTTTAAAAAATTAAAAAATACCTATTTTTATTCTCATGCTCAAAATTGTGTTCATATTTTGACGAAAGAAAGTTAAGAGCGTGACATAAAAAAAAAAACATAAATAAAAAAAAAAAAACATTTTGTAGCANCGAAAGATTTTCTGCTATATATATAAATTTTAATAAGTTTTAATCCAATTCATTACTTTTATTTAAGATACATGCTTTATTACTAAATACACAGATTTTATTTATTAATATAAAAATTCATGCATTTACTTTTTATTTAATATGTACCAAAAAGAATCGTTTTACAATTTTTTTTCTCCATGAAATGGCTCTTAAAGTGTTCCTTAACTTAAGTCACAGATGAGTATCATAAAACAGGAAAAGAAAACAATTATGTGGAAGAAAAGGCGGGAAATAAAAGCGGAAATGAAAACAGTGTTGTTTATTAAGTGAATAGCTGCAGCAGTGAGCATTACCGAAGAAGTGGAGAGGAGGGGCCCTCATCCAATAGGAATCGAGAAGAAAAGGATTGTCAGAAGCAGCAGTCTCGGAGAAGAGAGCAGACGGAAATCATCCCATATCTCCAAGATGCCGGTTGTTATGAATACTTGTTGCTGTTGGAAAAGAGTGAAAAGTGGTAGTTATGCATCTGGCCTTTACACTTTGGTAAGTCAGAAAATATTTTTTAGCTCTATACAAATTTATATTTAAAAGAAAAATTATAAAGAGGAAATTTTATATCATTACTTCAAACGCTATAGTAGAAACTTTTCCAGCACGTGCGTTTATTTTCAAACTTTTGAAAATAGAAGTTATGAATTAGTTTATTGTATAAGTTGAGTTGAGAAATTTATTAACTGACTGAGCTTTGTAAATAAAAGTTAGAAAATTGTGAATCATCTTTTACTTTATCATGTAAAATAATGTATTAGGGGCTTTTTAATGAATTTTCTATATTCCTATCAGTTAAAAAAACATTGAAGGCATTTAAAAGATAAATTGCCTTGCTATGTACAAGCTCGTTTATCTTTGTCTATTTTAACGAACCAATAAAAAATATTCCAAAAGCAAAGATAATCAGAATATTTCGAAAATTAAATTATCTTATAGAAGATGATCATTATTTAAGCCAACTTTGAAATAAATATGAATTTTTGATAAGTTTGGTATAAGGTAGGAAATATGCATGTTAGAAACGCATTGAACCATAATATCGTTTAAATCAATCCATATTATTGATTACTATGGTTCAACTAGTACTGAACGGTTTAAGATAACGCTAAATAAACCAATAAATAGACCAAATAAATGGCATCAGAGGAAGGATTACATTTAGTACTAATAAGAAACAAGACTAATCTATTGACTTCAGATGCCTTTTTAAGATAACTAGTATTTACTTTTTGATTATCATGGAAAAAATACTTGCTAATTAATAAATAACAAATTATAACACACAAAAAATGTATAAAAGAAAGTTTGAAATAGTAAATAGAGTTATTTAAGAAACTAATTTAAGTTTCTGATATTATTACGTAATTTTTGAATACTATAAATTGTTTAAAAACTAATTGCTTTATATATTTTTACTCTCTTGTATTTTGTTAGTCATAATTTACTTAAATAGCAGTAGTTTACACTCTCATTTCATTAGATATCGGTCTGATACCACAACGTGATAAATTTTAGCTGTGCATCCATGGTGCTGGTACTGTAAAATCTACTTTTACCGTAGAGTTTTACAGAACAAGAACTTTTATATATCGTAATTTTTACAGTGATATTTATTGTAAAATCACAATCACTGTAGCTGTGCAATTAATACTGTAAAATGTACTGTATGACATTTAACGGTAAAAATGGATTTTGTAGTGAAATAATTTTAAGGTAAAATAAATTTTACGGATGACGTACCCAGGGTACCGGTACTTTTTACCAAATTTTTTACACAACAATCACGATTGCTTAGCAACAGTGATTGCTTTGTTCTTTAAAGAATACAGTTGATCTTTGAAGATTACTTTCTCTGTTCTTTACAGAATACAATACAATTGCTTAGCAATCACTATTCTTTAAAGAACAAAGAGTCGAACTGAGGTTAAAATTTTCAATCTAAATTTGTTTATTTCAGTAATCATTACAGAAGAGTACCAGTACAGCTATTTTTTTCTGGTTAGTTTGATACAAAATTAATTATGGCTATTGTATTCATCATTGGTTCTTACTAAATTAAATTATTTTTAATTTCTATTATTTGGTACTTTACGGTAGGACAGCTTAATAAGGACCGATACAGTGCACCCTCGATCCCTACGCAGGCTGATGGAAGTGGTAACCCACCCGCTTACTAAACGCAGCCAGTGAGATTCGACTTCAGTGCTCTATTGGGAATCGTGTCTTTACTATCAGTTCACTGCGGGATTAAAATAATTAAAAAACACCATTACTATTTCAAGATTTTTTTTATTTATTGTTACACATACATATGAAAACTTGAGTTCTCGCTACAAAACACCCTTTATAAGCTCTACTCAATTTAAAGATTGTTCAAACTAGCGAAAAATATTACAAAGTTTCATATTATACAACGTGGAGGTATTGGTTCGAATCCCACTGTCTCCCAGGCTGTATGTGTGTACTGTCTCTAACTTGTTTTATATGTACATATAAAACAAGTGCATGCTAGCCGAGCTTTGTAATAAGCCTTGTTATGTGCGCATAATAATAAACAAATAAATAGATGCATCCAGAGTTTTGGCGGGATTTGAACCTTCTACCTCAATGGTTCCATTTTAGGATGTTGGGACAGTCCTGATGTAGTAATTTTATTTACAATGATGTAGTATTTATTTAGTTACAATTAAGCTACTATTGATGTAATTCAGCCTTGCCCAGGCATTTGCAGATTTACAAATGCATATTTTTTAGAATTTTAATGCTTGGTAAATGTTAATTTACAGCTTACATAGGAAAAACCAAGAAACCGAGGAGAAACAAAGATAACAAGTGTTTGCTAACTAAAATAGAGGTTATCAAAATCAACATCTTTGTGCATTCCAAACTATACTACTGCGTCATTCCAAGCACTGTTAAAATTACCAACTTTTGATTAAAATTATCTAATTTTTCCCCATTTACTACCAAACAGCATGGTAATAAAAATATTTTATTGGTACTTTTAACAGAAAGTCATTACCAAAGCGCTTCGGTAAAAATTAGTTTGTCTTTTGGTTTTTCCATTGAGCCAGAAACCTTGAAAATTTGACCATTTTTTAGAAGTTTCGATCAAGCTTTTTTTCTCAGTGTAAACCCACCTGAAGAATAATTTCTGTATTGTAACGAAGAAATGTTGATAAATTTATTCAATTACTAATTAATTAATTAATTTTTACAAAGCAAACAGTTTAATAAAAAAATTGTAAGCATACTTGTTTTTTTCTTCCAAATTATGCTTTGCGTTGATTTTTATGATTTTCCTCATTTTTGCATTGGGTTTAAAATTCTTCTAAATTCTTTCAAACACTGTAACAAATTTCAAACACTGCAAACAATTTAATAAAAAATTTGTAAGCATACTTGTTTTGTTTTTCTAAATTAGGTTTTTGCGCTGCTTTTTATAAATTTTCACAATTTTGCAATGTGCTTGAAATTCTTGTTTTGTGTTGATCTTTATGATTTTTCGCATCTTTGCACTGTGTTCAAATTAAAGTTCTTCTAAGTTCTTTCAAACACTGTAAAAAATTTTGTGTACCTTAACACTTAAAATAGAGACAACTACATTACATCAAAGTGGGATTGCACTTAATTTTTCCACAACACCTAGAAACAAGGGTAAATCCTGGTATAGTAAAACATCTGGAACGTTCTTTTACACTACACTATATGGTGTAAAAGAGCCGCCACCATGTTTGTTATTCAGTAACACTAAAACTTATAATTACACTAAGATACACATAAGAATTCAAAATGCACACAAGAATCAATAATGCACATAAGAATCATCAAAGTTATTTGCATACTTTGCTGATTCTTATGTGATATTTCTTATAATAAAATTCGTTAATCAAGCATACAAATAGCATAAGGAGAAAATTAATATTATTTTGAATTAGGCTAAGCAAAACTGAAATGGATAGAAAATAAATACTATGAAATTATATTAAACAGTTGACATAGATTAAAATACCTTATCACATAACTAAAAAAATACATATTTTAACTTTTGTTTCAGTACATACTGCAAAATGGAAGATAGCAACAAACGCTCACCATCTCATGATCACTAGAAGACTGTTGGCGATATCCTGATGAGCCAACATTCGTTTTTTATTTTCGAAAATAGTTCAATTCATCTTTTCTTGATCTCATTTACACCATTTAAAGTGTGTATAAATGCTCGTTTCGGTAACGCACAATTTCGGATAGGTGTTCAAACAGTCGGATAGTTTTTCAACACCAAATTAAAATGGGTATTGCATCATATTTTTTACTGTGAATAAGACAAAAAAAACTTCAGTCAATGATTTTTCGACCATTTTTCAAGTTTTTTTTTTATGACTTACGTCTTATTTCTATATTGTTCCACTAATCTTAATTCTCCTGAAGATTTTAACTTTCTTCCATTGTCTTTATAAGAACAAAACACGAATCTACCAGAAAAAAGAACTTATCTTAACTTTTATACAACATTCTGCTTCTTCGCCAAAATCGCCAAAAGCGGGACAGCAGGGAATCTTATGCTTGGGATGAAGAGATGTATAGAGATACTTGAGACAATAGAGATTCCTTATATAGGAATATTCAGTAGATACTTAATATTTCTATAAACGAAAATATAATAGTGGGTTTTGTTTTGGTTGAGTTACAGTTAGTTCCTTAAGCAAAAATCAGGGGGGGGGCAGGGTAAGAGGAAAGATCCCTGATACACAGGTTGTAAAATCCATACTTAGCTAAAAATGTCTAATCTAGTAAGTTAACTAATAGTTCACTTGAAGTGAAAATAAAAAAAAACAAAAATAAGAATAAATTAAATTACTTTATTTTTGAAATTGTGATTAAAATGAAATTAATCTTATTTATAATTAATAGATATTATCAAATAAACTTGACAAAAACTAATATCTTAACAGATGTTTTACGAGTAGTTTACTATTTATTTTTGATTCTACATAATCCTGTCACAAAACATTTATTAAGCTTATAATTAACTATTTTAAATTTAGTTGCTTTTAATATGAATTTTAAGAGTTTGACTAATGACTAATTTTAATAGTTTTTTTTTATTGTACTGCCAAAATTGTCATAAATATAGTCAATAAAAGAATATAAAAAAGGCAACTAAAATCTTTAAACCGTAAAATGAAAAATATAAGAGAAATCGAATATACTTTATGTTTATGCGAAACTAATTAGGAGAAGAAAAAATAGTATTTCATTACAATAGTGTGAGTATTGGACAATGTAAATTTAGAATGCATCTTTCTTAAAATGAAATTAGTTAATCAAGCATACACACAGAGAACCGTATGAATGCATATATTGTTTCAGTAGATGCGAAAAAGTGACTGCTGCCATCGCTTTTCAAATAATTCAAAGCATCTGATTTTGGTGCAAGCATTTAAATTTAACTGCACTTGTCTTAACTGCACGTGTATTAATTTGAAATAACGAAAATTTTAAAGCTATCAGATAGGTATTAGTTTTTTGAGTGAATGAAACAAAAAGAGTTTTTCAAATAAATATTTTAATATGATTAATTGATGTAGTAAAAACGAAAACTGAAAAATCAAACAAAGTTAATTAAGATATTGTTTATTGGATTAATTCTCAGTAAGCCAACTAAAAGTTAAAATAACTCTCTGTGAGACAACAAAACCGATGGTTTAATTATAACATTTCTTTAGGCATTTTAATACATTTAATTAAGGGTGTTTTCTCGAAAGTTAATTAACTTCTTTTAATACAAATAAAAGTATTGTTTTTAAAGAACACATCAGTGCGCAGTAAGTGTATCTTTTCTTCATGATATACTGATTTGTTGGCTAGTTTAGCTAGTAATTTTCAAATTTCTTATGCGTAATCAAAGATTTTCTAAATCCTATTAATCTGATATTTTACAAAACAAATTTGGACAAAGATGATCCAGCTTTTGAACAGTAAATGCACTCTGAAATTTTCACTAAAATTAGTATTTTTTTGCGTAATTTGAAAATATTTACATATAATTACGTTTAAAAGTATTTCTTAATACATAATAGAAGATGCAGAGTGTTTGTTTGCGAATAAAATGAGCTTTTGTAGAATTTTTTAAACAATATTTTTTATTCATGTAGACACAAAAACGTCTTTATTTTTTTAACTGATTCGATAAAAATAAATGTTCCGTAGCAAGTAAGATTTGTTTGTTTTTCTTTTCGCTTAAATTATATAAATCTTAAAATCAAATTTTTAATAGATTTCTTTAAAATCTTATAAAAGTGGCCTTCTTATAAATGCAAATCTTACAAATGCAGATTTCCAATCTTATTATTGCGTTAATTTACATTTTTCTTTAAAGATCTTACAATGGCTGTTTTTTAAAACCTAAAGTTATTTAATTATTGCATTTATAGCATAAATTATAATATATTTTTGAACGAAATTAGATTCGTATTAATGCTTAATACCAAAATACTTATAACTGGAACGTTAGAAATTGAGATCGAAAACCAATTTCATTCCAATTTGTAAACAAATGGCTCCATTCTTGTAATTTTTGTGTGATAAAACTATTATAGAAAAGTATTTAAAAACAAAACAGTTTCGAAAATCCCCTAATAATTAAGAAAACTTACTCGTGAGAAGTACAGTAATTACAAAGCTCTAATATCAAAAAATAAATAAATAAATAAAACAAGTGATGAAATTTAATATTATTTTCTTGAAGATTTGAAAGCTTATCTATAACTTTTTTACTATGCTTTCTTCAATAGAGTAAATCTTGTTCTCTTTATCTATACTCAATTATTTTCGATTAACGAGGCGAGAAATTGGTCAAAAGTACTGTTTCGATTTTACTTATAATTACTAATAGTTAAGTTCAAACTGCTTTTCTTTATATTTCTCAAACTTTTTCGGGAATTAATTGATAAAAGAAAAAATGAAACTTATTTTTGCTTTTAAAAATTTCCTTTTATAAATTTTCCCTAAGGAAGAAATTTATTGTGATACTTACATTTCACTTCTACGTTTTCAAACTTTTATTGTACTGACAGATTTGCTTACTTTTTGCACTATTAATGTAGTATAAACTATATAAGTATTGCGCAACAAACTCTTCGTGCAAAGCAATTTTAATTTTTGCTTAGCTTATTTAATTACTTTTTAATTTCGATACTATTTTATTATAATAAATTTTATTTCATTATAATTTAAATTATTTTCATTACACTAAGTTAATTTTAATTTTTATGTAATTTTTGAACTTAATTCAACTAATCTCAAATTAAGATTATGCATTATGCTTACTCTTCAATCCGAAGTCCTATATATATAT
>NC_092215.1:42975536-43052878 GCF_043381705.1 Parasteatoda tepidariorum
CACCTCAACAGAATAGGTATCCTTCCATCTAGTGAATGCCAAATCTGCAATTCGGGAACCATGAACTCAGACCACTTGCTTGTATGCCCTTTACTGGACAAACAATCCCAAGAGCGGGGTGATCTGTGTAAACTTTACTGGGATGCCAGAGATCACATGAACTCTCTGTAAAGACTACTCCTCATTCTTCAGTATATATATATATTTTTTCTTACTTTAATTTTTTCTATGTGTTCTTTTTGTATTAATATGTGTTTGTCATGTGTTTTCTTTGTTTGTTATTGTAATTTTGTTCCTTTTTACTCCTTGTTTAAGTCCACTTATAGTTGAACATTGTATTTGGATTAATATTTCCAATAAAGCCATATGTAACAACATATATAAATATATATATATATATATATATATATATATACAGGGGTTGGACAAAATAATAGAAACACTTCTATATTGACACATTTTTTTATCTTCTACGAAAAATACTAAAAAAATCATTTTTTAAGTGTTTAAGTTTTGCGATTTCTCATACTAATCAATGAAGTTTAAAGCTCTCTGAAGGCTCTTCTAGCTCAAATTTTTATTTTTTATAAATATGTCCATATTTCCATAATTTTTCTGTCTTATGTTCTTTTTTCTAAATATTCAATATAAATAAACAAACGTTTGGAAAAATTCAAATAATATTACAAAATTATGGCTTGAAAATTTGCGAAAAAAGTTTTGAAAACTGCTCAAGAAAGTAGTTCCTTTATAAGCGTATGCGTGGAAAAAAAGGTTCGATTTGAATATCTTTAAAATTTAAAAAGTTTCAAGCAATTTTTTAAGTAGTTTTTGTATCTTTTAAAAGAAAGCTCAAAATGATAAGGAGTTTTCCACATATTTTGAAGGTGATGCAGTTCTTATTTATTCCATTTTTTTAATCCTTGAAATGCCTAAAAACATTTATTGTAAATCCAATCCAAATATTCAATAATTCTAAAACCTGAATATTTTCAGATATTCGAAATACCTGAAAAGGTATCCATAATTTTTCAAGATATAGTACTAGTAAAATTTATGTCAGACTGAAATTTAAACGTGTTTTTTCAACATCAATAACAAAAAATTTTTTCACAAAATAACTTCAGATGTTTCTGAGAATTAGTGAATCAAATTTTAATAAGTTTTATAGAAAACATTTTTACAGCTTTCAAAATCATTCCAAAATTAAAAATTAGTTTTATGCATTATAAAATTGGATTTCTAAAATAATTTTTAATAAAGCAAAGTCTTGCAGAAAAATGATCCAATGTTTTATTGTTCCGCTAACCTTAACGATCCTGAAGTTTTTAATCTTCGTCCATTGCCTCATTTCTGAAAGAGTTCTCTGTTGAGAAACCCATGCTTACACTGTTAGAAATTTCTCGGAAAATTTATTGAATGGTTATTTTACCATATTTAGTCAAAACAGTCAAATAACCATGTTTGAGAAGAACTGTTTATTAAATGCTTTCACATAATACGGTTAAACAACCAGAATTTTATCGCACCAACTAGAACCACCTAATGAAGCTACTTAGTTCTTTGTATATGACTAATATGAATGCATACATAACATAGCCGAGCGGGCTTATCTGTTAACCTCATGACCGGCGGAACTGGAGTTCGACTCCTAGTGTTGTCACCACAATATTTTCTTCATTCTCTTCAACACATGAAGAATTTCCAGTGTCAGGCACTCTCCAATGCCCATTACCTTACGAAAAGCCGAGATCCTATGTTTAGTTAAAAAATATTTTTTTTTACGTTTTTGAAAAATGCTCGTTGTTAATGGTTAAAAAACAGTGTAGTTTTGTATTCATGGTTTTATAACCATGCTTTTTGTAAATGGTTTCAAAACCATAAAGTAAAATAATGTTCTTGACCGTAAACTTTACGGTTAATTGGATGGACAGACAGTTGCCAGTTATTTTACCATAATTTTAGAATGGTAATTTTAACAGTGTATCTGAACCAGGCAAATCCAATTAGATAGCGGATGGTTTATTCGAAGTGAAAATAAAATAATTAAAAATAAGAAAAATTAAATTACTAAAATTTTAAAATTGTGACTAAAATGATTTTTTTATTAAAATTTCGTTTTATTATTGATAAATATCAAATTAACTTGACAAAAAGTAATGTCTGAACGGGTAATTTACAACTTATTTTTGTATCTTCAAAATCCTGTGACAAAACGTTTATTAAGCTAATAATTAACACTTTCAAACCATTATGACAAAACATTTATATTTCCTTTAATATATTTATTGTTAGATTTAAGAGATTTATTTCAATTGTATTGCTGAAATTATCATAAATATAATCAATTGAAGAGTATAAAAAATGTGATCAGAATTATAATTTGTCCAGCATGAACCGTGAAATGAAAAATATAGCATGTACTTTATGTTTATATATATTGTCTGACTATTGAATAAAATTTAAATATTAAAAACATTCACACGAAAGATTTTCTGCATTTATTTAAAATTTATTTTAAATTCCTATCTTCCACCTCTTACATAAGCTCTAAAATGTATTTATTTTTATAAATATTTGCAAATCTAAGGAATAAGATGAATTATAAAATCTAGCAAAGCTTCAGTTTTCTTTTGCAAAATCTTTACAATTCAGAAAAAAATTATTAAAAAACATTAAGTGAGGGTTTTATTTATTTTCGTACAATAAATCCCTGCGATAAAATTTTTTTAAACCGTAAAATTGACTTTTACTTTTAGTTCGCTAAAATGATGTTAAGAGTTATTTGGAAAAAAAAATTATGATTTATCATGTGACCTGTAAGGCATAACAAAAATGGCAATAGTTCCTGGAGAGATAAAATTATTTATACTAAACAGTGCATCTGCTAGTCAATAAAATAATACTTAAATCTCAAAAATGTTTTATTATTAAGAAAAGTTTAATGTTCTATAAATTAAGAAGTTGGGATGCAAATTCATATCTAAAGAGGAATATTTGCCTTGGATCTACTTTACTTCAAACACTGATTTTATAAATTGCTTGATAAAAATTACTAAAATTTAAAATGAATGCTTTAATGATTATGATTAAATTAATGATTATTTATCATAGACCTGAATTTTGCTCACGGTGGATCCAGTTTGTCCGAGAAGTAAGCCCGGTGCAATGATAATCATCGCGCTCTCGAAATTCCAAAACTTTTTGTTGAAATTAGGCGAGTGTTTTTATTATGTAATTACAAATTATTATTAATTAAGTAGTTTTAAGAGATATGATAATCAGTAAACGTTAAATAATAATTTTTTATTATTTTCTTTATATTTTTAAGCATATATTAAAATATTTGTCAAAGAAAAACAAGAACGTGACAAAATTAAACTTATGTAAACATTGTGTCTTTCTCGTAGATGAAATATAGATGTAGATGATGAAATAATGTGCAATAATTCTTATTAATTTTTTCATATTTTTCGTTATTTATCATTAATTTTTTTAGACATCATTATATTAGAATATTTTACTTTTTCGTTACTCTGTGTCTTAGAATTGATAGTTTTAGCCTAGCGTGAAAAAATCATTAAATTACTTTAATTTATTTATAATTTTCGTAAACCGTAAGTATATAATATAAAATAAATCTTTCAATAATCATTGTTAAATTTTTTAAGCATTAATAACTTTTTAATCATTATTTTTTCAAGAATTATATATTAATTATTATTTATCTAGGAATACTAGAATATATTTGTTTACTATTATGTGTTGTTACTACATGTTTTACTACATGTTTTAGCTTACTAAATATGCTCACTTTCTTTTATTCTATAGCTTTTAAATTCTTTGAAATTTGAAACTTGGTTTCAAAACATTTCTTTTTCTACGTTATTCCTATTTCCATTCTGCATCATTAATATTTTGCAAGATCTATTATTCCTCCTAAACCATTAAAGTTTGTTTTTAGAATTCTTTTAATGAATCTAAGATAATTTGAATAATGACTTTTAAAAGAGTATTGTGTCATTCACAATGCCTATATAAAAAATTGGGGTTTAGTTGAAAAAATAACAGGATTGTGTTAGAATCGTATTACTCTATTTCTCGTTATCTCCCCTAACTTTTTTTTCTTCTTATATTGATTTTTTTCCGAAATCTCCTTGGCATTTTACTTACATTAAAAAAAAATATCGATTAAATTTCCATCGAAGATAATACGCTATTCCTTTCCGCAAATATCGTCACTAATTAAACCATTGCTTTACTCAAATTAATTTTATTATTGTGTCACTCTTATTGTTTATATCATTGTTTTACTCCCATTACTTTACATTCATTGCATATTCACGGTATTTATTAATCAGAATGATTTAAACAACTGAAAAGAAGATCCACATTAAAAAATGATTAATATTGAAAGCAATGAATTTTTGGAAAAATATATTGAACATAAATAAATGTAAATAAATTATTTGTTGTTTTTTGTTACCATTTTAAACAAGCACAAAAGATGTATTAAGTGTCTTGATTGTATGAGGAAGATTGTGATTGAAATAAAATAATAAATTTTATAACTTTTTTTGAACCAATAAATGTTGACTAAAGCAAATTATTTAATCACAATGAAGGAATAATTACGTAGAGATAGTAAATAAATTAAATTAAAAATCTTCAATTATTTCTTCATAAATTTTTGCTTAGTCATATCTCTGTTCTCATAATACTTCATGAAACATAATTTAAAAAACACTTACTTGAAGCCTGATAATTAAAAATATGTTATTAATTAATTTTTACAAATAAAAATTAATTTTATAATCTAATTTGCAACAAAAAAATGTGTTGGTGTTAGTCGCTTGCTTTGTTTTTAGAACAATGTTTCTAGCATTCTTTTAAAAACCCTTTTATTCTTTTGTATTTTTCATTTAACTCCTTTATACATAATAATTTAAAAGAACTAGAAAGATTCAATGTTCTACTAGATGTTTTCCACAAACTATATATTCCGAAAAGAAGCGTAAAAATACTGAAATCCATGGAAAGAGTATTGCAGTTTTCTCCAAGATTTCGTCAAATAGAACATTTTTTCTCGAACTTCATTCCTTGAAAATGGTAATTTCGTTCCGCAAAAGTGGTGACATAATGCCTTTCATTTACTGGAGTAGAACCAGAAAGAAAAATTTAGGATTTTTTTATGTTTTTTTATTTTAATATTTGCTTTTTTTATTTATTATTTTTTTAGAATATTGCAAAGAGACTCACATTCTGTTTTCGTCTAATACAGAAAGTCTCTGAAATAAAATTAGTTTCTCGTTTGAAGAAACTTTAAAGTTTTTGAAAATGCAAATACCTTATTTTTCGTCTTTCAATAGGCTAGTTGTTAAATATTTTATATAAAATTATAATTAAAAATCTAAAACAATGCTAAATTGTTTAAGTTTCTTCAAAATAAATCTCAATTTTTAATTGGTTGCAAGCGTGCACATTGTTTAATATTGACGCACTTTTTATTAAATGTTTCCGATCTCAATTAGAATTCTAGCGTCTTATTTTAATTGAAAAGTAATAGGTTAACGCTTTCTTTATAACTTAAAAATTAATTGAATAGCAAAACTAACAAATAATTTTTACTAACCAGGATTCAGAGAATGGAACTTTCTCTTCCTCGTTTGGCAATCCAGGTTCAAATCCTGGTGATGGCTGATCAATTCGTAAACCACTCCAGGGTCACTCTGTTCATCGTACGAAGATAAAATAACCGAAGTTGTACACGGATAATAAAAACTTCTTCGTTTCCGAATTTCAGTGGGAATATTTCTTGGTTCCATGGAGCGCAAATGGTTCAACTGAAAAGCCCTTCACGAAGGCAAGCATGCCCCAATATTTCACGTAAAAAATGTCTTGTCTTCTGTGTTGGATTAAGCATTATAAGACTACAGATTGGCTGTTTGTGATGAAAAAAATTTTAAAATTTTTGTAAGAAAAATGGACATTACTCTACACGGAGAAAAAATTATCGTATTGTATTACAATTACATTTCTGGTAAAAAAACACAATTATGGTTAATTAAACCAAATTGTACGGAATTTAAACCATTCGTTTTATTTTATTTTATAACAGTCGTTGAACAGCCGACGCAGTGTTTGGGTTTACGACTACTAATGCTCAACTGTGTAGTTTGGTAATTTTAAACACAATTCAGAAAACAAGGGATCTGCTGGATCAAGTATTGAGAGAAAATTTTCGTGGAGGACTTTTTGATGGAACTAACCCGAATTTGCCCTACATGGAGAGGAAAACCACTAAAATCTCCCCCGGTAAGCATGGGAACAAGAGGACTCTAACC
This sequence comes from Parasteatoda tepidariorum, assembly GCF_043381705.1. Taxonomy (NCBI): domain Eukaryota; kingdom Metazoa; phylum Arthropoda; class Arachnida; order Araneae; family Theridiidae; genus Parasteatoda; species Parasteatoda tepidariorum. The sequence continues at coordinate 42,981,881 of NC_092215.1, forward strand.
CCTGATCCATCTACCACAGAGGATATTTTACGTCAGCTCTGCAGTCGGTTGAAACCGGATTCGAAATTCGTATCGACCAGTCAGAGCGGGAAATCGAGCCCGGTGCACATCATTGGAAAGCAAATGCTCTAACCCCTGAGCGACCTCGACTCAAACCTTTCGTTTGTAATTTTTTCGTTCGTAAAATTAAATTAAAGTTCTTGTTACTTTTTCCCCCAATGCCCACCCAATTGACACTTGTCATTCAGATATCAGTAAATTTGCCACTCATTTAGGGGCACAAAATTAGGTGGGACACCATTGCTCCCACAGTAAAGTCAGACAGTACAAGGAATGATAGAACATCCTTTCTTTGTCCGGGATTCGAAAACATGACCTTTCTGATGTGAGGTCAGCTCCATTAAACACTACACAGTCCGGTCTAATTACAAGACATTTTGTAAAATATGCAAAACTGAAATATAAAGTTAAGGTATCCGACTAGCTTCGATAATTTTTTTTTAATGTTTAGACTTTGACGCATTTTTTTAAACTTTCAGTTAATTTTAGCTTAAAAAATATACAAAATTGTAAAAGAATGTATGAAGAAAAATTTATTACTGAAAAAAGAAAAAAAAGTTTATAAAATTTGACAAAAAATAATCCAAACGGGGAAAATATCAATGAAATCTAATTTTTTAAAGATGTATACATTATTTTGATATTAATCTTTGAAATGATCTAAAATTCATAATATACATAGCATTTAGTTCCTGTTGCACCATAAATTTTCTTCAAAAACACAAAGCCTTAATTTATTTAAATGGTCACAAAAATTTTAATAATTCAAAAAATCTCATTGTTTTAGGTCATTCCAACAGCAATAGTGCTCAGAACAAGTTCAATAGAATTTCAAAGCAATACTATAATATAAGACCATAATACTAAGATATAAGACCGTAACACATGAAGTCTGTTGTTTATTTAACAACTGGAGAAAGAAAAAAACATCTAGTTGTTAGGACTAATTAGTTGCACATTAGTGTTGAAATGAAAATTTATATGAATTGACATTTAAACCCTATCTTTATGAAATTAAATAAAAATTAATTAACTATTTTAGTTAATTAGGAATGATTAGAAGATGTTGCAAAATGCATGATGATTTTCAAAATGCAAGGTTGCACATTTATCAAATCTACAAAATAGATATTTCAAATAGCTAAGATTAATTTTAAAAAGAAAGCAAAAAACATGTCCATAATAATTCTGTCGGTTAAAGATGCCTAGTGTTGGTCTCCATGTTCATTCCACGCCTAATTTTTGTTGAATTTCCTTTCGTTAAGTTGAGACTCACGGCTCATCACAGACCCATATATCAAAATTATGTTTAGCTATCGTATTAATTTAAATGAAATAAATCAGTTTGCAATGTCTGATTTTCTCAACATTTAAACTCTCCTAGTAAAATTTGGGTAAACTCTAATGACATCGAGTTTTGTTATGATAACCAAATCACACCATAACATAACAGAAAGATTCCATAAATAATTGAAAGTATAATGTATTATTGCTTTATTTCAATCGCTTTTGAATAAAATAAACCAAAAAATAGAACATGAAAAGTAATGTTTAAATAAGTAGTCTTTTATTCTACTACGTTCAAATTTCTTTTTGAACAACCGAATTTTTTTAAAATTATTGATCCTAAATAATATAAATAAAAATCTTTTACTAAATTCGTATTATGAAGGGTCTTTTCATAAAAGCGTATCTTTAAAGTAGAAGAGATTTACATATGAATAGTTTCGAAAAGAACTGCATTTTTTGAAAAGTAATTAAAACATAAAAGAATATTTAAAATGCTTTAGTTATTTTAAAATATTTGCATAATTTGATTGCTAATATAACCTACTAAGCTAGCAATGTAAAAATTTTCTATCTTTGTGGACTTATTTTTATTTCCTTTAACTAATAATTATCTTCTAAATGGATTATAGTTATAATATATGCAAGTTCATAATATCTTTTAGATTGAATTAAATAAAATATTATGCTATAGATATTTATCGCATTATCATTAATCTCATTAATTTGAGTTATATAAATTATAAAAGAATTTTCTGATTTTCTAAATTAACTCTTCTTATCTTTATAACAAATTTTATTCTGACAGGAAAAAAAAACATAAATTGCTTATTTGAAATTAGATTTCTTTCGAAACTTTGTTTAATCTCCTTAATGACGTTATAACTCATTTACAATGCCTTTCCATGAGTAGAAAATAATTTTTCAAACTTCCTTTTCGTTTGAAACCAGCGGAAACAAGTAAAACAAATATAAATATATAATTCTAAAAACAATTATTTCTCGTACTACAACATTAGTGATTTTTGAAAACATGAAATTACGAGTGTATGAATACGGTTAATGTGTTGTTTATCATACAGATGTTTTGGTTCTCTAAGCCTTACTTTTATTGTACAAAATAAAGATAGTACAAAAGGATTATATAGTCAACCGTTTTCAAATTTGAAAGTATTGGGGGTTTCGTTGACAAATGGGGAGAACAGAAAAAAGGTCAAAGAGAAGAATTGGGGTGGATTCAAATCAAATTGTACTAAACACAGGTCAAATTACACCTAGCTAAAAAAAGGCAAAAAGATTGTAGAGTCAATCGTTTTCAAATTTGAAGTTATTATTATTATTGCTTTTTGACCAATAAGGAATAGGGTGAGAAGGAAAAAGATAGAAGAGAAGAATTGGGATGGGTTTAAATCAAATTATACTAAGAATAGATCGGGCTGAAAATGTTAAAAGATTATACAGTCAATCGTTTTCAAATTTGAAGTTATTATTATTATTGCTTTTTGACCAATAAGGAATAGGGTGAGAAGGAAAAAGATAGAAGAGAAGAATTGGGATGGGTTTAAATCAAATTATGGTAAGAATAGATCTGGCTGAAAATGTTAAAAGATAATACAGTCAATCGTTTTCAAATTTGAAGTTATTATTATTATTGCTTTTTGACCAATAAGGAATAGGGTGAGAAGGAAAAAGATAGAAGAGAAGAATTGGAATGGGTTTAAATCAAATTATATTAAGAATAGATCTGGCTAAAAATGTTAAAAGATTATACAGTCAATCGTTTTCAAACTTGAAGTTATTATTATTTCTTTAAACAATAAGGAATATGGTGTGAAGGAAAAAGATGGAAGAGGAAAATTGGAATGTACTCAAGTCAAATTATATTAAACACAGGTCAAATTAGACCTGGTCAAATTATATATGGCGCTCATGAGATAGGCTTTTAGTCTCAAGCTGGGATTTATAACGACTCGTATAAGCTGGTCTCATAGGAAAATTGCGCACACACAATTTACACAAAATCAATCCACTTTCATGGACAAAAACCATCCCCCCTGGTCTTTTCTTGCTATCAAATAACATTGATTATCACAATACAAAACAGGTTTCTTCAATTTTAGACATTGTTTTTATTTCATTGCATATGTTTTTGAGCCATAAAAGTTCTTTTACTATATCGGTTAACGCTATTAACTCGGATTTCACGCTACTTAATGCAATACATATTTGTTTGCTGCATTTACAACTCATTGGAATACGTGCTAAGCATATTAAACCGCTCATGGGCTTCAATAGCGGCACAACTCAAAAAATCAAGTTTTGAGATAAGTGGGTTTAAAGTTTTCATTGCTAAGCAAAATGCATATTAAATGCTTTCGTTTGCTTAAACGAAGATTACCTTCAAGTTGAATTATGAATTGTGCAAGTATTGCTGCTGAAAGAATGTGTATTTTCTTATTTACACTTGTTCTTAGTCCAAAACTCGTGTTTTTTGAGTTGTGCCGCTATTATAGCTCATGAGTGAAATAATCTGATGTAGAAAATCTGTTTGTTAAATAACAACCCCAATTGGCATCTGAATAAGTTATCAAAGAAGAGTTATTAAGATTTGATAAGCGAAGTTTGTGTTCTTCAGTATTTATTATATAGCTCAATAAATCTACTACTACAATCCAATGTTGGTAATTATAGCAATTCGAGAATAGTGACATAACATTAACAGTATATACAATATCTAGTCTGCTACGATTTGCTATTTAAGATAAGTATCCTATTAACGTATGATAAGGACATTTTTTCATTATCCGATTTTAAATAATTTCCTTTACTTCACTAAGCAATTTAAAACCTCATTTAATTGATAACGTAACATGAGTTTTAGGTAATTCACTAAATCGTTTACATAATTTTTCGATATTAGTTTTCTGATGTAATTACAAATTACCGTTTTCGTTCTCAAAATTAGCACTTGGCAAATATTTGACTTTTCCCAAATTTTGAATATCAAGTTTACTCTTAATCAACTTAATAATTTCATCTAAAATAGTTTTAGTCTTGAAAAATAACACCATGTCACCAAAACATAAAATAATGTTATTCATTTTATATACACAATTGCAACATTTGACTTTTTCAGAAATAATCGATTTTAATATAGTATCCAATTCCGAATTCCATTCTCAACCTGATTGTTTAAGTCCATATATTGATTTCCTAAGAAAACACACTTTATTCGTTTCACCTTTAATTTCAAAACCTGGGGGTTGTTTCATGTATATTACCTCACTAAGATTTCCGTACAAATATGCAGTTTTGTGTATCAAAAAAGTTATTCGGTATTTCTACATTATATACCTCACCTTCGAATATATCACTTATCTGATTATTTAGAATGTGAAGAATTATATGGCAAATCTTCACTTTCACTATCAGTATCACTATGGGAAGTAGAAGTTAAATTTTGAGTTTTGCTTAAAGCTTTAAAATTAAATTTAGATACATCATACTCTATTTGATATTTATCACAATATACTTCATCTTGATTGATTGATCTTAATCTAGTTTTATCGCCTTGAGGGTAATAGTAAACATCTATTCTGTTTTTTTTTATGACACGGTGTTTCAACTCTAGTCCATTCTGTTATTTTTTAATTTTAAGTCAGGAGCATGAACTTTATCTAATTTTCAATATTATCATCAAAATTGATATCCGAATTAAGATTTGGAAATAATAGCTTTCATTACTATGCTTACTAAATACAGTTTCAACTCCGTTTTTACTTTCATCAATTTTTACCTGAATAGTTTCTACAGTTGACCTATCTTTAGACAAGCAAATTCGATAATCTTTAGTATTGACAGCATACCCAGTTACAATTCCCACTTTTGCACTTGGTTATATTTATTGCTTTATTGAAATAACATACATTTGCAAGCTTGTTTGCTCAATTTAGACTTATAAACCTTTGTCAAGTAGAAGGACAATTAGGACAATTTAGAGAAGGACATCACAAAGAGTACATCCAGGGTTACGCCGGGATTCGAACCCGCCACCTCCAAGCGTCATACTGCGTTTGACTCAACCAGGGAGGCTCTTGGTTATAGTTTGCTTCTCTGAACTGAGCTCTTTTCTTCACCCAGTGGTTTTTCGAACTTGTGATTTCTGACTCGCCGTTCTTCTTACTCAAACCTTGTTTCTTTAAATTCGTAGTCTGGTATTCATTTCTTTTGTTTCTGTTATCTTTTAAGTTTGTTGTACCTTTACCACTTATATTCTGAGTTTAGCGCAAGACATCTACATCCATTTTTATGTAAATAAACTATAGATACAATCAAAAACTTTGATTTTAGTGGATCATTCCTTTATGATCTAGTTCCAAATTTTAAAAATGATTTAATTTATAACGGATAGTCTTTTGCATTCGAAGTTAACGAATGAGCATTTAAAGCTTGCGAAAGATAATTTAGACACCACATAATATCTAGAAGTGGTTACCAAACATTTATAGTGAAAACATTATAGAAGGCAGTGAAGGTTGAGTGCATAGGGTTGAAAATGATAAATAGATACTGGCTCGCATACTAAAATAACACTCAAAAAACATTTATTTATTTTTTTAAAGTTTAATTAGAAATAATCACTAGAAATTGCAGCTGCATAGATTAGTCCTACAAATAAATTAATAATACATTAGTTTGCTTCGTCCCATTAGAGAATAACATTCTAACGGAAAGAATAAAATGCATTAATGCTTTGAAATATTTTACTACTGTCAGTGACGCAGAAAACACTTCTTGACGTATAAAAGGGGTAACTATGTAGAAAAATACCGATGTATTGGAAAAGTTCCAGAAACAAAGTAAAGCTTTAGTAAATGTCACACAAATCCAATTTTGCTTCAGATTAATTAAAAAATGATTTAAAATTGTTTTTAATAGTATTTATTATAATTTTATTTATAATATGTATTTATTATTTCAAAGTATTTATGATTCAAAGATGAGAATATTCGTATTTAAACAGCATCGAATAGATAACAAATCCGCTTTAAAATTGAAATATACAAATAACTAGGGATATATTTTACCCATGAAAACGTATAGATTCATAATTCTTACACTTGAATAATGGTTTTTAATATATTAAGAAAAAATGAATGTAAAATTTATAAACAATGTAAAACGAAAGCGTAACATTTTTATTTTCTTTTTTCTACTTATCACTACAGGGCTAATGCTACAGTGCGTAAAATAAAGTTTTTCTAAAAATATTTTATATTTTAACCATCGTTGAACAGCCGACCCAATTTTTGGGTTTACGACTACTAAAGTTCGACTCCGTAGCCTTGAAATTTTGAGCCCAATCCAGAAGACAAGGGAACTCCTGGATCGAGTATTGGGAGAAATTTGCCAACGTGGAGGACTTTATTTGATGGTACTAACCCGCATTTTCGTTACATTAAAAGGAAGAACACAAGACCCCCCCCCCCAGGTTAGCNGTTATTTCAAGAAACTGCCACTGAGGATATTTCACGTCAGCACTGTGGTCGGTGCAAGCCGGATGCGGAATTCGTAACGACCAGCCATCACCGGGATCGAACCCCGGTTTGCCTCATTGGAAGGTGAGCACTCTCTCACCTGAGCCATAGTGGCTCTTCTAAAAATATTGAGAGTATTCGGAGCAGTAATATTAGACAAAATTAAACGAAGACAAAACTTAAAAATCGACAAATATAAGACAAAGGTATTTTTCACCAAAAATGATGCTTCAATTTAAAAATTCTCGAATTGGAGTTTTAATCAATTGAGTATAGTTTTGAAAGCCTTTTATTATTTAAAATCAGTTCAGCAACTAAAATTTTGAATAAAGCAAAATATAGTGAATAAAGCAAAATATCGTGAATAAAGCAAAATATCGTGAATAAAGCAAAATATCGTGAATAAAGTACTAATAAATAGACAAAAATTTAATCTTTTGTGCTGTATTCACGTGGGTTTGTTTATTCATACGAAGCTTGTTTTATTCTTTTTTTGAATAACTTATTTCTTTTTATCAAATAAAGATGAGAGCTTTATTTTATATCCGGAGCTTAACAGCAACTATGGATATATTTTAGGTTAAACTAACCTGAACTAAAGTGCGTTTCATGAAAGGAAAAACCTCGAAAACCTCTAATCATTTTTCCGACAACCGCAAGACGTTACCCATGATCCGTCTATCACAGGATATATTTTTCGTCAGCACTGTGTACGGCGCGTGTGGGAGCAGAATGCAAATTAACTCTGTTTAAATTGAACCGTGAAGCATGTTGCACTATTTTCTTTTCTTTTTGAACTAATTAAACTTATGATATTATAATCCAATTGAAATTTTCTTTCGCTTCCAAAATTGTTATGAACCCTCAAATTTTACAAAAAAAATGTCAGATTTTTTTAATGAAAAAAAAAGCTGAAATGAGTAAATGTGGGAAATCGCACCTATTAACATGAATCAAATATGATCAGATCTTCCAAATTAGAATTCTAATAACTAAAAATGATTGATTTTAATAATTGTCTCTGAAGTAAAACACGTTTGTCTTGGTCCCTTTTAACGTATATTAATAACTACTAAAAAAATTTATTTATTACAGTCCTCCAAAATATTACAGTTTTACCCATTTTACTAGTCTTACCAATACAGAAAATCGAACGCACATTTAAAATAATGCATGACTTTTTTCCGTTTTTGAAGTATTCACCATAAAAACCTTTTTTTAAGTGATTTCCACAACTACGGAAAAACATTTTTCCTTCACTTCAACTAACTTCATTATAAAAGTTTCAGCATATTATTTTGCACAGTTGGTTGTATTTTCGCAATGTAAGGTATAGGGTTTTTCTTTTATAATCCAAAAAGATATAAATATCTCCCCTGAGGTAGCATTAGTAAAAGGAAAAGGATTAAATTTCAAAATAAGGAATAATGATTTTCAAAAACCTTTAGGTTTTAGAAAAGAATTATTTAGAATTTTTTTGTTAAATAATTGTTTATAGGAGCTACTCTCATTTTTCAAAACTGAAAGAATGAAAGTTTTAACATGTAATGATTCACTACGTGCAGAGAAAAGCATCAAACTACAACAAAATGGTTAAAATTTTAAATAATTAGAATATATATATATATATATATATATAGTTACATTATAATTTAACAATTGTAATAAAAAAGTACACTTATTTATTTAAGAGACGTCATTAATTAATTATTGCTATTTTGCTTGAGTGGTTATCAGAGCTATGTATATTGTAATGACTTTTTGATTAAGGGTCTGCATGTCTAATGAAGAACAAAATCACTAAAAGAGAATAGATGAAACGTCCAAAAGAAGAGTTATACACAATACTCAATTAATAGGTGTAACATTTTTGTCTGCCCTGAATGGGTAACCTTGCGATACTTCTTATTTCACGCTCTGATAAACTTGACGCATTTCGAAGAACCATCTTACTCCTCGTGAAAGTATTGTTGTGAAAGTTCGCCTGCATGTTTACTCACAAAAACATATGAATAAATAAATATTTATTTATATTTATTTTTTCTTTTCAAAGTCTTTTTAAATAGGCTGTTTTTCAAAACCTAACGTTACGCTTAGTAATGATTACACGCAAAAACTGATTTTGCAGTTACATGCGTAATCTAAGACTATAAAATTTTAAAAATGCAATCCTGAACTTTTAAAGTAAAACTCTCATCCTTGATGCACTTATAACGCACTGTAGGAGGGTGAAGGTTGCCACGACTCCTGATATCCAGATAAAGAAGGTATCCAATTGACTGCTAATGAAGCTAAAACTTTATTACTATTATTTTTACTGTGGAACAACGCTTTTAAACTGGTAAATATTTGTGTCAAGGAAAATATTTCATAGAGATTAAAATATAATTCTCAAGAAAAATTTAAAAAAAAAAGCTTTACGTTATAAAATATGTAAATATTCTTTATATGCAGGAAAAAGTAAAGAATATTTTGCTTCCACTTACGTTTTCAGAAAAATTAATTTAAAATATGGATTTAGATTTTTATAAATATACCGGTTTTTCCGTAATGACTTTAATAGATATTTTTGAGTCCTTGTCAAGAAAGTGAACACATTAAAGATTATGTGCACACATATACTTAAGCAATTGTATTTATATTATTAATATTTAGGTAAAAATGTATATATCATTAAAAACGTACATATTTATAGTAATTAGGCAAAAGTAAAAAAATCATATTGAAATCTGTTAGATGACCACTGAAGAGTTTCGGGGATGAAAACATCAAAGCTTGATTGATTGCATGCGAAAATGGAGAGTTTTTAAAGGTTATTAAAAATAAATTCCAGTTTCAGGCAATCAAACTTGTTTTAATGTATTCACTTAAACTTCCCCACTAGTTATTCAATGCTTTGATACTAATTTGCTATCCAAATGTGTGTACTTTTTTGGGAAGGATTTTAAGAATAAAATAATTTAAAGAATGTGATTGATATTAAATTGGCTTTTCCTCCACAAGTCATTACTCGTATTTATGGGAGCATCTTGTCAAAAAAATTAAAACGGGCATCCGATCTCTCTCTGCACGCTACTTTGCATCACTTTTTTTATGTTTTCTTTAATTACAATATTTCTGTAAGCCATATAAAACCATAACTTGAAGAAATTAAAAATATGTTTTTCTCAAAAACACAATTTTCAAACTAATGTTCATAAGCTTCTCACGCTCACACCAATAAAGCTTTTATTTTTAAAAATTACTTCTTACAACTGTTATATTTATGACCTAAATTTGTACAACTGTTATATTTATTACCAAAAAATAGACAGACACAGGAGGTAGAAAATCATGAAAAATCATCCAAATTAATTCTAGTTTTTGCTAATAATATTACTTCTCTTAAAATTCTAGGATTTATTTGTTTGTTTTGCAATCGTCTACGTCATCAATCAAAGATAATGTTGTTGCCAAAGTTTAGCAAATCTTATTTTTCAAAAATATTCTTTATGTACCATGAAGCGACACAGTTTATTCGGCTGTAGTAAACGACCCATACCGACCATACTTCTGACATGAATTATCTCCTCCCTATATCTTGCTTATAGAAAGAAAAAAACGGGCTAACCGTGTGAGACTTTTGAAATTGTCTTCTCATTAACATAAAAATTGGAGTTTCTTTCAAAAAACCTACCACGAAAATATGTTCATCCTGATACTTGAACTATTTCTGCAGTCGGATTCAAAAGCAAAATTAAAAATGTACTCTCAAGTTTAATTAAACAGTTTTTTGACAGTTTTAATATAAAATAAAACTATGAAACACATTTAACTAAGTTTAGAAAGAGGCATAACCGTTGTTTTAAAAAAGTAAAGAAGAGATAATTAAATAGAGGGGATCAAGTCGAAATGGTAAATGATGAATTTAAGAGTATTGAGTCTTAGCTGTTTCTCTTGATTGTCTTTGCTAGAATTTTTACTTATTTTGTCTGTGTGTCTTTCCGATAAATAATGTTCTTAAATTTTGAACTGATAATAATATTAGTTAGTGTTGAAAGTGTGAGAGAAAATCGTATTCCAACTTTTTTACTGTACTGTTATTTGTGCATCCTTATTGAAATCAAAATTATAGTCAGCTTTTTTGCCTCAAATCAACNGGCGGCTACTCAGTTAAAAACTACTTATATATACGAGTAACGAGTATATATATATATCGTTCGAAATAAACGGTCGTAAGTCGTAATTTGCACCAAAAAATTTAGATTCGTCTCCTAGAAAATAACAACACCCAGTCGTTATTTTTGTCGCCTAACTTTTATAATACCTTTGTTTGCTCCTGTGATGCAATTCAATTTCTTACCGAGCTAAACCGTAACCACCGGCCTCTCAGTAACAGTGTCGTCATCCTCGGAAGAGCAAAGGAACACCGGAATCAGATTTGTATTAAAAGAAAACTATAATAAATAGTCCAAATCTTTCAATGGCGAAGTAAAATATTTGTGCTTTAGCTAATTTACTGGCACTTAAATATTTTCAAGTTTTGACTTTTTAGTTTTTTTATAAGAATAACTTAATGTTATGTATGACGTTATAACTTAATGAACGTAAGACAATTCGAAGTTATGAAAAGATATTATTCGCAATTCATGATATAAAAGGATTTTAAAAGAAAAATTTTCCTATCGCTTTTAAATCATGATTCCTCAAAACTATTTTTAATATCAAAAGAATGAGCCTGAATTCAAATGTATCATGTTTTACGTTCTATGAAATGAAATATTGGATTTAATCAAAGAAATGATGCATTCGAGTGTGAAAACGCTTTCGAGTCTAAGAAATATACGTCATATCATATTAGAAAAGAGACAAAGAATTATTGACACATTCATAAAATTGCTATTTTAAAATAAGTTCTAAAGAATTCTTTCAGAACCATACGAAAACATTTAAATTCCAAGTGGAAATAATCTAAACATAAACACAACAATTATTTACAAGTAAACAACGCTTACAATATAAAATGACGCAAAATAATTAAGCAAAGTAATTTGACTCTTAAGATTGTATAACTTTAAAATTGTATTCATTACTTTCAAAAATAAATGTAACTTTTTTTTTATTTTTCAGTCCTCAACTGGTATGAAATGTTAATTCACAGCAAAGCATACTGTTTCTAAAAGAGTTGCAATTGAATATTAAAACAAAAAAGTATACTCATTTGAAGTTGTAAAGAGAGGGAGGAAAAAACAAAAACTTTATCGAAATCTTCCAAATTACATTTTTAAAAAAAGCGTGTGTACGTCCACATACATCAAAATCTGTTTGATTTCAAGTTGAAATATGAAGATATATCTAATAAACGTCTTTCCTCTACTCTGTCTACTCCCGCAATCAAACAGGTTTAAGTGTTTTATTCAATTGCCACCCTCAATAATGATTTGTCAGATTTCGGTGGTTTTTAATTTCATTTGCTAAAGCATCAATTTGCTACCGTAATATATAAACTTTTTAATCTTCACCTCCTTTGATAAGAGATAAGGGATAAAAAAAAACTTATATTATGAAATACACGATGGCGGTATTTATGGAATGCACTTTACATAAAAATATGAGAAAAAATGCAAATAAAATTGCAGACAAAATACCTTTTCTATCCTTTTATTACAAATAAAGTTTTAGAATTTATCCATATCTAAAAAACTAACTTTTCAATGATTAAGGGGTCAAAGCATTCACAAAACAATTATTATTTTTCTAAAAATAAAATTAAAATAAACACCTTCTCAGTTGGTTGACGTGCAAATTTTAATAAGAATCAATTTTCAAAAATTAGTAATATGGCTGAGATTTTTTCTAAATTCAAAAAATGTATGAAAATTTCCCAATTTTTAAATCCTTAAAGCTATAAGTATCGGCAATATTTTTCGTAAAAAAAATCAGCATTATGGTTTCTGCAGTAAATCTCCGCGTTAATTTACTTGTATATTAATTAAGACATGATTTATGGCTCCCTATATGCAAAATTAAAAAGAAAAAAAAATCATAAAAGTATCGAATGCAGATATAAATATCATGCTGTAAAAATTTTGATTTTCAAAACTCTTATTCAATGCACAATTTTAATTTAGGCTAATTGTGAAAAAAATTACATTAAAGTTCTATTTTCATCAGAAAGAAAATTCCTAAGGATTCTTTTAACATGTAAACATAAAAAAGCATTCTCGTGAAAAAGGTTTGTTTTTGCTTAAAAAACCACTGTTTTTTTTTTAATAAAAACTCTCAAATTTTTATAAACAATACAGATAGAGAAATGCATTTCTTTCAATGTGTTTGGAATTATTTGAAAATTTAATGTAAGCGATAAATTATTTTATTAAACTTTTGTTTATAATCGACGCCTTAAAATTAAATTATGAAATCTAATAATTAATTTTAATATCATAAAAAAATCATTTACGACTTACACTAAACAATTTATCTGTACAAGAAAGAGTTATGCCATATGAAGCATGAACAACAGTTTCAATAAAATTAATTAATAATTATTACCCAAAACAATTTAAATGGCAAACAATGACTTAAATTCCTATTTTTATTAATTGAAATATTTCTGCATTCAAGTAAAATACTTATGAAATTTAAATCAGATAATAGTATACTATCAATTAAGAATAAATAAGCTTCAAGTGCCTATCGGCATTGACATTGATTTTTTCTTTCTTTTAGAAATAAACCTAAACTGGCTATTTTTCCAGTTTTTTAAATAATAGAAGTTTTAGCTCTTTCATGACATCGGAAATTTATTTCCGAGAATTTATTTGTTCCCAATTCTAAAATATTTGCACAAAACAAATTATGTTTAAATTTGTTTCATTTCACTGACAATAGTTTTACAAAAGTATGAATGTTTCGTTACTCTTATATTATAATATCCGCTAACAAACAATAAGCAGTACCCAAAACATTGCAACTTTTAAATACGTCTTCTTTTAGGATGTAATTAAGAAGCTTATTATAAAGTCTGCAAAAAGGAATATTAAAAAATTAAACATAAATAACACTTACTCGGTTTTAGCTGCTACTTGATAAATGCCTCGGTTAATTCAATGCATTATTTTTTGCGGAATTTGCAAACTAAAACCTTAGGCCCATTTTTATAACCATCTTTACATTTACATGCGGTTACATGCTTAAAATTTATAACGTATTATATATAAAGAACAGCGTAACCTACGGCAAACGCAGCTGTTGTTCGCTGTTCAGTGACAAATTTTTAAAATTGGCGGCTACTCAGTTAAAAACTACTGTTTGTGACATCACTAAAAGACCTTGGTGATCTCAACGACCTTTTTTCTCGTTATACGGATGAACATGAATTTACTAGTATGATGTCATATGCGGAGTATCTGGGAGTTTGGACGGGAAGTTACGGGTATGACATGAGATGCTTGAAATTTTTTTAAAAAATATTTATGTAAATTACTTCAATACATTTAAATTTAACACAGTTCCATGTATTTACTACTATTTTGAATTTATTTTATGCAATAAGTATGGCTATATCTTATAACTGATGTAAAATCATTTCATGAAAAAGAAAACATTCCATACAAGCAATCAAATTATGATTTTCATCTTTTTAAATCATTATTTTTTATGATCTAAATGTCTCATAAAATTGTTTTTAATACAGTAGCCCCTATAAGATGTTGGTATTGAATATAATAGACTGTAGATAAGAGGTATGAAAATTAAATTAAATTTTAATTGAGATATTTATTAAACAAAAAAATTATAACTAAAAGTATGTATTTTAAAACACGTCTTAATGAAAAACAAAGCTAGTCTTATAAATAATTTTATGCTTCATTTACTACCGGGTGTAGGAAAGAAACCTGGACAAATAATTTTTATTATACGTTTATTAAAAATAAATTAATTAGCGAAATATAACAAATTATAATTATAGTACTTCTACTAATAAAGAAATTTAATTAGTGTCTAATTGGGTACGTTTTGCGGGGAAACAGAGATGCATGCATTTTTTGAAATTTTCAACATTGCGTCGGAAGTGATCGAACTTTAATTTATCCCATTCCCGATTGCATTAGAATTTGTGTACAATGCGCAAAATATATAATAATAATAATAGTAGTACTACTAATAAAGAGATTTAATTGGTGTCTAAGTGGGTACGTTTTGCAGAGAAGCAGAGATGCCTACACTTTTTGAAATTTTCAACATTGTGTCGGAAGTAATCGAACTTTAATTTATCCCATTCCCTATTGAATTAGAATCTGTGTACAATGCGCAATATACATAATAATAATAGTAGTAGTACTACTAATAAAGAAATTTAATTGGTGTCTAATTGGGTACGCTTTGCAGAGAAGCAGAGATGCCTACGCTTTTTGAAATTTTCAACATTGTGTCGGAAGTAATCGAACTTTAATTTATCCCATTCCCGATTGAATTAGAATCTGTGTACAGTGCGCAAAATATATAATAATAGTAGTAGTAGTACTACTAATAAAGAAATTTAGTTGGTGTCTAAGTGGGTACGTTTCGCAGAGATGCCTGCACTTTTTGAGATTTTCAACATTGCGTAGGAAGTAATCGAACTTTAATTTATCCCATTCTAGATTGCTTTAGAGTCTGTGAACAATTGAGCAAAATATATAATAATAAAAATAGTAGCAGCAGCAGTACAACTAATAAAGATATTTAATTGGTGTCTAAATGGGTACGTTTTGCAGAGAAGCAGAGATGCCTACACTTTTTGAAATTTTCAACATTGAGTCGGAGGTAATCGAACTTTAATTTATCCCATTCCCTATTGCTTTAGAGTCTGCGCACAATGAGCAAAATATATAATAATGATAATAGTAGTAGCAGTACTACTAATAAAGATATTTAATTGGTGTCTAAGTGGGTACGTTTTGCAGAGAAGCAGAGATGCCTACACTTTTTGAAATTTTCATCATTAAGTCGGAAGTAATCGAACTTTAATTTATCCCATTCCCTATTGGTTTAGAGTCTGTGTACAATGCGCAAAAAAGATATTACCTTGAATAACTTTCATTTTAATAATCGTATTTTCCAGTACGTAATTGTGTCATTCTTTATGGCTCCAGGGTAGGAAATAAAATATGTTAACTAGCCCTAACTATTCATTAAGTTTCAAAATCAAACACGAAAGCGTAATGGAGGTAGACAAAATTGGGTCATAAAATGTAGATAGAGATTTATATATGGCGTGAATCAGAAAAAAATGCCTAATTACATCGCCGTAGAAAGTTGAGTAATTTAGGATAACCATAAATTAATTGTATGATTGACAATACAGCGACAGTTACTGTATTCCAGTTGCTAAGCAACCAACTCGATGAAAGGCTTATGAATGAAATGAAAACTGAAACTTCATTTATTTTACCTCTTTTAGTGAGAAAGGCAATATACTATTAATAGAAAAACATCTCGAAGTTCTTAGGTTACTGACATTTCGTCGGTCATTTCTGGCCAATGTTTTCTTTTTAATCTTCTTGAAAATAAAATTGGAGTCTAATAAATAATTTATGATTCTCCAAGATTTTAGATTTGGTACATATGAACTTTTCATATGACAATATTTGTGCTTTTTCACGTTGCTTTATTATCATGGGTATGAAAGTTTTACACTGAAAATAAATTTATTTAAATCATTATAATTATGTACGGAGTTGTAGAGCTAAACATTTTATTCATTTCAGATCAAGTCTCGTAGGTAAGGGAGGGGACTGGGACAAATGGAAATAGGTAAAGTTTTGCCTCGACCCACCTTATTAAAGGGCAAGCGAGAAGTAATGTCAACCCGTCGCCGCGGCAGACCCACCCTAAGACAAATGGAAAAAAATATGAAAAAAATAAATAAAAAGGGAAAGGTTTCGTCAAAAATATATGGAGGGTCTGGAAGAGATTATAAATATATTACACATTCGTAAGCTTTTATATTATTTACGATTGAGAAATTTACTGAATATTAAATGTCACTTTAAAAACATTGGAATTGTACACAAAGTGTTCCAGGAATATTGGACCAAACTTTAAGGGGAGGTAGGGGATATCACAAGTATGCACATTTGCATTGCCGCTAGGTGGAGTTGTGGACGAATTGGGAGAACTGCATTGCCTCAGCCATTTGAGCTATCATCATCCACAGAGGAGTATGTAACGTTTTACAGATATGCATAATGATGAACGGATTGACACATGATTGAATCAACGGATTGAATTTACGAGCAGCAGAAATATTGTGTCTCGAAAAGTACCCTCAAAGAGATGCACCAAACCGCTGGATGTTTATTAATTTGCCTCAAAATTTGTGTGAATATGTATCATTACGAGATATCACCGTTACAAGATTGCAATACACATGGAGACTCATTTGGGAAGTCACGTGTCACTTCTGCAATGTCGATGTGTGGCTATGAAAAGGTTACTATTGACGCTGTGACGTCACCGTGGGACGAAGATGAGACGTATTCACGTCCCAATTTAATCACACGGAGACTCTGTTGAGATGTGAATTTGTCACATCTTTGTCTAACGGTGATGTCACTGCGGCAATTAAATGAGTTATTGAGGTCTCGTATGGACGTCTGGGGGACGTCACCAAAGAGACATATTCACCTATGCATGGTAGCCCCATGCATC
The DNA here is from genome assembly GCF_043381705.1 of Parasteatoda tepidariorum. Lineage (NCBI taxonomy): Eukaryota > Metazoa > Arthropoda > Arachnida > Araneae > Theridiidae > Parasteatoda > Parasteatoda tepidariorum. Next base: position 42,999,439 of record NC_092215.1, read on the forward strand.
AACGCTCTAGAGGTCACATGTGACTTCGCAAACAAGTCTCATTGAATGTGGCATTTTTGCTGCAATATGAAACGGTGTTATGTGGTAGACAATATTTAGGTTGATTATCCAATGTTTGACCACCCAAATGTGATTTCATTTCATCCTTAATTTAGTTCACTCTTCCCCACATTTCTTATTTAAAAATAAAAAAAAACTTGTAATATATAGTGAAAACAAATTGTATTATACATATTTTTTTTAAATTTAGCAAAAATATCCAGACTTTAAATATTAAAATGTTTTATGAGAAAAAGATTTGAATGATTTATTATAGTCCCCCTAACTTATGAGTTTTAGTAGGCTGGCTATTATCAGTTATAATATACTCGTATTTATGGTTTTAAAGATGCTTTTAGAAATTACAATTTGAATATTTAGAAATTAGTTTATAGAAATTATGTTTTTAAAGATACTTTTAGAAAATTACAATGCTTTATTATTTTATTTAAATTAAAGCATTTTGTACGTAATTTTAACTAAAAGTTTAATTCCTATTTTAAATTTAATATTAAATTAAAAGTACATATACAATATTACATTTTAAATTGCCTTTGGTGAGTAAAGCAATGCTTATTCAGCTATTTTTAAATTGTAACAAAAAAAAAAAGCACACACACATTTCTTGAAATATATTTCCCTATCTCTTCTAGAGTCAAATTGCTTCATATTTAATTGAATCAGCACAAATATTCATTTTAAAAGACTATACTTTCTCTTACATATCGTTTTAATTTTTTTCAAATTTTAAATAGCATTATTTTCATATTTTACACGTATATTACCAGGTTTTAATAAAAATCAAAGGTTTATTAAACTTATATTAAACTTATAAAATTAATATAATTTTATTAAATAAAAAATAAATTTGTATTTAAAGTAAAATTTTAAAATTTAAAAACTATTTAAATTTCCTTATTATGTTATATAGTTTACGCATTACGTTACGTATTTAAAACTATTACGTATAGTTTACGTATTACGTTACGTATTTTAAACTATTACATATAGTTTACGTAAACCTATAGCATAAGATAAGTTTCTAACCGGCTCCAAATTTAATAATTTAGTCTTATATAAATTTATAATTAAATCAGTTCTACCATAAAGCTGTTTTAATAGTTATAAATGCAAGAAACGCAATTTTTATCATTTAATTCAAATCCTTAATCATTTAAACCATTATAGGCAGGGGAGAAGCAAGAAATTTAGGTACTTTTCGATTTAAGAGAGAATCATTTGTACTTATCGCAATATTAAAGAAGTTAAAGAATTCCGTGAAACTAGAATCCCCAGAAAAACTGGGAATTTCTAATTGAGGTAATTTAAGGGTCGAAAAGATGTGTTCTGAAATTTCAGTCAAAGATTTGTGGCTTAATTCACTACATGATTTATTTCCTTATTTATTTCCTTATTTATTTCTTTAATTTTACTTTTTTACTTAATTTTAGCTGTAAGAATTTTTTCCTAGTATTCTTCAGCAGCCTTGATTTCTGTTTTAATTTTTTTTTGGGATCAGTAATGAGGTCCTCAATTTCAAAATCGTGCTTAAGAACTTTTTCTTTTGTATCTAAGAATTCGAGTAGTTCTGAAATGATGTAATGATTTCCGGTTGTTCTTCCGGAGAATTAATTCTTTTAATTAATTTTGTTATAGCACTTCTTGCACTGCTTCGTTTTTCAATAAATTTACTTAGCTTTTTTCAAAACAAAAGCTCAAAACATTTCAAAAATTTTCAAGACATTAACAATATAAGTGTCAAAAATCCTACCTAGCAAATTCAAATGAATGTGTACTAAAATGATGTTTCCTATGATGTAATACTCCAATTTTTATGACCCAGTTTTGCAAGATAGGTAATCCTTATACACCAATGTTGTAATTCCTTTTTGCACAAACAACCTTTTGTTCCAGTTTTATATTCCGTTTTATTAATTAGTGATCTTCTTTGCCTCTATGCACCATGTTGCAAAATAATACAATGGTGAATGGTGCGAAGAATGAAAGTATCATGCTTGATAACAAACGAATTTAATAATGGTAAAACAATAAAAAGAAACAATGTTATGGTGTGATATTTGTTGGGCTTTCCAATAAGGTCCATTCCGATCCATTGCTGACCACACAAGTTATACATATATACAAATTATATGCAATATTATTATTTAGGTCAGGCAGAAATTCGTAACTGATATGAATCTTATTTTTTTTCCATTTACCTTTCCTACTGCTTTCCATATTATTTCCGATTTTCAGTAAATAATAAAAAATAACTAAAGTACATAAATAAAAGACGAGAGAAGGGGTATACACGCACTTCATTTGACTATTGATGTCACATACAATGGATGCCACTGCAAAAATAATAGTTTCCTTACAAAATGACAATTCCATAGATCATTAATTCCGTTTTCAAGAAACGCGAAAATGAAATGAAGATTTTAGATATTTATCAGTGCAATGATTTTAACTTGAATGTCCTTGGAAAATTAATAGCAGAGGGCAACATATTAATAATTATCGCAAACCTGCTTCGTAACTTATCAATACCTTGCACATTATTATTATCGGGAAAGTGTACTTTCAATGGAAAATTTTACAGCGGCCTAGGCCTATAGGCCCATTCGCCGAATACAGTGGAACAACAATTTTTAATTTGACGGCAATTATATAGAAATAAAATGTTAAAAATTTTACAGTAACAGCGATGGCAACAAGCCTCGAAAACATTGAAACACATCAGAAAGAAGGTCAACGGACCCTTATAATTTAACATATCGTTCAACAATTTAACATAAAAACAAATTAAAACAATATTGATCGTGCTTGGTGTTGTACCGTTCAGGCCAACAGACCCTTATACTAACGAAATGTTTGTAACATCACGAACTCATTTTTACTTACTAGATATTACAGTTGAATAAAGGTATCAATAGGATCGAATTGAGAGCTAGAGCTAGTTGCTGGGTAAAAGGAAATAGTTAAGAATTACACACAAGATAAAAGTACACATTAGTACTAGCCTGTCCTAAAGGACATAAAATTTGTAAAAATCAGTAAAATGAAAAGTGTAAAAACGTTACAATTTTAAAACATTATTTTACATGCATTAAATTTCAAGGTATAAAATTATTAGTGGATAAAAGATAGGATAAAGATGTAAAAAGACAAAATTGATAAAATAACAAGTATAGATAAAATATACCCTAAGATTAAAATCATTAAAATATATTCGTCCAAAAGGGACGTAAATGTTATAAAATTCATTTAAAATTTAAAAATGTTCGCAAATCAAAATTTAAAAGCGTGTTTTGACGAATACTAAAAAAAAGTGGTATGCAAAATCAAGGTTAAAAGCTAATTGTGTATAAAAATTAAAAAGAAAATAATTTAAAAGTTGAATAATAAACAGTTAAAATCAATATCTGACCAGTGTAAAACAACCAGCCGAGCAACAATTACAAAGTGTTGAGTAAAATGGAAAGCGATGTTTAAAACATAAAAAATGTAATTACAAGGTCTAAAATTTAAAATATGATATACTAAAAGTTTGAAATTTAAAATACTACGAGCAAAATTATTAAATGAAGTGGTCCAAGGAGTATTTAACTATATTTATTGGGGAGAGCAAATTAGTTGTTAAATTGGGCCAGCATCTCCTCGAGAGTAATTTTAATGATCTCTTTAATAATGGATTAATGATCTCTTTAATACTTGTTAAGTGTACTTTTAATACTAAACTTGGTAAATAACTTTTTTTGCGTCCATTTTTTTCTCACCTTGTTAGATTGTTATTAGTTTTTTACATAAACTTCATTCACAACGAGTGTCATAATCTAAATTTTGATTGCTTAGTAACTAAAAAATAAGATCATTAAATATTAAAGTGCCCTTATAAGAAAAATGCCTTTCCTGGATAGGGGGTGAGCTAATTTTGTTACTTAGAACAAATATAAAATTGAGGGATAAACTCACATTCTAAACTTTATTTACTGTAAAATTAATTAAGAGAGACAAAAAATCGAGGTTTTAGGAAATTTTTAAAAAAAATATATGGTAATTCGGAAGGTGGAGGGGAATTAAGTGATAAACCATCTTGTCAAGAGCTAGAAATGAATTGACGAGGGGATGGGAGTTGTGAGTGTTGCTAGACTTCTTAATTGAGTAAAATTAAGCAAAACATTTTAAGTCTCTATAAATTACTCTCCGCTGAAATATTGAGAGGATCATCATTCCAAAGCTATACTCGTCATTCCTATACTCACTCTGATTTCTTACACTAAAGACATATTGTAGGTATAGAATTGGTAGGAAATTTTAAATATGCCCTCAGAAATTTCTTTTTAAACCATAAAAAATTTAAGCAAAAGCAGGATTTTTCCAGATTTTTCTTGGGAAAAGATATATTTCCTGGAGAAAAAAAACACTGCTTTCAAAATGCCGATTCGTGTTAAACATATAAGAACTTCCACCAATTAACGTCCATTTTGGATCTTTATTACCTGGATTAATTAGGGATGTTAGGGCATTGTAGGGATTATAAGGGGTGTTTTGGCCTTGTGAGTTTTGAAAAAGCTGAATCAACCATAGAAGAGTTCAATCAACGGTAAGCAGCAAATGAACGGAGGAAGTTAAGTTCGGAGGGCAAAGATGAACAATCGGGTACATTATGTTGCACTAGAGCTGCACAATGGGCTATTGGCGACTGGCTGGGAATCATTTCTAATTGATCCAAAGATCTTCCATCGCAATTCTGCTCCTCTACAGAGGGGACAATTCCTCTGCTTTGGTAGACCAACGACCTGCTTGCGAAGTCGAGCACGTTACGGTAGAACAGTTTAACGAGGACCGATACCGCGCACATCCGGTCTTTACGCAGGCTGATCAAAGTGGTCACCCACCCGCGCTCTCACCGCAGCCAATGATGCTTGACTTCGGTTTTCGACTGGGAACCGTATCTTTACGATCAGTTCAGGTTAAGTGCGCCGAAATCGAGCTCTTAAGACATATCGACTTTTTTTTTACCATTTTCATATTTTTAGAAGACAGTGAAATTTTAAATCAAGTATATACTTCCGCTTCAGTTTATTGATATTTTTTTATTTAATTTAGGTGGAATTTCTTTTTTAAGCACCATTTGTATATTTGAGTCTTCGAATGTATTTGTACAAGCACATTTAAAGTCAATTCTTCTTACAATAAGGTAGCACAATAGTATATGAAATTTTGATCATTTAAATAAGATTTAATTCTTATCTCTTTCGCGCACTGTAAGCGTATTTGATTTGTTTGTGCATTCAGTAAATATCAATTTCCTTGCAAAGAAATCAAAGTAATGTCATATATAAAAGTCTTTCGAAAAGAGACATCACTATGTTTCACTATAACACACACGAGAAGCACAATAATTCTTTTGTAGACAAAAATTGAAAGATTGAGAATATAGAAAGCTTTAAAAAAGCAGAAAAAAGGTTTTTCATCCCCAAAAAAGTTACGAAGTTCCAACTGAACTTGTGAATAAGATACAGGGAAACATTTCTTCGCACTTATCTTCTCTGTTGCCGAGAGACTTCAAACTGAATTTTCAGTCAACTTTGCTCAACGGAATCTATTGAGTCAATAGTAAAAACACTATATCTCTAAAAGTGATATATTCTGTTAGAAAATTGAACGTTTTTTACTATGGAATTCAAAAATAACCATCCGATGTAAAGCTGCCTGCTAAAGAATTGGAAACTTTTCTTTTTTGAAGATCTGTATCTCGTGCAGTATAATAACATTGAATTTCACAATATGTATTGTGCTATGCAAGCACTTCACTCAATAAAAATTCTAAGAATTGCAGTATTTTGTTAAGGTTTTTAATTTTAAATAATTGTAGCATATTTCAGAATTGTATTTTTTAAAGAATTTAAGGATTTCTTAGAATTTTCTTAAAAAAATAATACTTTAAAGAATTCTTTCTTTAAAGAACTGTTTTTTTAAGAATTCAGATTTCAAAAAGATTGTAAAGTTTTTAAAATAACTCTATTTTCTTTAAAAAAAAATAATGATATTATTTTTTACAATTTTATATTTTGTGAATTGCAGCATTTTTATGATTTAATTTTTTTAAAAAAATAATTATAATGATATAGTAGTTTTTATTCAGTATGTTACTCATGCAATTTCCGGAATTGAAAATTATATAATTCCAAATGCCCAAACTATATTGTAAATCATGCTATACGTTATAATATGTTTAAAGTTTTAATATATTTCCATTACGAAAGTGGATTGAGAAAGATTGAAAGATGTATGAAGTGTAATATTTCTATGTGAAAGCATTCCTAGAACAACCCTTTGTTGGCCAGGTGGACATGAAGATGAGGCTCCACAATTTCATGACCAACAGCTTGTCTGTTTCAATTTGGTCCGCACAGTCCACCTTTACATCCCCAACAAAGGTCAATACTCTTTGCGGAAAAATATCACAAGAGGCAAGGATCTCGTCTCTGTACCGCTGTTCTGTCAGAGTACCTCCATCGAATACACGAAGGTCTGTGTGCTCATCTGCCTTGATGCTTGCCCAAACCATCAGGCCACCTCGACCATAGTGGTCCTTTTCGACAATGTCAAAAGACCGATATCGATTTCCGGGTTCTCTTAAGATGAGAACAGGACTTGAGTGACTGTCAAGACTGAATCCCGACTCATCACTGAAGAAAACCCTGCCTCATCCATCTTTTGCCCAAGACAGGTGTTTTCAGCAACATGATAGAAGGTTCTTTTTGTGGTTCCTAGTAAAAGGGATGCAGTGTCCAGGGCTCCTGGCACGTAGGTCACGTGCATTAAGTCTCTGAGTGACTGCTATCCGGGAAATGTATGTTTCTGTTGCATCATATAGGTTGCGAGACAGTTGTGTCGCTGTCGCGGACCTATCCCTTTTAGCTAGAAGTCTGAAATAACAACCTTGAGGCGGCGTTGTGGCCTTGACTAGGTAGGTGGACTTCTGTTCCTGTCTCTGTGAACTGTTTCCACAGAGTGGACAACACATTTCTCTAAACCCCAAGGTCCCAACTACAGGCAGACTTTGATTGGCCCGCTTTGAGTTCCAGCTATCCACTATTTAGTGGCATTGTCTAGACGATGAGGAAAGGTAATAGTGACGGTGGGTAAAAAAAGAAATTTAAAAAAAAAATCACGATTGAGCTAAGCTGCAATGTTTCGAATCGTCCTTACTCTGCAAATTTCGGCGAACAAATGAGATCTTTACACAAACGCGATCGCGACGCCACTGCCGAACGACGTCAAAGGCCACTGTGTGGTGAAGGTATCCGATCTGATACATCATTTGGGTTTAGTCGCTACTTATTTAGTAATTTTTTTCTAAAAAAAGAACAAAATAAGTTTCTCTCTCTAATCGTTTCCGTCAGTGTAGTAAAATATCGTGAGCATCGGGGAAAAAGTGGTTACGTGGTCAAAGTTGGAAGTCCCGCTTTTCGTTTCTGGAAACCTATTAAAATACCAACGTATATGTTTAAGAAGGTTCTCAGCTGATCAGCACACGCGCTGCTCATGTAACTTGCTTGAAATTATGCATTGGTGTTTCTATCATGACCGTGACAAAAAGAGGCTAGATGTCGTAGATGGATGATGTGTATACTGTATCCCTCTTGTAGCATGTACAAAAATGATGTAATTGAACTTAAATTCGCTTCTAAAGTAGGGGTCGCCAACGTGTGTCTCGGGCGCGTTGATTCTACCTTGTCCGACCTTGGTCAACTCTTGAGAGGTAATAATTTAATGTCCCGCTGAATTAGCATCATTCAGTTTAAAACTATAGTTCGGTAAAGATCCGCTGTGTCTCAGAAGACAAAGCCTATCCAAGAGATGTCACGATACGAAATATGCTTCCGTCTCGTACCGACCACAGTGCTGAGGTAAAGTATCCTCAGTGATAGATGGATCATACTTAGATTCCTCTTGCCGTCGGACTAACAGTAGGAGATTTTCATGGCTTTTCTTCTTATTTAAAGCAAATGCGTGTTAGTTTCATCTAAAAGTCCTTCACGAAGGCTAGTTTTTTCCAACTCAAAATACAGTTTAAAATTAAAAGGCTACGGATTTAAATATTGATGGCTGTAAGCCCGAAAATATGGCTGCTATTTATATATATATAATGCTGGCTATTAAATAAAATAAAATATTTGGATAATAAAATGAAGAAAGGTCGTTCAATGACAATTATTTCAGATGATAAAAAGTAGTGCAAGATTAGTAGCTGATGCTAAAAAAAGAATAATAAATTAATCTGTTTAATTTAAGAAAGAACATTTAATTAACTTAGTAAGTTAAAGTACACAAAATCGAAAGAAAAAAAACCCAGCACGTTTGACAAATCAGAGTTTTAAGGAGCGACTCCATTAGGAAATGAAAAAAATAAAGAATTTCCCATGATATTGATGAAAATTAAGAAAAATTAGAGAATATTAAAAAAATAAGTATTAAAATTTTAAAAAAATGTCGAATCTCGCATTAGATATGAAATGGTATTCATTCTTTTCAAGATGTAAGCAATGTTTTGCAATTTAATATTGTGGTCATCTGATTAAAATAATATTTTTATACAACAAAAAAAACATAAAGCACAATTGTGTAATATACAATGATATGCATTAATTCAATAGCTTTTTGTCCCTTTCCGTACATTTACTTGTGCTTTATTAGCGTGTTTTATTCTACGTAGTACAAAAATACTACCCTGTTACCTTTTATCTACTTTGTGTGTTTCAGATATTAACAAAATTTAAAAAAATATCTTGACCCTATTTGACAAAATAAGAATGTTATAGAAACCAAAATTATCTATCTTCTACCCGCAAAGAGTTGCTTCAGTATATTATAAACCAGATATTTGATCAACGGCATTTTCCAATTATTTTTAAATTGTCCTATGACACAAAGTCCCTGTTCTAAAGAATCTATCAAGAATATTTTTTTTAAAACTGATGTTCAATTTTTATCAGTCGTCACGTTACTCAAAAATAATTAATACCCTAAATACAAATTAGGTATAAATGTAACTTGAAGTTATTTCCATTTTCTTGAAGTATGCTGCACAAAACTGCAATTTTCTTATTACATACAAATGTAAATTTTTATTTGAAACATTCCGATCAAACTCAGTTTGAATAAAAAAAAATTTCCTTTTCAGTATAAGTAAAAACGCAGCTGGTGATGCACTATTTCCTTTTTGAAAAGAAGTTGCCGTCAATAGCTTTTGAGATACATTTTCCCAGAAACAGGAAAAAGAATGTTTTTACGAATTCCTTTAACACCTCGGTTCTTATACACTGCTCCTCTTTTATATCCTTCCAATCTTAACGCGATGATCTGTATGAACGAACATTCTTTCCTGTACAAATTTTACAAAAATTAAAAAAAAAAACACGTGGTTTGGAATGTTTCCTAAGAGAAGCAATACGTGAACTAATAAAAGAAAAGTAAATAAAATTTATTTGCCACATTCTATCGATTTAATCTTACATAAAATTTTTGCTTTAACAATTTTTCTTTTTGCTGTCCTGAGCAAAAACAAATTTGTACTCATTTAAGGATCAATTGCTTTTACAGTAAATAGCTGCAAAGACAACGAATTAAAGAAGTAAGTCTTAAATTATTCGTAACATGTGAACTATTTAATAAATTTAGAAAAAGAAGGGGAGATAATTAATAATGCGGACCAGAGTTGATATCTTGAAGAACTTTTTTTACTTTTTCATGAAATTTCCTCTGTATGACAAACATTCATGTACTGTGCTCAAAAAGAAAAAAAAACGAACCACCCTAAATAACTTTCGATCCTCAGGATGGTCCTTTTTTTTTCGCAGAGCGTACAGTAAAAAAGAAAAAAAAACCCACTCTGAATATCCTTTAATTTTATCTTCACGTTCCATGACTCAATTTTAATGGTTCGAGGGGGTGTCCTGAAATATGCCAATTAATTAGTGCGGACGATATTTTAGGTTGCGAAATCAGACACAAAAACGTACTTTCTCTGAATAAACGTACCTTTTTTTTCGACGAATTCAGATTTCTGACACCTAACGTATAGGGGATAGTCGCAATCTGGGGAATTTTTCTTTTTGCGTATTTCGCCATATCTCGAGAAATTTTAAAGCGAATTAAAAATTTTGCATACAATTATGAAATTTGCTTATCCAAAGAGATTTCCTTGCAAAAAATAAATTTTAATATCTATTTATTATTTTTTATTACCATTTCATAAAATAATAGTCGTAAAATTTTGAAATTTTTTGCAACATTTTAAAAAATATAAATTTATGTAGCAAATGATCGACCAGTTCCTAAGAAATTGAATTTCAAAAAAAGTCAAGTACTTAAAATTTTATTTTTTTTAATCGCACTTATAAACATTTTACGGTTCATATTGAAATCTTTCAAAAAAATTAAACTGCCTAAAGAGTTCAATAAGATGTCAATCGCTGTTGTTTTGATGTTTTAATGCGGATATTTATGTTATCATGCTGTCTTACCATCAAACAGCATGATAAGAAAATAATAATTCTATGGTACTTTACCATAAAGTCATTACCAAATTCCCATGTTTTGGTGTTCTCCGGTAATCTGCTGGTATCTGGCATTTAATCAGATAAAGCACATGGTATTTAATCATTTAAAAAAAAAATATTTAAGTATTTTTCCCGTTGCATCTTATAATATGCTATATTTCATTATTTATCAACCATAATATTTTTATCAAGAAATCTATGATTCAGAAGTGCAAGTAATATATCCCATACTCATTCAAAGAATGTATGGTATTTATCAACCATAATATTTTTATCAAGAAATCTATGATTCAGAAGTGTAAATAATATATCCCTTACTCATTCAAAGAAAATATTATTATCTAGAAACATTACGGAACATATATATAATTTCAGTTAGGTTCCATTTAAATAACATTTTACAGAATAAGAAGTTTTGCGATGTTGAAGAGACATTTCAAAGATCTATATAAGTAAATGTGGGTGAAGAAAGACGGGTATTTCGATGTGATCTTCTCAAAATAAGAGGACCCCAGTGTTCTTTTGTTGTCTTATGCCAATTGTCAATACTGACAACCGCATTTTAAGGCCAAGGGGCACGCTTCTTCTTGTTTTTCCAGTGGCGCCATTTATGGCCAAGAATATGACTTCTGTCACACGCATACGTCGCAGTCCGTTTTACAGGGAAGACACATTTACACACCATCCATCTGCAGATCGCAATTTTGACCTGACTCAGAGCGCGATCTATCTCCAATCCAGTACCCCAAAGGTATTGATTTGTTATGAGAATTTGGAGGACTTAGTGATCCTAACAGAATTTAGAGTGCTTCAGTCGCCATTTTGTTCACGGGGAGTCTTCGGCCGGAGGGGGTTGAATTCACGACCTCTTGTACATGGACCCAACGCCCTACCAGCCAGGCTATCCCGACTGAGCGTCCTCTTAAAAAGATGGTTTCACAGAAAGAATTGGTAGTACAAGTGTATAGATAAGATTGCTACCATAATATATTAATAATATGAATATTTTTATTTGGAAGCACAGAGTCGTAGGTAAAGATGGAAATATCCATTTGTTGTATAATTTCCTAATAGATAACTTTTGGTAGCTGGGCATTAATGGGATAATATATATCACTCTTCATAATACCCATACTTATAGTAGTAATACTATATGTTCCAAGCCCTCATTATAAAAACTATCACAAGATGGAGCTGCTTGCGTGAAAAAACAACTTTTTCTCAATTCTTAAGGCTTAGTTTGAAACGAGATTAAGATACAACTTGCTGCAATTAATTAAATTCAGCACTTCTATTAATAATCATAATTTAAGTAAACATAATAATAATCTTTTCACATATTTTGTGGAATAGTTAGATGAAAAAATTTCATTAATAAATTCCCAGGAGCAAAACGATATTATTTAACATTAAAGATGAAATATAATACTGCCGAACTAGGAAACGCTTGACTCCTGAAATCTGCATTCTAATATTAAAGTTAATATCATGTAAGATTAGGTAAGTAGGTACTTTATTTACAAAGCACTGGAGCTGTACAATGGACTGTTAGCGACGATCTGGGAAACATCCCTAAGGATGATCCGAAGACATGCCATCGCAATTTTAATCCTTTGAAGAGGGGGTGACTTCTCTGCTTTGGTAGCCCGGTGACCATTTTACGGTAGAACAGTTTAACGAGGACCAATACCGCCCACCTTCGGTCCCTACGCACACTAATCCAAGTGGTCACCCACCCGCGCACTGAGACGAGCCAGTGATGCTTGACTTCGGTGATCTGCTGGGAACCGTGTCTTAACGATCAGTCCACTGCGGGAATTTCGCCAATGCAATTTGAAGCTAGAAAACGCGAAAACGTATTAGTGGTAGTAAATTCGGTTCGTGAACTATTAACTGGAAAAACTTTTTAAACTGTTGAGTTGTAACTTCTTCTTGATTGTTTACATCTGTCTTCAGCAGGAATTAATCGCTTAAAAGGTATTTATAATTTAATAAATTTTTTATTCAACTTTCTAAATTGCAATAAAATTTACATAAAAAATAAAATTAGTTTCGTCGGTAGTGTTTCATCTTCAGTTAAAAATCAACTAGAGAAGTAATGAAGCACTTCAAAGCATAAAGTGTTTGAGAGGACGATATTATAAAAGCATTCAATGGAATTAATAATATTGATCTTTTAATCAAAGCGTTTAATTACTAATTTAATGATCTTGTAACTAATTAAGTCAGCAAATATTACAAATTTTGCTCATTACTACGATGACAGTTAACATCTTTATTAAAACCTGCTTTCTAACTATAATTAATAAGTATTGTAATTAGTTCAGAACATGCTTGTACAACATTGTTTACTTAGTTATTCGCATATGACAGAATTTTTCTGCAACAATGATAGATAAAATAAAAATAAAAATCTGTAAACAAATTTGTCACGTTAAAATAATTACTAATTAAGCGGCTACTTTTAGCTCACTTAAAACAATTACATTTTAGGACATTTAAAATTTAACACTTGAGATGAACACTATTGTAATTTTATTAACATTTCCTGTTCAAAATATTGTAAAATAATAATAAAATACTAAAATAATAAGTAAACATCTTTATTTTCATTTCTTGAATATAAACTGGTTGGCATGTTTTTGGTACATCATTATTTATACTTATTGGAAATGATAGCAAATGATTAAAAAACAACAACAGGTCTATTCAAAGTCAAGTTTACATGAAATGAAGAGCAGTGCCGGTAAGTAGGTACAACTTTTATTATGGAAATTTAAAAAAATTTGTAAATTTCCCGTTGGCTCTATGAGCTTGTGCTATGCACAAAAATATTTTGATAGTTAAGTGTCAGTATGCTCTAACTTCAAAAGTTTGTTTAGATATTTTCGTTTGAGTATATGCTCGAATGTTCACTTCAAATGAAAAAGGCTAAAGGCTTATGCAGTATAATTTTTTTAAAAAAAGAATAAATTTATTACATGAGATCGGTTATGAATTAAACTCTCTTGTGAATTCCCCTCCCTCTGTGATGTTTTTCGCTTCTTGTGTGGTGTTAGGGAGATTTTTTGGCTCAAATATTGTTACGAACCCATAAAACTTTTATGTTAAGGGCATTACAATTTTTTAAAAACATTTAAAAACAGTTTAAAATAAATATTCACTTCTTAATAGTTTTAAATTTAATAGTGTTTTCATTGTAAAAATTTTTATTCTCTCTTTTATGATTTCAATTTTGTTGGCTACTTAGCCCTATATTTGACGATAATACATAGTAGGTAGAAAAAGGTATTTTTTTCGATGTCTTAAAATGCTTTTTGAGATAGAACCTGGAATATCGGATCTTCCTCATTTATCGAAATTTAAGACAAAAGTGAACTACCCATAATAACGAATTGTTTTTTTAAAAAACTAAAAGTGGAATAAATATTTACAACATCGATTATTGAGCTTTCATTCGCAAAGTTAATCACCAGAATTCAAAAAGTTGGGCAAAAGTTTGAAATATTTAGAGAAAAGTTTAGAAACTTCCATAAACAATTCCTAACTTAAAAATTAAATCACATTTCTAATAATAATATTTCTTGTAATTTTTAAATAAGACTAATAAGGTTTGTTTTTGACATATGAGACAATGTTAATTGAAACAAAATTATAAAACTAATAATTAAAACTAGCTATTTAAGAAAACAAATGTAAAAGTTAGCAAAAACCACTAGTTGTACAAAAAAATCAGAGCGCCTATTGAATTAACAAACATGAAAAAATGTATGAATTATTTATAGATCGAGTCTAATATATATATATCCTTTCCACCCCCATATTTCATTAGTAATTTATTTGAATAAATAATTTCGACTTAAAAATATATTTTACAAATTTATTAATTTTATTATAAGTTTACAATAATATATTTCAAATAAAATTTAATCTGCATATTTTAATAATTGATTTATATATTTTGAAATGATTTAATTTATAAATATTTTGGAGTAGTAATGTTTAATTTATTGTAATTTTTATATATTTTGATTTAGCGGCGTTACAATTTTTTATTCATTTATTTATCCTTTACTTTTATTTCATTATCAGGGGTCTGTCTGTCCAGGGTAAATTTACTACCGTTTAGCGGTACTTTCACAAATTCAACTTTAGGAAAAACGGTAGTTTCATGAAATAGTTTTAAAAAAGCAAATTCTCGTGCAAACCCCGTTCTTGTTGCAATCTATGAGAAAGAGTTTTTCTGCAAGCTGTCTTTTACGAAAAGGTCAGATAGTGCAATGTGGTAAGCCTAACCGTTCGCTTACGCCATATCAAAGCGAACTTTGTTTTCGCTGAGTTTTTAAAAATGAAACTACGAGCCCTCTATAAACTTTACAACAAGTCGAAATTCAAACATTATTCTAAACATTCGAACATTATCTTCAGCACTATTGTAAATTTATTCAAGCATACCTTTATTTTTTATGAACCAATTTTTTCAGTGTGAAACTTCTTTTCGTATGACCTAATCAAAAATGTTCTCATAATGAAAATAATTTTTAGTGCTGGTACTGTTAAATACATGTTTTTATTAAATTCAAGTTGAAATTTAACGATTTTACAATAGCAAAATTATTTTTGAATGTATGGGGGAAAGTATATCGAAATTACCAGTCATAAATAATTTTCATTTTTAGTGAAAACTTTTGAAAATATTTTCTTACTTTACGATATTTTTGTGTTGATTTTTTTAATATAATTTTTAATTTTCACAAATTATATCTAAATTTTCACAAAATAGGTACCTCTCAAAAAAACGTAGACAGATCCCTGAATATTATCTATAATGATTTAATGATTTGAGCATTGTGATTTTGCGTTTGGCATATAGGCTTTATTATCCCTATTATCTTTCCTCTTTAATGTCGTTTTTTTATGTCCTTTAGTGGGTGACCTATTTGCTTTTACCTTTTTTTCCTCTTTTTTTGTCAAGACAATTTATGTGTCTTTTCATGTTGGTTGTACTAAAAAAAATGTTTTTCTTCAGAAAACTTTACTTTGAATATAACATATCGGTTAAATAATTTAAGGCTTTGATTTTTTTTAATGTTTAAAAAGTTTTGGCTGTGTTCTTAGTCGAATTTGTGTCAATTAATTGTGTTCTTCTTTAATAGTTTGCATATCGTCACGCGATGCTATTATTCGCAAAAAAATTTTGATCGGAGAATGATTGTTTCTTCTTGGACATGTCGCTTAGCATTATTTCTAATTTCCTCTCCTTTGTTTCTAAAACGTAAAAAAAGGATTTTATGGGACATTTTGAGCTAAAGCTACTAAGTTGATTAGTGTTTAATAAAATATAATTTTTGAATTACAAGAATTTAGTTGATAAGACAATATCAACTGATAATTTCTAGAACTGATATCTTATTAACTAATTTCTGTATCTTAAAATAATTTACGATATTTTCACATCATTAAGTCTCATGGACATTAAGTCACAAGAAAAATTAATGCTGTAATTACCTTTTACTCAAATTTACCTTTCTTAATAAATAATATTAGATTCTTCATATCTGCAATCAAGGAATCTCTGATGGAATTTTCTGACTAAAATATTTTCTACTAGGAAATTAGAAAATAAATAATTAGCTATGAAGTGTTTTTACGAGCAAATGTAAAATTCAATTAATTGAAAAACTTTAATTGAGACTAATTGGATCTACAATTTTAGAGGAGTTTATCATATTTATACTGGATTGGTGAAATTAATTCAAATAGTTCTACTTTTTTTTCTAATTGAACGTTCCGTTTCTATTTTACAATTAAATAGAAACTACTCTTATTAATTTGCACTGTTATTTCTTTCAAAATACGTGTTAAATTGTTTTTTTAAACTTATTGTCCATTTCTGTTATTATGACACTAAAAAAAATAATTATGCTTCCTTAGCATATTTATGGCCAGTTTCAAAAGAATATTCCACAATTCAAAAATATCTTACGTTAAAAAACCGTGATTTTTATAATTTTTAATATATCTTGGCTATGGTACAGATGCAAGAACGAGCTCATTCTCTCTTACATAACTTGTTTTAAAATTATTAATTAGTCAATTTTAAAGCAATATGCATGTACTGAATACTTGACTGTCAGTAACAAAGCTGAGACGAGCTTAAAATTTCGTTTCATTTATTGGTTAGCTTTTTAATTGAAATAGAAAATTGTTTCTATCGATTATGCCTCATTAATTTGTAAGCTATTGTTTAGAAACATTTTAATTTTCAGAACTTAATTTATGAGTCAGTAACGTTATATATCTTTCAAATCCCTGAATGAACTTTATTGTTGTGAACCAAAAAATAGTAAGTTTTATATAATTATTTATAAAATCTTGATATTGCGCCATCGGAAAAAATAATAATAATCAGAAGGGTGAAAAAATATCGATTTATAACATAACATAAGACTGAAAAAATTTCTGAAGAGAGAGACAAAACAAAATATTTCTCTTCGAAGAAAAACTTCCGCGTCAGTGAAGTCAAGAATCACACCCGCTCTTAGAAAAAATCGCCAAACAGGAGAGCGGGGCTTGAAATGCTGTAATAGGATAATCACGAACCGGAGAACAAGTCATGTAATGCATCGTGAGTGTAGTTCGGTCACCAGGAGTTGGCTCTTGGCTCCACCTCCTTGGACGAAGAGTTCGTTTCAGAGCGGGAAGTAAGAGGAGAAACGTCTCCGCGCTTGAAATTAAAACAACCCTTAATAAGCTCCAAATACAAACAGCAAATTCTTTTTCAGTCGATTACTTTTCTTTATCATCTGCTATTACACTTTTCGTTATTCTAGCTAATTAAATATATTGCAGCAAAATGTTTTAAAACAGGACAAACTGTTCACTCAAAATCGAGAAATATCATCAAATATATGAAATATTTAATGTTAAAAAAATGCACATAAAAATTGCAAAATAAATATTTTTCTCATGCGATTGCCAAGCAACCTTGTTCAGGATTGCTCACATCCTTCTCCCGAAAATAGCGAAATAGTATCGTCGGATACCACGTGATAAAGGCGGAGCCAAGTGCTTACTCCTGGTGAACGAATTATAGTCAATCTATATTATAAGTCTATAGTTGGTTGTGAAGAAGTTAGGAGAGATGCCTACTTGTGTAATTGATTCATCGTGCGTGTTTGTGTGGTATACACATTATTAACTGCTGCTGATCATTTTATAAAATCTTTCATAAAAGAATGTTTAAAAAAATCCCCGGTTTATTTCGTTGAAATCAAATAGCAATTGAATGAATAAAACTCCAAACTACATCAAATGACTGTAAAGTTTAAGAAACATTTTTCTTTTAAAAAAGGATAATAAATAACATAAAAACAAACAGTTCAACTGTTTCTTTTTGGAATAAAGAATAAAAATTATTTTACTTAACAAATATATATTTTTAACTTTACTTACAAATATATATTTTACTTTTTTAGATGTTTATATGAAAAAATGAAGGTAATTGTATATTGCTTTCATATTTGAATGACGTTTATTTTATGGTGTGTTTTGTTTTAAAATAAAATAATTTTGTTTTAAAATAGTAATGTTTGTAATGATTTTTTTTATTCTTAATTACTGCAGTGCGTAATTTATACTGAAACTTTGTTGTAAATCTACAGAATTTTAGAAAATGGGGGTTGGCAAATATGATTATTAAAACTTGATAAAATATAATGTTGAAATTTTTTTATAGTAGTACTTGAGTGTAATGAAAACAGTTAGATATATTTAAAATTTGGTTACTTTTAATTTTTCAATATATCGGAAGCAATTTTCCTTTAACAATGTCGTTAAACATTTACTCTAGCTCGTAAGTATTTATACTACCAGCATTGTGCTTATCCCTTTAATTCTGAACTATGCAGTTGAAATTTGAGACAAGAAGTACATATTTTTATTTTTTATTTTCACCATGTTTAAAAATATATTATAGTAAAACAATCATAATAGAAAAATTTCGTTGACTTAATGTTTGAAATTCAGCTGAAGAATATTTACATTATCTTAAAAAAGAGAAATCAAATCAATGTAACATAATCTTAAAGAAAAAGAAAAGGAATCAAATCAATGTAACATTATCTTAAAAAAAGAAAAGAAATCAAATCAATGTAACATTATCTTAAAAAAGTGAAGAAATCAAATCAATGTAACATTATCTTAAAAAAAGAAAAGAAATCAAATCAATGTAACATTATCTCAAAAAAAGAAAAGAAATCAAATCAATGTAGCATTATCTTAAAAAAGTGAAGAAATCAAATCTATGTACAAAAGAATCTTGCTTAAATTTTCATTTGTAAGATCCTATATATTCTTTTGTAAAACAAGTTATGTAAATGCATAATATAGTTTTTTTTATGGCTAACTCATCAATACCAGAAACTTGACTCCGACCTCTGCTCAATGTCTTGCATTTTCTTTTCTTAAAAAAAGTCATGTTTAAAATGTTTACATGTAAAGCCTAGTTTTTTTGGGAGACCTATTTACTATGTTCTTAATGCATGATCTCTTATCAGCAAAAAACAAGAAATAGAATTGTTTTGTTTTAAATAAAAATACGTTTTGTGAAAGCAACGTTCTCAAAATAGTAACTGATGGTAGTAAAATTTCGATCATTAATGCTAAAAGCAGCTTTTAAAAAGGTTTGTAAGATTGGGTTGTATTATTTTTTTTTTGTCTCATTCTTGTACGCAATTATATGTTTGTGCAAATTTAATTTACAGAAAACACAAAATTTATGACTTTTTTTAAAAATTTAATTGTTATGTAGATTTTTAGCAAAGATTGTTGTTTTAGTTCATAGCATCTTTAAGTAATTATCGAATTGATCTCCTAAAATTATTTTTACAATATAAAACAAAAATATTGACAATTTTTAAAATAATAAGTCCCCTAAAACAATGCCTACGGGTGTCTTTTGTTTTGTTTCAGTTTTTTTGTTCGATAAAATTTCAGATACTGGAAAATAAGGTAACGTAAGTATTTCTCTATCTAATTTCAGTGAAAGAAGAAATGGAAGAAAATTTATAAAAGTAAGTAATTGGTTATTTTTAAATTAATTTCTTTATTATCACAATTATTGGGTCAGGGATAGCCTGGTTGGCAGGGCGTTGGACTCCCGTTCGTGAGAACAGGAGTTCGAATCCAATCAGCAGAAGGTGCCAGCCGGTGCTTCGCGTTTAAATCTGTCTGGTCACAAAGTCCTCCATGTTCCCTTAACAAATTAAACCTCTGGGGGTACTGAATTGGAGATTGATAGTTATCTGATTCAGGTCAAAATTGCGATCTGTGGATATATGAATGAGTCCTCCCAATAAACGGGTGTGACGTATGGGTGTGGCAAAAGCCGAATTTTTGGTCATAGATGGCGCCACTTAAAAACAAGGACAATCGCACCCCCTCTGCCTCAATAGCCAACGACAATATCATAATTAATACAAAAAATGGCACTTTAAAAGTTTTTAAAACAGTAATATATTTAATAGCAATAAATATATTTAAAACATGATTAAGACTTTTAATAAGGCAGCAATTTTATTTTATGGAAATAAAAAAGTGACATATAATTAAATTTCAAGATGGTAATAACAAAAAAAATTAAAGTTAACATTTCCACTCAATTTAAATTAAAATATAACTTGTATACTATTGAGTGTGGTTTTTATTATACAATTTAATAATGTGAATAATGTATGATAATTATGAAATTAAAAATGATTAGAGCAAAATGAGAGATGACTAGAGTAATAACTCTTATAAAATATGTTTTATAAACTTAAAAGTTCAATTGAGATTTTGATAAAATTGACTTATTACTAAAAAAATTTAGGAATACATTTAAAATTAAAATAAACACATGCAAATGATTAATGATATAAAATTTATCAGAGAACTCATTTTTGAAGAAAAATAATATCACAAGCTAAGTTATTCAAGTATAATTTCTCAGTAAAATATTTCATTCATAAAGCTGAGTTAGATATAAAACATAATTTAAAGTAAGAGAGAGGAAAATGGAAAGTAGCAGTATTTGGTAATTTCATTTTATTTAGTATTTCTGTATTGTTAACAAAGTAATTAAAGCGTGGCATGGCATCATAGAACGTTATGTTTTACTGCTTCACAACAATACAGAAAATTAAGTAAGATTATTTCGCAGAATTATTCTATCATTCAAATCTTCTCCTTGCGTTTTCAAATAGCGTCGCAATATAATAACAGAAAATATAAAATGTTATAGTATATAGTATCATAACGAATGCAAAATAATATTACGGCAAATGCTAGATAATATTAGTTTTCATAGAATCTAACGTTATGTAAAGCAGAAAAAACAGCGACCTTCTGTATTTTTCTAATATTCGAAAAT
The DNA here is from genome assembly GCF_043381705.1 of Parasteatoda tepidariorum. Taxonomy (NCBI): domain Eukaryota; kingdom Metazoa; phylum Arthropoda; class Arachnida; order Araneae; family Theridiidae; genus Parasteatoda; species Parasteatoda tepidariorum. The sequence goes on from NC_092215.1 coordinate 43,020,463, forward strand.
TATGCAAGATAACGTTAGATTTTCCTTTATTTCTATTGATGTTATCTAATATTAGTGCTACTAGGGATTTGTACGGACGGAATACCCAATCATCATCTCAATATTATTTAGCTGAAGAAAACTAAGAAGATGATCCTCAGAAAAAGGTAAGTGATATTACCTTTATTTACTATTGATATATTTAAGAAACAAAAATACAATAGATCAAGCATTTTTAGCCTCCGAACAGGGACCAAAAAATGCTTAATTGGTCGGGGGCATATTAGTATCTCTTGTATTAATTGGTCCCTGATAGGGGCCATTAAGAGTTTTCTTATTTATCTTTTATTAGAACTTTGATTACATGGACTAAAACTTGCAGGTTCTTTTTCAAATTTTCATAATGTGAAATGATTTTCACACTAAACTTTTCTTGGCATAAAACAAATTTATTTAAACACCTACTATGCCACATCACAAACATAAAATTAAGTATATAGAAATATTTACAAATCACATCGTCAAAACGCGCTTCGCTCCTTCCTCCCACATACTAATCCTTTTTTCACCACTCTCCTAGAAGACAGATTCTCTTTTTTAATTAATTCTTAAGTTTTGTTCATATTTTGTAGCGCCATCTAGTGGTGGCAAACCTTACACATGGTGACTAAAAAAGTAGTTCGTTTAGGATTATTTCAAATTAAGATAAAGAAATCCAAACAAAAGTGGTCATTAATAACTAAATGATTAATCGAAAATATCCGAACGAAAAGGTAGCAATCGATGAATTGGTTGAGTTAATCTCTGAATTAATGTTAAAACAAGAACAATCGAAATTCAGAAGGGTATTACGGATTTAGAAGAAATCGATACAGAAATTATAAAAGATGATGAATTACAAAGTGAAAGCATATTGTAAAGAAAAATAGAAAAAAATCTCGCAGCATCTGATTTCTGGACCGAAAATAAATACTAATGTGAGAATAAATGAAATTCTTTCTGTGAATTGTAACAATAGAGAAATTTTCTGGCGATCCTTCAGACTTTATGATCAATTCGAATCTGGCGTAGATAAAAATTCTCATCAGTCGAACTTTAATTACGTGAAAACGTATTTATTAAGTTCTGCCTCAGTTGCGATTAAGTGATAACAAATAACAAATATATATCAGTAATGATACATTAAAAGAACGCTTTGGCAATAATTAACTCCCATTTGAATAAATTATTGGACTTAAACCCAGTGGAAAAAACAACAGAAATTTTACATAAAGGAAGCTTTTTGATTCTTGTCAAACCAAAATAATGAACATTTGGGAATCAATAAAGAAAATAAAAGGGCTTTGCTCTCTTCTATACTTATTAAATTACTTCTCTCGGATATAGTATTAGAAATAACTAAAAATATAGCTACGATAAAAGTATCAGATATTCAAGAAATTTTATAAACGGTCAGTCAGTTTGTGATCAGTCAAGAAAATGTCACGGCCTTGAGTTAGTTCATAACATAAGGTTTAGAATATTTCCCATTTCATTCCTCAAAGCGTAGAAGTAGAGTGGAATTCGAATAAACAAAATAAAAACCGCATCTCGACGGAGTCAGGATTATTGAATAAATCGAGTAATATATAATAATAATAAAATAAATATCTCTTGCAATAACTATAGACATAATTTAAGGGACTGTGATAAATTCAAAATAAAAGAAATAAATGAGAAACGCGATATTCTAAAAAGGTGGGGTTGTTACTTTATTTCTTTTTGGATTGGTCAACGGCTAAAAGATGTAGTTTAATAAAATGCGATACATAATTTAGACGCCGTTATATGTTAATGCGTCTGAAAAAGAAAGTGTATAGTAAAGTGGAAAATACATTTTTATCGAATGATACTTGTAATCAAGAAGTATTAATGCAAATATTTACTTTTCGCTAAATAAACGGACATATAGAAATCTGTGGAGGTTCGTTCTTGCGAATGAAAAGTGAGAGTTTTCGATCGTAAACAGTTGCGGTTACGAGTTTTAAAGTTGAGTCGCCGCAAATCGTTATAAGTGGATTGATAGACACGGGTTCCCCAGAAGTCACATATTTTAAAAGAAACAATAAATAAGATTGGTTACGATCCAATAGGGCAAGAAAACTTAAATCTTTCCGGCGGATCACGTGAAGTAATTCAGCATAATAAATAAAAAATTATTTTGATTAATTTAAACTGGGATTATTTTTGCAGTTTTGAAGTTTACGACCAGGAAAAAATATGTATTCCTAAAATAAAAGACGGTTCGTGGATAAAAGAAGCAAATACGATAGGAATTGAATTTTGCGACTGCGAAAATATTGAAGAGTTGATTTCGAAACGAAAATATCTTAGTCATCTGTCTATTAAGTCGATGTCATCCTAGTATCTTTTTATATATTTTTTAGAATGGATGTTTAGTAAAATTTAATGAGATGTTTTCGAAATACTCACCATCATTTCAATATTATATAAATGAACAAAACAAAAACTGCGGTCCTCAGAAAAAGGTAAGTCAACTTACCTTATTTTGAATTGATATATTTAAGAAACAAGAATACGATAGATAAAACACTATTAAAGTTAAAAGATGTAAGATATATTTAACCCACGAAAGGCTTTAATATTTATATGAATTTACGATATAAATTTTATCAGTAATCGTAAAAGATTGCGCCACTGGTCTGAAGGAAAAATAAAATAAATTCGACAAAAGATTCTATAAATGAAATGAGGATTCACGGAATATTTTTTCTATAATTTATGACAATGTACTTTACTTATCATTTTTATCATTTCACTTATCATACTTTAAAATGCCTTATCATTTTTAATTTCCAAAAAAAATAATTAATTTGAGTAATTTGATCAGTATGATATATATTATAAATAAAATGATTTTAATACAGCAATATAAATATTAATTTATAATATTCATAAAATAAAAATAAATAAATTTAAATTAATATTGAAATAATATTAAAATATTACTTTAAACTAATAAGACTAGGAAATAATTTACATCTCTTTCGTCTTAAACGTTAAAAAAAAAGTATTGTTACTGGAAACGGAAATGTTACTCACTAAAAAAATAAAATATATAGCAAAAGAACAGACAGTTAAATATAAGAGATTAATTATGACGCTATCCTTTTAATATACACTGCAATAATGAATAAATATTAGAAGAATCTATATCCTGAACTTAATCAAGTCATAAGCAAATTTACTTAGTAGAAGACTAATTGTTTTCAAAAAAAGAGTAATAAAGTGATAAATGACTCTGTTAATACAATATTGGAGTAAGTAACGACATTTTTTTGTAGAAAAATTAAGTCATTATCACTGAAATAAACGCACACAAAATTATTCAAATAAAATGATTTTACAAGTGTTCTATACTAAAGAAAATAATGTATTTTATTCCACATTATACAGTATACAAAACGACCTACTGCTTAACCTTTTTTTTTTAAACACGGAGAAAAATATTTTGGGAAAAATTACTTTACTGTATGACAGTGAAATTTCTGTTAAAAAAAACCACCATTCTGATTAATAAAACTGAATTATATGATTCCATGAATGGTCTAATTCATTTAGTAATTTTTCCGTTCATATGATAACAGTTAACTGGGAATTCTGGTATATAGAATTATAGTTCTTATTACCACACATTTAGTAAAAAATACAAAACTGAAAAGTGAATGTAACCAAATAAATGGTTTCTATGCTTATGCTCTAAGGTATCATGATAAAATTACCATATCTTATCACATTTAGCAAATTTTATCACATATTTTAAAATTATATTTTATTGCTTCGGTAAAAATTGTCGAGCTTTCCAGTGTTCTCATACAGTCGAAACATGGCAAATTTGACCATATTCAGGTAGTTTTAATCATACTTGTTTCCCAGCACACTACTTTATTAAGAGTTAAACGATTGTAATTATTAAAGACTTATTACTTTTACATCACTAACTCTAATAAATTTTAACTGCCAAATCTGTAAGTGATTTCGCCACTCTAAAGAAAAGTGTTTTGGGGCATACTTTTGATTAAATACTTTTAATTCTTAAAAGCTTTTTAGATTAAATGAAACCATAAAAACTTATTGTAATTTTCTTTTATACTTGATTCAAAAATTTGAAAATGATGCTATCTTTTTCTCTTTGAAGTTTTAATTAATCCCTATTTTTTTTCCTCCTTTTACTGTTAGTTTTAAATTAAATTTAGATTTATAATCCTAATTAATCCAAATACGGTGCACTTTTAAAATTCATTTTATTCTTTTGTGTGGTATATACCAAAATATCGAAAGAATGTTTGCGCAAAGTAAGGCATTTAACATAATACAAATGAGCAACTGATTCTGATTTTTTCTTCAATCTACTTCTTTCAAAAATATATTAAGCAAGCTTAGTTTTAAGTTCAAAATATGACTAATGAAGGGAAAAAGATCCCATCTTTAAAAACCTTAAAAACTTTAATTTTATCCGTCTTAAAATAATCCATTTTTTGTACATTTATACTACAAACTGACATTTTTTTCCACTCGTCTTTTTTAAATCTTTGCACATAACTTATAAATGATAATTGCAGCTTGTCTTTATATTTTGCGACTCAAAAAATAAAATGAGGGAAAAAATGTTTATTAAGAGAAAGTAAAAGATTAATTTTTATTTCAGAACATAATTAAGTGACAGCTTAAGCGTAGGTAAAATGTATTTTTTGAACCAATAAAATTTCATCACTACATTAGCGAATATTGTCTAGGATCTTCAAAATTATTTAGGGTTATTTCGTTATATTTTCCAATTATCTGTATGTAGGGTAAACTAACCAGTGAAGGAACATTTAAGATTCGCTCGCCTTTTAAAAAGTCATATTAATTTCAAAATTCGTAATTTTAGTTAAATTGCAGTGTCAACATATGTGTTACTAATTGCAAATTATGTAAAAAAATTGTAGAGAACTTACATTATATTGTTTTAAAGTTTTGGAGGTTCAAATAACAAGTAGTAAGAAGACCAAGTGAAGGAACAGCTCTTACCAGTGAATGAACACCCAGTAAAGGAACACTTAATTTTGGTTATTTTTTAATGCTCTTTATGAATTTATAAGCCATACAAATATTTAAAAACAAGCCTATTCTTGAAATTATAACATATAAATACTTGGAAAATGTTAACTTTTTTTTGTAATCATGAATTGAAAATTAAAGTGTCAACATATTAACACATACTGTTCATTCACGCGGAAATCTATGCCCAATAAAGGAACATGTCTGTTCCCTCACTGGTTAGAAGTTGTTTTTCGTATTTTTAACATACTTTTGATGCGGAACAGCATTAAAGGTACAAGAAAATTAAAGTTTATCTTTTATTTTCATCCACTTAGAAAAAAACCCAGTAAAGGAACACTTGTTCCATCACTGGTTTTTCATCGTTTGGGGATCCAGTGAATAAACACCCCCTTATCTCAGTGCTTTATTATGCTATGATGCTTTAAAAAAAATGAAACGTAACTTCAATAACTATATTTTGAATTCTCTTTTTCACAGTGAGAAAAATAAAACTATTACATGCAATTAATTCCACTTTAAACATATAAATACAAAAACTCACTTTATAATTTTTTCAAGGAAACAAGGTGTTGCAGAGGTAATAAGAAATTCAAAATTTTTTCCTGAGAAGTCTATTTGACCAGGTAATCCAAAACATTGCTAGATGACTTCCTACTGTTTGGCAGTAAGCTATTGTTATCAATTAATCTAAAGAAAAACTTTCAAATTCTTATTTTTAATCAATATATATGAAAAGTTGCTTCACTGGTTGATTTACCCTAATTAGTGCAATTAAAAAAGAGAATTATTCTTTTTTTCTAAAATTACGTGAAATAGGCATGATGGCAATTTAAAAGAATAAAAATCAAATATTTGATGCAATAAACTGTCTCTTGATTTTTTGAAATCAAAATGCATAATAATTATATTTTTAATCCTATTAGAAAAAGGTATAACTCATGCTTTAAACATAAAAATGGGAAATTGCGATCAGCTTAAAAACTGACGCCAAAATTGAAATAAAAAGAACTAAAAATAAAAGTTTTGCAAATATCATTATTTGGTATATAATAATTTAATAATATTCTTATAATCTATTTTTTTTTTTATTTTTTTATCTTTTCCAGTGTTTGAATAACTCACAATACTAAGCCTCATAAAACTTTAATTAGCAATATAGCCCCGTAATATTTTAAAGAAATATTAATAAGACCATATAACTTTTATCCCAGTTTAAAACTTAATTGAAAAACCAACGGGGTCCATTAAGTTAGTCATTGTTATAATTACTGCAAAAATTTCTGACAATTTTTCAGCTCTACTGTAAACGGTTCCTATCAATTGAGTTTCAATCTTAATAAAACTTTCTCTGAGCTTTCTAATACTAAATGCCTAAATTCTGAGTAAAATTGAAATGATTATCTTCATATTCCCTTTCAGGTATCATGAAAATGGTTAAATTACCTGTGGGTTCCTTTTCCCCTCTTTAATAGCTTTTTCTTTCCATCATTCGCGCCATTTTATTGCTGTTTTATTTTCATCGATTTGAAACTATATTCTGGTACATTATTCAATAAAAATTACTCCTCTTGATTATTATTTAGCCTAAAATTCATTCTTCCAGATATATTTCAGTCATTTTTTCACGCTGTCATTTGATGTCCCCTTCTCTTGTGTAAATAATATCATACATTATATTTTATTTTATAACCGTCGTTGACCAGCAGACCCAATTTTGAGTTTATGGCCTCCCATGTTCAACGCCGTAGCCTTGCAATTATGAACCCAATCCAGAACACAAGTAAGCTAAAAGATCAAGCATTAGGAGAAACTTTATCTTCGTGGAGGACGTTTTGATGGAACTAATCCGCATTTGCGTTATAGGGAGAGGAAAACCACGAAATTCTCTCATGGTTATTCTGACAGTAAGGGGTTTCTAACCCATGATCCGCCTACCACTAAGGATATTTTACGTCGGCACTATGGTCAGTGCGAGCCCAGTGCGAAATTCGTGTCCACCAGCCATCGCTAGGATTTGAACCCAGCTCACCTCAATAGGAGGCGAATGCTCCGTCCTCTGAGTCACCATGGCTCTATACATTATATTTTATATTATTATACTATAACCGTCGTTGAACAGCCGACCCACTTTTATGGGTTTACGACTGCTATTGTTCAACTCCGTAGCCTTGTAATTTTGAACCCAATCCAGAAGACCAGGGAACTCCTGGATCGAGTATTGGGAGAAATTTGCCTTCATGGAGGACTTTCAGATGGAGCTAACCCGCATTCGCGTTACATGGAGAGAAAGACCACGAGAATCTCCCACAGTTAGCCTGTGACGGTACAGTAGTGACGGCAAGGGGACTCTAGCCCATGATCCGTCTACCACTGAGGATATTTCACGTCAGCACTGTGGTCTGTGCAAGCCGGATGCGGAAATCCTAACGACTATGATTCGAACCCGGTTCGCCTCATTGGAAGGCGAACGCTCTATCCCCTGAGCCATCGTGGCTCTATACATTATATTTGAACAAAATATATTAATAAAAAAAATAGAATTCGGATAAAAAAAAATAAACTTTTCATGGGATACTGTGTTTTTCTCAAAAGAAGCGCATTTCATAAACTTTTCAACCGTTGGGTTAATCAAGAAATAATATTTATCGCTGTGGCAATGTAATTACAAGCGTTTATGTGACAATTTTTATTCTTATTTTTTACCAACCAATAACTAATAAATAAGGAATCATTACATACATTTCAATGCAAGATTTTAATCTCGTTCGAAATTGCAATAGGAGTTCCAATAGTCCATTGTGGAAAGATAACTTTTATAAATGAATGGTTTAATTGAATATAGAATCAACTTTTTTTCAGGAATACATTTTGTTACTAAAATGCGAATACTGAAATTACATTGAACAACATTTTGTCACTTAAATGTCGGGAAATATCTTAACACACATCAATGTTTCCTAGAATATATAGTTTAATTTTAAATACTAATTAAAAAATAAGTACTATACACATGAAACAATTGACTGGAAACTATCTTATCCGTAAGGGAATTAATTTCGCTATCTTGTTTTAAGTTATTTGTTTTGAAAGATGCAATGCTAGCTAAAATAAGTATCACAATGCACTAAAAGTACATCGGCATTAAAATCAAAATATTTTTGAAAGTATCTTCACATACCAGTGATCTATTTAGGCTTTTATCTGACTAATAAAGTTAAAATTCACTGTGAAATTTACTTAAAAGAGATAGATGCACAGAACACTAGTTAAAATAGTTCTTATAATCTCACATTTAGTAAAAAGTGCAAAGATAAAAAGTAACGATTAAACAAACTATAAACTATTTGAACAACTGCAAACTATTTGAGTTTAACTGCTTAAGAACATAACGACAAATTAGATGCCTTCAGTTGCGATACTTTAATGTTTATAGAGGTTTAAGCAATTAAGAGTCTCAAAACTTTTAATGTGAAGGGAGGTATATAAAATGAAACAATTCCAAGCGAATAACTTAAAATCCCAGGTCTTTCTTTGATAATACACCTTACTTACAAAGCAATGTGTTCATTGAACAGGAAGAGTCTTCAAGAAAAGATTCTTAAACCCTTCTTGGAGGAATCTTAGTCAGATAAATAAATTTCTGTTCAATTCATTTCTTTGCCAAAAATAATTCAGCTGAAAGTGCTTTGGAATTCATTGCACCAAATTGTAAAGTTTTCATTTAAAAACCAAAGCTTTTGAATTTTATTTTTAAAATAAATTTAAATAATATCGTTATATAATATAGTCATATAATTTAGTAGTATAATATAGTAAGGTAATAGTTATATAGTATTGTAATTATAATTAATTTGTATATATATACATTCTTATAATTTCAAATTGACTTTTAATAGTTACTGCACATTATTGTGAGTGAATAATTTTAGACATAAAAGTTTTCAATCATATAAGAATTTATTTTTTATGGGTGGCATATTGAACAAAAATTTTCCTTAAAATAAAAAGAACACTTCTGCAAATTTTGAACTTTTCTATATCTTAACAAATTGGATTCCATTCAGCTATTTATTAATAAATGCTTTCACATAAATTTGTAATAGAAATTTCCTAAAAGAAAGAATAAAGAATCTACTAAACAGAAGTTCATAAAATATTCTAATTTGTGTAAAAATTTGTAGTTTATCAATTGTTGAAAAAAACTATAAGCGCAGATTCTTAATTGTTACTAAAATATGAAAAAAAAAATATCTTAAAGAGATTTAACGAGGAGCACTCATTTTAATGAATTGAGTAACAATAATTTTTATTAGAATATTTGTCTAACAAATTTTAAAGAAAAAAACTAGTATTCACGTGACTGAAAGTTGAATTATATAAACCTTTATTGGGAAAAACGTTCTTAACCAAAACAAACATTTACCATTATGAAAAATAAACCCAATGCTGACATCTTTATTAAATCAATTATAACTAGTAATAATTAATTTTCTTTTATGAAAGATAATGGTCTTTCGTAATCAGAAAAGATAAGGAAAACTATTATTTCACTTTAGACGCTTAAGTTATAAACAAGTCCACGCAATTAATGATTATGGTACAAATAATTGGTTAAACACACAAAAACTTCAATTAACTTTTTTAAAGAAAAAATGTAATTCTTTATTATAAGTTAATTAAAAGTAAAAGAATTAATTTTGGTTAATATTGATTTTAGTTCATTATCAGTGTTGTAAAATAATTCCATTATTTTGCAGCACATACTATTTAATTATCCTGATATTTGCATTGAATATCAAATTTTTAAATAAAAAATGCATTATAAATAGATCAACCAATATTAAACAAATTATAAATGCATCGACCGATGGTTTAAAAAATATGTGAACCAATTAACCGAAATTATTACATTGCTTATAATAATAAATGAAATGAATAAAATATTATCATTTAATCCCAAATTAAATACTTTGATTATTCAAAACGTACAATCAATAGTTAAATTAACAAATTAACAAATATTAACAAAAATTAATATTTTATTAAATTATAATTTATTAATTTTATTTAAATTTATTTTTATTTATTAATTTATTAAATTTATTAATTTTATTTTATTTAAATTTTATTAAATTATAAATTAATATTTATAATAATTAACAAAATATTATGTTTATTGGTTTACATGCATTCGCTGGCTTGTGTGCTCCATTCAGGCAAACATTTGTCAAATAGAAGGATAAATAGCAATATACAGAGAAGACAACATGAAGATGAATCCAGGGTACCGGCGGGGTTTGAACCTGCTACCTTCACGCTTTACACAGCGTTTGGCAGGCGACAACGCTAGGCCAGAGAGGCCTCAAAATATTATGTTCTTGTAACGGACAGTTTTTACAGTAGTCATTTTAACGTCGCACTAGAGCTGTACAATGGACTATTGGCGATGGTCTGGGAAACGTTCCTGAGGATGATCCGAAGACATGCCATCACAATTTTGATCCTCTGCAGAGGGAATGGAGCCCCGCTTCGGTAACCCGATGATCTGCTCGCGAAGTCAAGCACTTTAAGAACAGTTCAACGAGAACCAATACCGCACACCCTCGGTCCCTAGGCAGACTAATCCAAGTAGACACCCACCCGCACACTGACCGCAGGACTGTAACGGACAGAATTCGAATAGAAAACTGCTTTATGCTCAAACTTCCAAATGAGGATATATTTATTATTTGAATAACACAAAGTTTGTAGCATAAATAAGACAAGAAACACAATAACATAAGCTCACCGGACAAAAAATTAGTCACCCTAGTGCGCAAGCACCGATGAATCCTCGAGTTTCGTTAGATGACGCAGTGGTCAAGTGACGTGCTCAACTGCATGCGCACTGCTTCAACCTGATCAAAGATAAGTAGCTATCAGTGGGATATTTTTGTTTGAAGCGGAAATTATGTGTAAATATGAGTAAGAGTAAAGATGTGATAGAGTGGCCAAAAGAGGCAATTGTGTTTGGCCGTGCTAATGGTCATATGGTGAATGAAGTTGCTGGATTTGTTGGCGTTTCAAAGCTGACTGTTCACCGTGTCTACAAGCAGTGGTGTAATATACGTGGTCACGAAAGACGCCGTCAGAGTTGTGGTCAGAAAAAGATCCTGCATGGAAGTGACCGGAGACGTGTTTCACGACTTTTCAATCAAAATCGCTTCCAAACTGGACAGGAATTGCTTCAGTTTCTAAATGATTATCCATCCCAGCCTGTTAGTGAGAAAACATTGCGAAGGGAGCTGCATGCAATGAACATATGGAGTCGAATATCTCGTAAGAGGTCATTGCTCTCACGGGCACAAAAAGCTACGCGACTTCAGTGGGCTAGAAATCACCGAGTGTGGACAGTTGCTGACTGGCAGAATGTAATATGGTCTGACGAATCACGTTTTTGCATTTATTCAAAAGACACACGTCTGCGAGTGCAACGCAGACCAGATGAAGCATTTCATCCTGACTTTCACCTGACGGTCTGTCATGTCTTGGGGGTGTTTTTTTTAATATGGATTGGGCTACCTCACTGAGGTAGATTCTAACATGATCCAGCATGTTTATTTGAACGTTCTGGACAATTAGAAGTTGCCTTTCAGTCATCCTCTTCATGCAGAGTGTGTTATCGATACCACTATTTTTCAAGATGACAACAGCAAAGTTCATGGGGCTGGAAGTATATGTGACTGGTTTTATGAACACTCAGACACTCAATTACATCTCGGTTGGCCTGCAAAATCACCTGACTTGAACCCCATTGAAAATTTGTGGGGCATGTTGGAACAACGGGTAAAACGCCAAATCAGCATTCTCACAATTTGGTGAATTTGCGCCATCAAATCCTCAACGAGGGGCTTGAACTGGATTTGACGTACTTGCAAAATCTTGTGAGCTCACTTCCTAACCAAATCCAGGCAGTTAAATCCAGAGGTGGTGTTGAGCGTTATTTAATCATCTTTTTCATGATTTCTCTAAGGGTGACTAATTTTTTGTCCAGTGTGCTGATATATGTATCGCTTGCAACGCATAAAACGTTTTTAAAGAATCCCCCAATTAGTTTTGTTCATTTCCTTAAATGCGTGTTTTTTTTTAAATATTTATCAAAACAATTTATTTACGTTACTGGTTATCAAAAAACATTCCATTCTATCATTTAGGGCAAAAATGGTTTTATATATCATGAAACAGTAATTGTCATTTATTTTACCTTATCTGCGTGTGAAATTAAATAGAAAAGAGTAAACAAACTTAGTATAGAAAAATAATGCAGATTAAATCTAATAATTACATAGTATTTTTCACATTAACTCATACCTTGCAGCTCAGGTTATTAAACTCGGGATGCAAAAAAAAAAGATATCGCATGGATCGACTTTCATTGATGACCGGATTTTAACGAACTAAGTGTCAATCTTGATGATTTCTGGTGCTCTACCGTAAAGTGCTCGACTTCGCGTCCAGGTTGTCGGCTACCGAAGGGGGGGGTGCCATCCCCTCTGCAGAGGATCAAAATTGTGATGGCATGTCTTCGGATCATCCTCAGGGATGTTTCCCAGACAGTCGCCAATAGCCCATTGTGCAGCTCTAGTGCGACGTAAATGAACTACAACTACAACAACAACAATGGTCTCTGGCGAGGAATTAAAATATGCTAATTAATTATCGCTAACTAATAAGTTATTAAATCAGATGCAAAAACGCACTTTCTTTGAATAAACGTATATTGTTTTTACATATTTAGATTTCTGAGCCTTAAAATATAGGGGTACCCGCAATTTGGAAATTATGGTCTCAATAGCTTTTAATAATAGGAGAGCGGATTAATGTTTGGTCCCTTTAATGTTAATTTCACTTTTTTTTTCGATCATATCTTTATGACAAATTGCGCAATTTAAAAAAATATTGCATCCATTCATGAAACTCATTATTCCAAATATAATTTAATGCAAAAAATGATTCTCTTTTATTTGTTATCATTTAATTTAATAATGGACAGAAATCTTAATTATGAGCTTTAAATTTTTTTACTATATTAATCTAAATAATTTTCTTTTGTGAAATCTAAAGTTTCAATTGTTTTTATTAAGTAGAAGTCTAGAAAAATTAAAACTAATTATGTTAAAAAACTAATTGGGCGACAATGAAAAAAATATTTAAGTAGAGTGATAAGTGCCTAAATGTGGTAAGCTTACAAGGAACTTAATTTACGCAAGCGTAACGTAAATTTCATTCCTAAATTTTTGTTATTTTGATTTGAGATTATTTTCTTTTTCTCAATTATAAAGTACGATGTTTCTTTTTAAATCGTCAGCTAATTTATTAATTAAAATGAATGAAATTGAATAAAATATTATATTTAACGAATGTCAAGTTTTATAAAAACATGTATCTGATTAAATGCGGTTATGCTTCTTTTATTTTAGTTTTTATTTAATTCACTTGATAATTGATACAATTTCAATAATATGCATTCGCGTGCATAGACTTTTAATAATATATTTATCTATTTCTTCGATTTATATTCTATAATTATTAATCAATCACAACTTAAATGAAGATATATATTTTATTAAAAGTATCGGTATATTTTCTTGAATCTTACTCTAGTGACGTCAGCAATGATTATCTACAATAGTGTTGATGTATTAAAAGTCACTACAAAAAGTATGGAGATGAACACATAGGACTTCTAAATACGTAGTCAAAATTTTTACTATAACTTAAACCTTTTGTGCTTTTTCCATAATTTTGAAATTTTTCCCCAAGAACTAAATATTTTTTCAAAATTAATGTTAGATTCTTTCAAATAATTATTTATTTTGCGTGATATTCAAAATTAAAATAGGATTGAAACTGATATTTAAAACAGTACTGCAAAGTGCTTACGTTTTAATTTATTCTTTTTTCAAAATTATTATTAAATCTATTCATCATTATTTTTAAATAGATTTTAACAATATGCATATTATAGTTCTTACTTTAGGTGCAATTTAACATTTGAAATATTTATATTCTTTTGCTAAAGTCTTGAGTCCTGAGGTAAAGTATGGGGACCTAAAATTATTATCCTCCCGGCAGTATAATTCATATATTCTCTATCGTATTGTTACTTATGGCAGTAAAATGGAAATTCGGAACTGTAAAATATTTTTGTTGCTATATTCCTTTAAACTTTAGTAGCGAAGAGTTAGTTCCTTGAATCATAAAATTAGGATGTGAAAATTCGATCAGAATGTTATTCACTTCGAATGTTATTCGATCAGAATGTGTGCTGCATAAGAAAAGGCTTGTAACAAAAGAAAGATAATGTAACATATTGAGCTGATAGCCTTTGCACAATTTCAAAAAGAAAGTTTGTCAATGCTAAAGAATTCTATTTTTTTAAAACACTTTATTGCTTGTAAATGTAGTGCTCATCAATTATTAACATGTGAAAAGAAAACGTAAAAACAAACCATTTTTTTTAACATTTCCAAATATATCACGCGTAATAAAATTCACTAACATGACACTCTTAGAGAAATTTTACGTTGAAAATTAATATAGTTTCAGTATTCAGCTGGAACAAAATATTCACTCATTCTTATAAAAACTCCTCAACAGAGTTGTCAGAAACTATAATAGTAAGTACAAAATAGTCATTTATTACAGAAGAAATACAAATGAGTGGAGTATCCCTTATGGTCAATTTGGGCATGGAGGCATACCAAATGTCTACGCTGAAAAACGATAAATTGACTTAACTCAGTGGTTGTCCGTGCCAACATATGCTCGAACGGTGACAATTCTGGGTTATGTACGGGCCAAGATGGGGTGGTAATACGACGAAGGCATTTTTATCATATCTTTGCTGTGTGTGACGGAGCATTGACTAATTGAAAAATGACTCCAGAGAGCCCTGCGGTGAGTGGCAACGCATGTGGCTACAGGATGTCACGAGGGTACCGCTGGGCTGTGATAGTGGATTAATATTTGGAGTGATCGTGTGCGTATGATCGCATCTCATACCATCACACCAACTGTAGAAGTGATGTGTTGCTGTACAACGTGGGCAAGATAGAGGCACGAAGCACTCCTACACGATGGTCATCACTTCCCACATTAATGTGGATTCACCAATGAAGACGTCTTGGTCCCATTCTGTAACAATCCAAACTCGTCGAAAGTTACACCATTGCAAACAGAGGCAACGGTGGGTGTCAATCCTTCCAGCGCTGTACAGCAACACACCACTAGTACATCTGATGTGATGGTATGAAGTACCATCGCATGCGACACTCGATTACTCATAATATTGATCCACGACACTATCATAGTCCATCTTTCAGGCACATATGTTGCCATTCGAATATGGGTCCCCAGGAGCAAATTTTCAACAAGATAATGCTCGGTCACACACAGCCATGTTACCTTCATCCTATGTCCACCCGTCACTGGTCTACTCGAACTAAAAGAATTGCCACCGAACGAGCATAACTGGCAACACTTTGAACGATAAGTTGGACAACCTCCGAATTTAGTTGATTTACGGTATTTTTACACCAACTGATGTACGAGATGCTGCTTGACATCATAAGGCAATCGTATTTCTCAATACCCGATTTTGAGCTGTGATGGCTCAGCGGTTAGAGCGTTCGCCTTCCAATGAGATGAACCGGGTTCAAATCCCGGCGATGGTTGATGCGAATTCCGCATCCGACTTGCATCGACCACAGTGCTGACGAAAAATATTCTCGGTGGTTGACGGATAATGGGTTAGAGTTCCTTTGCAGTCAGGCTAACCGTGGGAGGTTTTCGTGGTTTTTCTCCCCATATAACGCAAAAATGTGGGTTAGTTCCATCATAAAGTATCCACGAAAGCAAAACTTCTCCCAATACTTCATTCAGGAGTTCTCTTGTCTTCTGAATTGAGTTCAAAATTACAAGGCTATGGAGTTGAAATATAGCAGTCGTAAACCCAAAAATTGGGTCGGCTGATCAACGACGGTTAAAAAAAAATAACAAAAAATACTCAATCGTCCCGCATTAGCGTCAGTGGTGGCCCAAAGCCACCATTAATTTGTATTTTTTCTGTAATAAATGATTATTTTGCTTGTTGTACTTGCGCATGTAAAATTTCATTTCGTTCTGACTACTCTTTCAACACGGGCAATGAGCGTAGATAATTTAATTTCTTAAAGAGTGGATACTACTCAGTTAAGTCAAGAAAAGTATTTTTCAGACATAAAAATAATTTTAGCTAGTTCACTAACAATTGAAAAATATTGCAAACATGCTACTTAACTGTAAAGTGTTTCAAAACTTGCTGGAGATAAAATATTGCTGTGAAATAAGGTAGGTACAGGGAATTAACGAAACATGTAACTTTATCTTTATTTTTCTTAATGGTAATAATTTTTTTGTTGATGGAATGTTAAATTTTGTAAAAATAGAATTTGCTTTCTGTTCTAGTTATTTTCAAATTTCCATTCCAGTTTTAAAATTTCAGTGTTTAAATTATAAATATTGCCAGTGTTGATGCGCCAATGAAGCGTAGGATTCAATGATTCGATTTAGCCTGTAAAACAAAATAGGAACAACTTGTAATTTGTTGTTTAATACGTTACTATTCATGCATTTTTTCACGATTTTAAATGCGATTTTACATTTTAGGACCTTTTTTTATATTTCTTGTTAATTTTTTTTATTTCTTTTTAATAACTGACGTTGAACAGTCGACCGAATTCTGAGTTTCTGACTATTAGTGTTTAACTTCATGGCTTTGCAATTTTGATCCCACCCCAGAAGACAAGGGAACTCTTGGATCAAGCATATTTATATATTTAAGAAATTATTTAAGATTTAAAAACAAATAATTAATTAAGCACCATAAAATTATAGTAAAAACTTATAATCTCATTTTAAGGTTACACGAGTAAATACGCCCGCAAAATTAGTGATTTCTAATACTTTAATAATCTTGCCGAAGCAAAATATATCTATAGCTCAACCCACAAAAAAGTGGACATGACGAAACTTTATCTTATTTGAATAATAACTAAAATGTATACTACTTTACATTTAAATAAAAAATAATAACCTTTTTGTCATTAACTCGCTTATTTAAATTAATTAAGTGACACTCTATCTGTATGGAAAGACAACGTCAAAAATCTTTTTGTTTCATTGTTTCGTATAGCTGAACAATTAATTTTGAATATCTCTAAACTTATATAGATATTCTGATAGCTATTATTGAGAGTTGTTACCCGCAGAAAGTGTTCACCAATCTTCATTACAAAAGGTAAGCATATTTAATTTTACCCTTAATTATTGTCCCACCCGCAACAGAAAGTTATATTTTATAACTGTTAGTTAGTAAAAATTTCTATGAGTGTAAGTTTTGATACTTTGTATTAAAAATTTGTTTAAGATACTTTGAATTACAGACACAAAAACGAATTACTGAATGTTTTAATCAAAGTTATTGAGCATTGCCGATGTGATATGTTTCTGTTGCAGGTGTGAAATCATTTTAAGTCACACCCGAAAAAATCATTTTAAAATGGAAACAAATGTAATTTAAACAAATTTATGCATATCTAATATGCTGGGAAATATGAAAATGACAACAGTTACTAAACACTTTCAATAAGTTGCGTGAACGTTTGTTAATAAGTCGAAATTAGCCTCAATTGAGAATGTGACACTATCAATTCAGTTAGCATTGATAAGTTGTTGCTTCTTCAGAAAAATACTTTTGTAAATGAAATATGATTAAGGAAATAGATTAAAAGATAAGAATTCTATTAAGTTAAAAGAAAAAAAAACAATATTGTTTTTAAATATACATGTCTGAATTTTTTTGATATTTTATAGCATTTTTTTAAAACAAAATTTCTTTAAAGTAAATGTAATATTATGAGCAGATTTCCTGTCTATCTTTGCTTAAACTAAATATAAAAAGGAATAAGAGAAAAAAGAATCATTGAAATGTTAGAAATTTAGTATAAAATGAATATATTGACTTAGACAAAATTTAAGAATTAACTTTGTCTTAGCTGACACATTTAGAATCATTTCCTTAAAAATATTTACAGTTTGTTAAATATGCATTTTTTGATTAATAACGCTAGATTTATTCATATTTTTTTCAGAAAAAAGAACATCACAGAGCAAAATCCACGGAAAACTCCCTTTTATATGCAGAACATTTACAAAAGAGAGAGAGAAAAGCATATAGAAGATAGCCCCGGGCAAGAAGGAAAAACAGCGACAGAAGCAGAAAGCGAAATTAATAATATTACTTTTTGATATTATTACTGTATCATTCATTCATATATTAATTTAAAACTATCTGCTTTGTAAATGTCATTACTTCATAGCTCATTCAAGTCACACAAGCAATAAAAACTTATTCTACACAAGTAAGAATTAAGAAAGTAATTTAGTTTATTAATATAATTCTCATTTAAACATTATATTCTAACGTAAAAACACGCAGTTTAATAGAATTCTCATATAAGCTATATATTCTAACGTAAAAAAACGCAGTTTAATAGAATTCTCAGTAAAACATTATATTTAAACGCTAAAAAACCATAGTTTAATAGAATTCTCATTTAAACATCATATTCTAACGTAAAAAAAGTTTAATAGAATTCTCATTTAAACATTATATTCTAACTTAAAATCACAGTTTAATAGAATTCTCAGTAAAACATTATAATCTAACGTAAAAAAAACACAGTTTAATAGAATTGTGATTTAAACATCATATTCTAGCGTAAAGAAAAATTTAAATAGAATTCTCATTTAAACTGCATAATGTAACGTAAAAAAACACAGTTTAATAGAATTCTCATTTAAACATAATATTCTAGCGTAAAAAAACACAGTTTAATAGAATTCTCATTTAAACATTATAATCTAACTTAAAAAAAACACAGTTAATAGAATTCTCATTTAAGCATTATATTCCAACGTAATTTAGTTTTTGTATTGAATGAAACTACATGTTCCTTCTTTCATGTCATAAACTTAGATTGATCAAGCAAAAATATCACAATTTTTTTAAAAAAAGAGTATAAATAAATAATAAATAGGAATATATGAAGCAAGAAATATGTCATGTGCATAAAAATAACTCGCAAACATGATTTAAAAATGTTTTCGTTACTAAGATGCCAGATTACGAAATATAATAGTAAAGCGTAAATAGAGGGTAGTGGTATTTTTAAAGCGCTTTCATCCTGAAGTTAAGAACATTTGAATTTCTCGTTTCCTTGGATTGGCCCGAAAACTGAATTTGTACAAAGTAATAGTATATTACATTGGATAATTTAAAATTTATAATTAATAAAAGGTCGAGTTTAAGTACAACATTTTAGTTTGATAATTTTAAAGAAATTATTACCATTTAAAAATATTATTTACCTTATTGAATATGGAAGTATTTATGGAATTGAATATGGATCTTAGTATCCATTTAACTCAATGATTCTGAGTAGATTTTAATTTCCTTTGCTGGATGACCGTTGTTTTAAACAAATTTTTGAAAAGTATGTTTATCTGTTTTTGTAATAAATAATTGCTTAAAAAACACGAATGAAGCACAAATGAAAGTACCGAAATGGACATACTATAGTTTTGGTTTTATCAACAACCATCCTCAATGTCTAAACATAAAATGGTGGTTGTTGTTTTTTCTAATTCAACTTGTTAATATCAGCTTGCTTACTTGCAAAATCAAGCGAATTTTAGACAGAGGCTGCGTTTCGTGCTTTTTAGTGGCGCCATCTATGGCTAAGTATACGACATCAGCCACACATACGTCACAGCTCGGCTTAGAGGGCGGACCCAGTCATACATCCATCTATTCATCCACTGATCGTAATTTCGATCTGAACTAGAGATCGATCAACCTCCTACTCAGTATCCCCAGAGGTATTGATTAGTCGTACAAACTTGAAGGACTTTGTGACCCGACAGATTTAACGTGCATCAGTACACCATTTATTACACGGGAGTCTTCGGTCGATGGGGATCGAACTCAAGACCCCTCGAAAATGGGCCCGACGCCCTACCAACCACGCTATCCAGGCCAAGATGGTGTGAGAAAAGACAAACATATACAAAGTGGTGTGACCAACGAAGTTTAAACAAAATAATGAAAAAGAAACATGGGTAAGGGGATTCAGCGAGAGTGTAACAGATTAAGTTAGAGCAGACTTTTAAATATTGGGATACTAAAAAGATCATTTGCTAAATTATTAGAATTTTTCAAAACAGTAGAATTTCTCAGTATTTTTCAAAATTCTAATAATAATAATTCTAAATATAGGTCTTCTAATACATAAGACACACGCATAGGGTTCCTAAATTCTCTGCAAAAACTCAGGGGAGAAATTAAGTATCTTATGGAATTATAATAAAGGAATTGAAACTATAATAATTTTTAATTCATATAAATTGGTTGTTCAACGTTTTCGTTTTATGTTGCTTAAAGCCACTCTTTGATTATCATTTTATGTGACTAATCGGCATGGGAATGAGTTTTACGTTGATAAAATTAGGCCCACTTTGTTTGGTTTCAGAATACTAGTGTTCAACTCCGTAGCCTTGTAAATATTCCAGAAGACAAGGGAACTCCTGGGTCGAGTATTGGGGAAAATTTGCTTTCGTGTAGGACTTTTTGATGGAATTAACCAGCATTTGTGTTACATGGAGAGGAAAACCACGAAAACCTACCACGGTTTCCCTGACGGCAAGAGGACTCTAACGCATGATCCGTCTACCACTGAGAATATTTTACGTCAGTACTGTGGTCGGTGCAAGCCGGATGAGGAATTCGTATCGACCAACCATCGCTGGGCTTCGAACCCGGTTCACCTAATTGAAACGCGAAGGCTCTACCCTCTGAACCATCAAGGCTCATCATCCCCGGTAATGTGATGAGTGCCGGTATTTTTTACCGTAATGTGTCTCGAGATTTGCGAAGAATATATTCATGCTGGTGCGATTCGCCAACTTCCCCATCATTCATTTGATGAAACTTCAATATTAATGCAGTGCTTTTCAATAAATTATTCACAAAATTAAGGTACAATACAACAATTTATGCAAAAATTGATGTAATTTTTATGTAAACTTTAATTTTGCTATTCCTGCTCGTTTTCGGATACAATGAATTTCATAAGTACAAGATGAGTATATGTTTTTATCTCCTTTAATAGCATTCTAAGCATAGGAAATTTGTTTTTTCATTTCGCGAAAAAAGTCTTTTTAGAAACTGGAAGAGTAAAGAGAAAAGAAATTAATTTTTCTGTAAGAATTCATCTGACCGCTAAGTCATTTTCTTTTCCATGATTTTAATGCAATTTTCTTGAGAAAGTGGGAGCTACAGCCTTCCATATTAATGTAAGTTAAAAAGTAACAAAACATGGTTTATTTCGGAAACCTTTTCGGTTTGAGAACTAGATTTTCCATAAAAAAATTTCTTTGTTTTATTCAATGCTTTTCTCCTGTTTCCATATTTGATATAATTATTATTATAAATACTTTATTCTTTCTGAATATATAAATCTATAATGATACATTTATTTATTTATTACTGTCTTTAACACTAAACTTACCATAACAGGTCAAATAACCGTTTAAGAACTTTTACATCGAAAATGCGCTTATCATCGTATTGTTTTTGCACATTTTTCTTCAGGACTTTTTATATACAGTTAATATTCTATTATTATTTTTTTTATATGTTTGTTTCGAATAATACTTGTAGTATATCTATTTATACCACAACCGGTCATTGGACTGGGAGAACAATTTATTATAAGGTTATCGGATCAGAAATTACTATGTAATGCTTGTTCAACTTATTGCATTCGATTTGTTGCACATTTCCGCAAAAACTGCTGCGTAGTTAGTTCAATCAGAATAACTGTGAATTCAAATTTCTAGAAAGTACCTAAAATTTTAGATTGGCATTTTTGTGTAGGAAAAAGTGACGAAAACTAAATGTTTTGGTAAGTAGCCTATATTTTATTTTGATAGCTTTACTTCATTTCTAACTAACTGTTAGTTTTTAGCCAGAAAAATGTCGAAACAATCAAGACAAGCTCTTAGAAGAAACAATATCAAATTATACGAATAATTATAGGAATTATAATTCTTATATATTCTTATAATTATAAAAATAATTATAAGAATAATAGAAATAATAATAATTTGAAGAAATATGTTTGTGGAAAATGTACCATTGAAACACCTTCTGTATATGTAAGAAATGCGTTGAGTAATGAATTAAAAAACGTTATTCTTTGTGTTTGTAATTCATAAAAATTGGCTATATACAAGTTTGTTTAATTATATAAGTTTGTTTAAGTTTTTTTAAGTTTATTTCCTTCCTAACATTCAGATTTCATACATTCAATCAAGAAACATAAGGTCATTTCTGGTAATTTGACCGGCTATGTTAGAAATAGGTATACATTAAGCGTTGGTATGTTTAGTGTCAATGAGCCTAATATTCAGCGTCATAAATCTGCGTACAAATAATATCCTCTTTTGCACTTTGAGTCTCAAAATCGAGTATATGCTCTTTCAATTTTGAATTCATGGGGTTTTCAAATTCGACTCTAATTTGATTCGGAGCTATATTGACCTTTTTGAGAAACCCTTTTTTTACAGAGTTACGATGAAAAATTCTTATGATGAAAAGCACCTTAAGAAATACTAATTGTTCTCAAAATTAATTTTATTTTTCCACATTTTTCAGATTGAGGCATACCCCCATACTTTGAGCGTCTCTGAAACAATTGAAAAATAAAAAGTATGTTGTTCAGACGAAATGCGTTTTTGTGTCATATCTGACTTCGTAACTTAAATTATTGCCTGTACAAGTTAATTAGCATATTTACGGTATGTCACTTGAAATGTTTGAGAATGCATCTTTGTATGCTAGTGTACTTGAAAAAAATTAACGAAATGTCTCTTTTTTCGTGAATGTACGCATACATGAAAAAAAAATACTTTGTGCGTAGAAGTATCCAAAGTAAATCGATATTTCGAAACAAAAATATAAATTATTTTTGAATATTATTTTTTCTTGTATAAATCGCTTGTTAAGCTTAAAAATCTACTCAAAATTACGCATGCTTCAAGTAATTCTTTAAGAACAGAAAATTAAGTTTACGAGTTTCTTTAAAAATATTAACGAACATTTTTGAAAGACATTTTTAACTCTCATTTATTTCTCAAAAAAAAAATGATACTTCAACTATCTAGAGTTCATAATTTTTCATCAAACACAGTTTCTCTAAATTATATGAATATCTGCATGCACAGACCAGTTAAAAAAAACTATATTTTATAATGTACTATTAAATGCTAACGTACGTCTTAAAATGTAAGAGTTTTCCTTTAAGTTGGTTTTTAGTTTAGCAGAAAATAATTTGAAATAAATGTTTCCAAATCTCATTTTTGAATTTCGAGTGACAAAAGAAAGCACTTTCTTATCTATGTTACCGGCAAAGTATGAAATCCGGCATTATATAGAATGACTAGGCATTGTTTGGAATGACTAGGCATTGTATAGAATGACTAGGCATTGTATAGAATGCCTAAAATTAGCCGGCAAAGTATAAAATTATTTATATTTCACACATTTCCTAGGTATTCTATAGATTGCCAAATGAGAAACCGGCAAAGAATAAAATACATCTACTATTGGTTTTAAATATCACTTGGCAAGGCTCGTGACTTTTAACGCGTGACTTTCACCGCGTGTCTCGTGACTTTCGACTAATAACAAAAATAATTTTTTTACTGTGCTGCATGGAAATGGATGAATTTAATGAAATTTACATCGAAAAATTTATGTAAATGTAATTTGAAATATCAGTCAAGCCTGCCATGTGGCAACAAGTAGGTTAATTTCATATTTTTTATATGAAAATTTTGTTTCCCTTGATAAGAAAGGCTTAAATTTTGTTTTGCATAACTTTTTTATTTTCCTTCCACATTTTGAAGAAATGTTTTTCAGTGGCACTCTCTGTATTTTTTCAGAATAAAATTTTTATTTTTGACAAATACATGTTACTGTTAATGACCGAAATCGATAGTTTTACATTTATTCGATAATTTAATACTTACTGACGATAGATTAGAAGAAACATCAGTGTAGGGTATACTGGGCAAATGTGTATCCCGGGCAATGGCACTTAACTAGAACTAGTTTGACTGGAACTTTGGTAAATGTTCGAAATATGTACTAGGTCTAATTAAGTGCCATTGCCTGGTATACATTTGCCCGGTATACTCTACACTGATGTTTTTTTTTGTGTCAGTGCAACTGCCCGGTATACATTTACCCGGTATACCCTACCCTGATGTTATTTTAAGATCAAGTGCCATTGCCCGGTATACCCTACACTAATGTTTTTTTAAGGTCAAGGGTCACTGCCCGGTACACATTTGCCCGATACTCCAAACACTGATGTTTCTTTTAATCTATCGTCAGTAAGTATTAAAATATCGAATAAGTGTAATTATATCCACGAATAAATTAATATCAAATCGGATGTAATAAATATTTCGAAGATCACCAAAGCGACTATGTGATTGTCAACATTCACCGGTGAGAGTCAACAATCACCAATTTCTCTCATTCACAGTAACATACACATCATTTACATAATAACCTCATCAGGATGTTTACTTCATACCTTGCCTAAATATCATCCGGCATTGTATAGAATGCCTAGGCATTCCACACAATACCTAGGCATTCCACACAATGCCTAGGCAAAGTATGTAATACTTCTCACATTTTATACTTTGCCTAAAAATGTTAGGTATTCTATACAATGCCGGCGTTTCCTACTTTCCCGGTAACATATACATTCAAGTGAATGTTCTTGTGCAACCTATGTTAAAGCGACCAATTTTTTTATACCTTATGTCAGAAAATGGATTTTAAGAACTTTTTCGTTTTAGTATCTTTCTTAAAATATACGTCTTAACAAAAAAAAATTTTTCTCTTTTTTCATAGTTTTCCGTTGTTAAATTTTTATTCACTTTTCGTTACGTTTTTTCACATTCGAGAAACTAATTTCTTATTGTGGAATTTTCAATTTCTTTTAAACTTGTTAAAACATGCGTCATATCTATACTAACACAAAAAAAGTAAAACAATTAAGTCTTTTCTGCAAAACAATGTTCATCAAATTTGGCCATTTTAACATAAACTGAAATTATACACTTGACTTCACCTAAGCAATGAATCTAAATTTTACTGCCTCAGAGATTTTTTTTTCGTGAAATGGTTTTATTGAAAGCAAATTACTATGTTTTTGGGGAACCAATACGCCGCAAATTTTAGTTTAATATTCGCATGGAAGATTTATTTGACATAAATAAAGAGTTTTCTTCAGAACTGAACTCTCCAATAAAATGGCTTTACTATAAAGAAATGGGTTTAGTTTGAAATAAACTTTCTGCATTTCTTAAGTTAAGTTGTATTTTGCCGTTAAAGTTTTTTTAGCTCGAAAAATAAAGAAATAATTGCACAAATATTAACTAGTGTTTTCTGGAAAGCCTGATCGAAACATAATGTGCCAATGTGAATTTATATCAATTTTCTTTTTTAATTTTTGTTAAATATTTGTTTTGCACAGAAAACATTTTAAAGACATATTTAATATCATTAAATTAATAACTGTTCTATGGCGCTACCAATTTTTATGTCTTAGAGTAAAAGAATTGGCAATTTTCCTTGACTGCAACGTGTCAATCTATGAATTAATGATGAAACGTTTATCACTTTGATCGAAACTTTTTGTATTGAAATGTTGTGGAAATATATATGGTAATATATGAGGTATCATATAAAAGTAATACTACATGGTTTTCAAGATCTCCAACTCTTAGCAGCAACTGCGAGTTTACATAATCTACAAATTTAAAAATTTTCATTAACAATTTTTTACCAGCGGGTAATCCAAAATAATGCCAAATTTTATTTTTAGCTGAGGAGTTCGCAACTAGCTGATGGTATAGTAAGCATTTTCGACAGGTCATTTCTTAAACATTCATACTATGACGATGAAGATCTCGGATTTGAACTAAAAATTTGGAATAGATATATTCGCCAATACATTTATCCAACAAAAGAAAAGCTGCTAAACAACGAAAAGCACAGATTGCCAATGTCCTTAAACAATGAAACTCTTTAGTTAATAAAAAAAATGTTGGGTCACGATATCATCTTTATATCGTCTATCGTAGTTATCGGTATTGTTGATATTTTTCGATATTCATCATTTGTCGATATTTTTTGATCTTTATCATTTGTCAATATTTTTGATCTTTCTCATTAAGCGATATTTTTCATATTAATCGTGGTATAATAATTATCGTATTCATGATCTATCGTAAGAATATACAGAGATTGGACAGAATTATAAAAATACTTCAATACTAACTTTGTAAACTATCTTTCTTTTAACAGAACATTTTAAACTGCAAAACTGTCGGCTAAGTTTAAAAAACCATGCTTTGAAAATGGAAGTTAAAAGCTTCTTACTTTTTTCAATACTACTATAATTAAAAAACCATTCGAATATTCGGATATTACAATTCTAAAAAATGATTTCAAAATTGCTGGTATTTAAATTAGAAAGAGTGTTTTTAGCACTCTCTCATCGTTTTTGTCGTTCCGAATTTTGGATGGTTGAAGATGACATCATTTCAAAAAAATCTTCAAGCATAATCTTTCAAATTGTACCAGCATTTTTGCCATGTAAAATCGTCCAAAACCTTTCTTATAATAGAATTGTTTACATAGAGTTAGTATAGAAGTGTTTCCATAATTTTGTCCAACTCCTGAATTTCACGATAATTAAAATCATTATCGCGATAATCAAAAATCTTGGGTATTATACAATATAGCGATATATTGTTCAGATCTTATCACAGACTCTCTTCATTTCGAAAAACTGTAGCTTTTATTTATAATGGCACTACGCGCATTTTCATAAATAGTATAGATTGTGTTGGTTAAAATCTAACTTAACATGACAGTTATGAATAAATATTGAAAACTCACGACAGCTATAAATATAACATATTATTCGTTTAAAAGCTTTTTTTTTCATTATCGACATATATTTCCGCGTGAAAGAAGGTGTGAATCAAAATCATAAGAGCTCAACATCAAAAGGTAACAGTTTATAAAAAACTAAATAAATGGAAAGAATATAGTCGTAAAACTAAATAAGAGTATTGTTAAAATTAAATAATGAAATTAATTAATCCAAGTAAATATCAATCACTGAAAATAAAAACAAATGCTCTAATAAATATCAGTAAAAATTATTTAAAATATTTTGAAACAATGCATTGTGAGAATAAGATATTAAAAAAATAGTTTTGTTAAAGCCCCTGAAACTGATTAACCATAAATGATAGCATGAATTCTACAAAGAGGCAGTAATCAAAGCAATTTAATTGTACTTAAATAATTAACATTTAATAATTAATTTAAAAAAGTACCATATTAAAGTAGCAAGATCAAATCAATGGAATTTATTAGCAATTGATTAAAATATATATTTGAAACCGCAATGAGGTTAAAAATATATTTATGTGACAGCACATGTATTACATACAACAGTGCTATTATAAAAACAGCTGCTAACGTGCCCTGTGGCTGAATTTTTTGGGGCTTTCTGCGACATATCTCTCTAATACTAGTATATTTCTGCAAAAAACTTTTAAAAATAACAAATATTTATTTATTGAATTAAAGTAACAGAAGGTCAACTTCAAAAAAAAATATTTTCGGATAAAAATTTTTTTTAAAATTAAATATGCAATATTTTTTTAATTCCATACTATGGGTGATATTCTCGCATTTTGTGGGGGGAAGACACACTAATTATTTCCTTCTTTGAATTTTATAAATCATCATCACATTAAAAAAATATTTAAAAAATCATGAAATCCGTAGCAGTAATTACCGAAAAAAAATTATCGACAGCTAAATCACGCGAATCAGACTCTCCAAAAAAGGGTTACTAAATACGTGTTTTCAGTTCGAGATTCCATTGTTGTAATAAAGAATATCGTATTAAAATTAGTGAAATTTTAAAAACTATGTAGAAATCAATAGTAATAACTGCATGAAGAAATTAGAACGAAAATTTCTCCAGAAGAGAAAACCAAAATTTTTTACTTCATTACTCTTTGTTTTACACTTTTTTCAAATGAGAATAGAAAAATTAAAGGCATTTTTTTCCACTCCGATGAGCAAGAAAAGCATCTTAATACATTTCTGAATAAAAGATTAAATCCTTTAAAACTTTCTGCAGAAAAAAAATTTTTTTTTTACTTCCCAATGAAAAATCTTTCTATAAGAACTCTGTAACCTTCTGCGATAATGCCGCCGTGTCGCCACGATTCTACCATGGGGCTATCATACATGGACCCCAAATAGAATTAATCTTAACTTTCCAGCAGATGGGTTGGCTTAGTAGCTAGATGAGCAATGATAATGGAGCAATCCCTAGTCATATAGATTGAAGGATTAATTTTCCTTAGGGATTAACTTTCCTTAGAGTTAATACCTAAGGAAATAACATGTTATTGAGGGATTAAATTTCCTTAATTTTAGACAAATAGTTGTGCAACCATTTTTGCTGAAATTCTACCAATTTGTTTTTACTGTATCTTATTTCATTTAATTCCTTAAAAAATAAGGTACCATAATGTTTAGTTACTATAAATCCTAATTCAGGAGTGTAAATGCGTTAAATCCCCGGAGCATATACCAATTCATTTCACCACCCTGAAAAGCTCTAAATTTCTGGCTGTAATTTCATCGCTCATATTTAATCACTGCCCTAAATGCGAGATTTTTCCTCGAAATAGTAACACAATCATCTTTTTAAGCTGCATCATGAAAAGACTTCTTGTGCTAGATTTCGAAGAATTGTGAAATTAGTGCCGACACTTTGAAAACTTGCGTAATTTTTGAGCGTCCATTAAATAACATTTGTAATTGTTTACATATAGTTGCTACTATGTAATCAAAATCGCAACTACACGAAATTACGATTATAAGAAACTATGATGTCTAATCACATGGCATGATGATTAAATGTAGACATAAAAGAACATTATTGCAGGTAACCATGGTTACATTTAATCAAAATGTAAAATTGCAAGTTATCATGATTGCAGATAATCAAGGGATATCATTATAAGCAATCACGATTGCATGCTATTATGATTGGATATTATCATAATTACATTGGATTTCACATTTTATTCAGATTACACGTAATCCTGATTACAAGTAATCAGAATATACTATTACAAACAATTACGATTAGCTGTAGTTATAAAATAACAATTTCTAATAATCGTGAGTTCATGCAATTAAATATTCGATAGCAGTACGAATTCTAGCATGCTAGGACATGCAATGTATAACGGTACGTATGTAAGTCAACAAAAATAAATAAATAACAAAGGATCACCGCCATAACTTTTGAACAGGTGGTCAGATTTTCATTCTGTAAAGTGTTATGGCAATACTTCAAAGAAATTATAGATAGCAGTTATAGATAACGGTTAGCGGTAACCGTAGCAGAATATGCATATTTTGACGAAAAGCGCACTTTATCTAAAGAAACACATAATTTTTATTGAATTCGATTTAACGATCCAAAAATAACCCTTAAAACCAAATTCCATTAAATTCTGAAAATTAGAGGGGGGGGCCTGCAAAGAAAACGAACATTTGGCATAAAAATGGAATGTCGCCATTTTTCAGGCATTGGTGGAAGCAGATTTACGCATAGCATCACTTTGAAATCGTGTTGCCTTTAAGCAAGTCGTATTTCGTATAGTGAAGTAAAATGAGACCCCAAATTTAAAAAATAAATGAAAAATGGTAGAAAATTTCTCTTTAAGTAACTAATTTTCTAAGTAACTAATTTTCTTAAGTAACTAATTTTCTTTAAGTAACATTGCGTAAACTATCGGTCTACGTCATGAAGCAAATCTGACCCTAAATTAGTAAAATAAATAAAAAAAGTGGCAGTATTTCTGTCCTCAAATAAAAACTAAGAAAAAAAGTATTTTACTAATTTTTTTTCTCTGGATGTTTGAGTTCAAGTGTGCGGAACAATTTTCCTTTCTATTCTCGAGATAATTGCTTTCTTTTTAATTCATTTGAATTAAAAAACAAAACTTGAGATATTTTTTTTGTCTTCGAAGAAATATGCTTAGATAAACTTAAACTCCATCCACCGAGGCTTAATATATTAAAAAAATAACTGTAGCATAATTTCATGATTAGCTTTTACTATAATAGATTGAAGAGCGCAAAATTTGGGATTGATAATTAATATTAGGTGTACCGGAAAGTAAAGTCGTTTCGGTGCATTAAATATTCGTTAGTCTTAAAAACCAATTCATTTTTTTCGATCTATTTTCGATCCCACATTGAATGGTTGTTGCTAACGAGGCTGAATACATTATTGATTAAAAATAAAGTCTTGATAACAAATATCAAATGCAACGAAACGACATTACTTTCCATTCCCCTAATATAAAGATTTGGTTATTATGTATTTATGAATTTTAAGGAATAAGTGATAGCTTACATGAAGAACTTAGTGGAAGAACCAGCTAGATGGCATTTTTATAAAAAGTTGAGATTTCGCTGGAAAAGTTATTATCTTAGTCTTATTTAACTATCTACCATTCATTTATATTGTTGTGTCTATTCGTTCTAAAGAAACTCAGTGGAAGAACCAGGTAAGTGATATTACTTGAGTATTCTTCAGATGGAAGAACCGGCTAAGTGACAGGCGAGAAATAATCAATTAACAAACCTAGAAAATCATTCGTTTCGCATGAAACGCTAAGGTTCGGGAGTTACAAGTGAAAATAAAGAATTTGAAAGAGCAACTTATTTTACGAATGTAATTAAAAAGGAAAATAGACCTTAAATAGCTTCACCATAAAATTTATTTGTTTGTGATTCGCAATACTGACCTATTAGTGTCGAATAAATGCTTCTACAAATTTTTCAGTATAATATTGTTACTGAATTCTCGTTCTTCTGACAAGTTGAAGGAAACTGAATGATCAATAAATCAAAAATAACTACGAAATCATGCGCAAAATTAAAAGACTGACACAATTTAGTTAAAACAATTATGGTTATTTTATTTATTTTTTGCCGCTCTTCTTCATGGCTTTGCGTTATTAGATTAAGCAAAACACATTTTTAGAAGTTTCCCCGATTAAAATGAAAAATAACAATATTCAGTATCACCTGATAGGAAACTTCATACGCTTCAAAAATATACATAATTAAATTGATTGATTTTTGAAACGTATGAAGTTATCTAAATCTTACCACTTCAGTTTCTCTAGATTAATTATTTAACATTCAGTATCATTTGGTATAATGCTATTGCTTCAAGCCAACTTCTGATAATCATTTATTACCGTAATCAACAATTTCCCCGATAATTATCCCTTTCAGTGATCTATAAATATCCGATTTCCACAGTACTTATAATAGGTATCGTGGTACCTATAGCAGTGTACATAGTACGTATTAAAACAGCACAAGTTTACATAATATCAGTAATACCATTTTCTTTAGATTATTATTTTTAAATTGAAAATAATCATCAGCAATCTTTAAGATGTGTGCACACACTTAAAATATAAAATGCTAAATCAGAAATGATAATCGTATTTGTATAGTTGACAAAACTGTTATGGCAACTTTTTCATAAAAATCGGTATGGCTCAGCGGAACATAAGATTAAATCTATTTACGAGCAAATATAAGACATAAATAGGTAAATTTTCTTTCACTCCCTGCCAGCAGAGATCGTCGTGCTAATGTAAATTATCTTATGGGAGAAGCATATCAGAGTTCCATTTTTATCAGGCTAACCATGAGAAGTTTTCGTGGTTTATACCGACATTTTGCGCAATTGCTGGTTGATTTCGATTAAAAGAATTTTCTCTCAAAGATGAATGGGACCTTTTTCTTTAAACAGATGTCTTCTTGTTTTCTAGATTCAGGGCTAAGAAATTGTAAATGAAAGAAATTTTCTGCATATCTGCTCAGTTGGGATATATACTTATAAAAATATTAAACATATTAACATACAATTGAATATTGTACTTAATACAGTAGTGCTCTTTCTGCAAAGAGAGCACATAGTTGTTAAACTCTTAAGGAAGATATTTTTCAGCTGTAATGTATATATATATATCT